>NW_026705262.1:600000-907348 GCF_029867415.1 Vicia villosa
AAGTGACAATCACCAAACAAAACCCAATTGAAGTTTTTGTTTAATTGAACCTTGAATTGAACTCATTATTCCTGTGCAGTCCCTGAGATCGATATTCGGGGAATTTTCCCTATTATTACAAGAGGCAAAATAGTACACTTGCTATTTTACCGATCAAGCCTCTATTAGGAATTTGGAAATACAAATAGTTCAGCTAGTCAAGCACATAGATGACAAACCAAGAGGTGCATTCAATGTCAATACCTAACCAAATCCCAAGGAGCATTTTAACCAAATCTAGAAATATTGTAGGATATGAGAACATCCTCCCATGTTGAATACAAATATATTTATGATGTTGTTGTAGCAGAACAAAATAAAAAGGCTGACGACTCAAACAACGGGTTTGACAAAAATTGGACTAAATAAAAACAAAGGTTATAGGCCCTCTTCTCACACAAAGATTGATATCTTAACGATTATCCATAATGAAAACTTTTGAAGTATAGTGAGACAAGAAACTCTGCCAGAAAAGGAAATTGATATAGGGAAAGTCGCCCTACTAGTCTCATTGAAAACATGGATATTGGTGAAGCTCTTGTAGATTCAGGATCAAACATTAACCTAATACCATGAATACCCGAAAAGCTTAAAGATGTAGAAATGAAAGAAACAATGTTAGTACTACATTCCACTAACAAAAGCGAAAAACAGTAACTAGGATTGTATAAAATGTAATAATACAAGTGTACACATTGTATTTCTAAATTGATTTTAAGATAATGAATATCCAAAAGGATCCATAGGTTCCTCTATTTCTTGGACGACTATTTATCAATCCGCAAAGTAAATATTTACATATATAAAAAGAAAATGTCAATAAAAAAGCATTATCAAGAGGTTTTATTCCATTTGTTCAATAAAGGGAAAAAGAAATGACAAGACAACCCATTACCATCTAAATTAGACAGAAGCTCTTGATTATACAAATTTCAAACACAATTGAAAAATACAACTCTCGGATGAAGCTTTCACTCTCTCAAAACTAAGACAATTTCTAGTGAATAAAAATTTATAAAAGAATGAAAAAAGTGAGATGGGAGAGTTGATAATTCAAAAATCGTTTGCACGTAGAAGTGATGAAAGAACTCCTTTATATAGGAAAAAAATTGAGTCAAAAAGGAAACAATCAATGGGTGTAGTTACTTCATTTCGGTTAGATCAACAACCTAGTCAATTAGGTTATAAGAGAAAATGAAACCCTAATTTGCAATGTCACTTAATCGATTACAAGGCTTCCTAATAGATTAGGACATGTTACTATTTCCTTAATCAATTAAATTAGGAGCTAATCTATCATACAATTATTTTTTTTCTTTTCTATGTGATTATAATTTTTTCTTAATAGTTTATGTATTTGTCAGGTTTGTTTTTAAGAATTTTTAAGAAAAAGTTGAAGAGTTTAAAATACTTTTTGGGTGTGTGTGCATCTCCTTAGTAATTTAAGACTTACTTTTTCTTAAAATATATTTAGTAGATTAAACTATAAGATTAAACACCGAGCACATGATCATTTGAGCTTTCACAACTTTATTTCCATTTGATTAATTGATTAGCTCTTTCAACTAGAACTTGAACACTTGGTCTTATGCTTTCTACTTAACTTATGATACTTGTGATTTATTCATTCTTGTCAGTTGTTATCATCAAAACCAGTAAAAGACATTTATCTGCACATAACATAGAACTGCAAATTTATCTGAGGTCGCCCTTAACACTTGGGATTTTTACTCTTGTTTCTTTGTTTATAATTTGCCCGGACAATTTCTTCCTTATTTTGATAAATTTTTGTAATCTTAATCCTTTTTTAATTAAGTTAATTTTGTTATGTCTTCATTTTATGTGCTTGTGTTTTATCTATGACGAGTGTGAATTTGTGTTTGTATCATTTTGATCGTTTGTAGAAGTGCTATATTTACTACAAATACACTAGAGGGTGTCTCCTGTAAGCAAAAGATTTCTCATAGGATTATAACATATACTTCGTTGGGAGTAGCCAGTAAGCACAAGGATAATATAGAGGGTTCCAACATATTATCCTGTAGGCGCAAGGATACCTCATAGGGTTCAATTATATTGCCCCAAAGGGAGTTTCCTATAGGTGCAAGGATGGTTTTGAGGATTCCAGCATAGTGCCCCATAGGGAGTATTATGTAGGCTCAAGGGTACTTCGTAGGGTTCCGCAAAATTCCCCCGGGGAGTAGCCCATATGCACAAGGATACCTTGTAGGGCTTCAACATATTTGTTCAATTAATGCATAGATCATTATATGAGATATGTACCTGGGGTATAACATGCAGATTTTTAAAAAACTTAGAGTACTTCAATAAAAACACAAGCCCTTTCATGAGAAAACAGTTCAACCATAATATCTTCTTGCTTTATTGACTATAGTTTATGTAGAGTTATATTTGTGAGAGTCTAAAATGAGGGCGACTATTGGGTTCTTGTCTAGTACGACATCGCCCAAGCGACATCCTCATAGAGCATGAGGGCTTTTCCTTGGGGTGAAAGACATGGATATTATTGTTACCCTCCCATTAGCCTTATGAGAATGAGTCATACCCCGACTCCTAAGAAGCTAGTTAATCAATATACTCCCCTAATCAAGAATGAGCAATTACTGCCTTTAAGGGTTTCCTAAACCCTAGGCCCATAAGGCCCTTATATATTATTCTCCCCTAATGGGAGAAAGGACATATCATAACTTACGCATATCACCCAAAGCACAATGCTGACAAACAAAGCCTCTCACCTCACGTGAACAGGTCCTTAAAAACCATCACAACACCATTTATCAATGCATTTTTATGAAAATTCTTCTACTATTGTACTTAGGCATTTCTCTAGTTTGTTTGACTAATTTTACTATTTTATTGTGTTTTTAGGTTTAAGTTTACTTTTGCCCTTAATTTATTTTCATATTTTATTTTCAGCATAAGCAACTTTTACAATGAAAATCATAACTGGAGCTACGGAAAATCATAACTAGAGCTACGAAATTCCATTTTACGCATTCTGATATGCGTTGGAAAGATGAGATAAACAGCTTCAAGTCTTATGTTGAACCCAAAAGCTTATTCGGAGTAAAGAAGTCTCAAATAATTCGTTAAAGTTTCAGACTTAAGAAATATTTAAATTTGGGTCAATTTTATGTTTTTCGACTCGGTTTAAATTAGAATTGTGAATCCTTATTTTGTTTAAGAGCATTCAGCCGTGGTACTGTTGAGGGGGGCTATTCACGAATTTCTTGTGATTGCTTTGTACGATTTTTACTTGGAGAACTAATCCCTAAGGCGGAATCTATTTATTATTGGTTCCACCATACTCTGAGGTTATAATATTTTTAATCAAGTTTATTTTCCGTTCAATTATATTAAGTGATTCTTGTTTGCTTAATTCGATTTTAATAAAATATATTGATTTAATTTGATTGTTGTATGATTCTTAACTATAATCACGTTAGTGTTGCTTAATTCGTTATCGTGTTTGATTAATTTGCGTTTGCTTAATCTGCGAGGGGTTAGGTAGTTGATTAAATTTTATAAAAAAGAAAATCTTACATTAAACAAGAAAGAAAAACGAAAAAGAAAAATTAATCAAAGGGATTAGGATGGACATTATGCACACCCTATTTATACAAAAAAAAAAAAAAACAAACAATACAAGTGGTTTTAATTCGAATGATGTCATAAGGCACACAAGTTGATGACAATAATTGAATCGAGATTCCAAATGCCCAGTAAGTCAGGTAAATAGTAAATGTCATAAATATTTGCTACTAATACTATAAACAACAAATAATTCTGCAGATATTTTAAAAGTTGAAATAATGAATCAAAATATTCCATTCTAAATTATAAATAAAATTTTAAGGAAATTCTAGTTCTTTAATTCCTTTTTTTTTTTTTGTATAATTCATGTAAAGATAATTTTGTAACTTGTAAGATCTTTTACAATCTTATTTTCTTATTGAATGATCTCTTTTTTAATAATTTGCATAAGAATATCAAAATAACATGATAATTTTTTTTTTTTTATAATTTGAATCTGAGGCAGTAATTAAGTATTACATTTAAATATCATTAATTTAGTAGTATATACGTGTAAAATATTTAGTACACGTATTGTATACCACTAGTGCATATCAACAAATAAAAAGATAAAATATATTTTTCACTTTGTTCTTTATTTGTTTAACTTTTTTATGTTTTACTTAATATACATTTTAATTATTTTTCTTTAACAAAATTATATAAGTTCATGTTTTTTTTTAAGGCTAAAACTAACATTTTAGAGTCAATCATTTAAGGAAATATAAATAATTCTGTATTTAAAATAAAAAAAAATGTATTTTAAGGAAGAGACAAATTTTAATTAATATTTCTAAGAATATACACTATATTTTTTTATAAAATATACAATATTAATAATAAGAAAATAATCATTATATATTAAATTCCTTAAAATATTTATATATTAGTATTATTTTTTTAAATTGAATCTTAAAATATCTTTACAAATATATGATACAAGAAACATGAAGTTACAAAAAAGACCAGGTCAGTAAGAGGAAACATGAAGAAGTTACAAAAGACTAGGTCTTCCATTCATGTGAACCAACCAAACGAAAACTGAAATTACCTAACAAAACAAATGACATAGCACAAAATTAGGTTGCATGTTTATTATATATTCTGGTAATGAGTTTGTGTTTTTAAGTGTCACGAAACTTCAACCAAAGAAAAGAGTTGTTTAAATTTAACATATGTATGTACATGTTCCTAGGGAAACAATTTCTTGAGCAGCTATACTAAGAAAAACAATAAATTCCATCGACTGATGCCACGAGTGCAGATATAGATAGAGACAAACATTATTATTTTTAGGACCATTTTGCTAAAATATATTATTTTTATCGTTTTTGGTTGACTTTATTTAACACACTATAAATGATGAGAAATTTATAGGAACAGTGATATTTTTTCATTTCTGAAGAAAGAAAAAGAAGAAGAAAAGCATTCATTCTTGTTTGAATCAAGAAAATGGCAGGTGGGGGTTTTACAACAGATTCTGTAGGGAAGGAAAGGGCAAATCTTTATAAAGGGAGAGTTACTCCTTATGTTATCATTGCTTGCATTGTTGCGGCTATTGGTGGCTCATTATTTGGATATGATGTCGGAATTTCAGGTTCTTCTTCCTTAATCTCAATCATATAAAAAAAGTATTACTTTTTTCTGTCTGATTTCGATGTTTTTTAGGCTGTTGTAAAAATTGTTCTGGTTGAAAGGTTAAATAAGAATGATACTGAAAAGGGGAATATTATTGTACCAACGTTAAAATTTGCATGACAGGAATATTCTGGTTAAGGAGATCAAGATTTGAAATTTCAGACAACAGATCCATAACATTTTCGTATCATGTTTCAATTTTTGTGTTTACTCCGCGCCATCCTCTCTGCATGCAAATACAGAGATTAAAGATCTCTCTTAAAAGTTTTAACGCCGTTGCGTTTTGATATAATAATACGATAATTAATAAGATACAATTCGATTATCTAGAATATCCTTCTTGATTTGTTACTTTATTTCAATAGCTTTTACTAGGTTAAGATGTTGGAGAAAGTTTGATCTATTCCAATTATTGATCAGTGTTTTTGTGTTTATATTTTTTGTGATGTATGTTTTATGGTTATAACAGGCGGGGTGACTTCCATGGATGACTTCCTTGAACAATTCTTCCCAGAAGTATACATGCAAAAAAAGCATGCAAAGGAAAATAACTACTGCAAATACGACAGTCAGAAACTCGCGGCCTTTACGTCTTCTCTTTACGTTGCTGGTTTAATTGCATCTCTGGTTGCATCTCCTATTACCAGAAAGTATGGACGTCGGATAAGCATCATTATTGGTGGTGTCAGCTTTCTCATTGGATCAATTCTGAATGCTGCAGCTGGTAACCTAGCAATGCTGATACTCGGCCGTGTTATGCTCGGCATTGGCATCGGATTTGGAAATCAGGTAATAACATATTTTTATACTCTACAATCAATCCTTAGAAGGGTTAGACTAATGTCTCTAGTTTCACTTTCTACCTATCTTATGATAATCATTCCTTAGACTAATGTCTCAATCTCAAGTCTCACTTTCTACCTTTGATGATCATTTCTTAGAAGTTTTTTTTTCTTTTCTGGTTTAAAATACTGTTATATTTCGATGAAGGGATGAAACTAACATTTTTTTTTCCTTCTTAAAGCCTGGAATCATCCAAAGTAACAAACACAATGAAGGGTGCTAGTGTTAATTGTTAATAAATAATGTAATGGTTGATGTTAGTTCATAAAATGTACAGGAAATGAAAGATAGTATTTATGATGGAAACAATCTTTGTTTGAGTTAGAAGATAATACCTTAAACTTGACAAATTACTTGAGCTACTCCCACTCATGCTTCTTTTGAAGGCAATTCCGCTTTATTTATCAGAGATGGCGCCAACACACCTGCGAGGAGGATTGAACATGATGTTTCAAGTGGCAACAACTCTTGGGATTTTCGCGGCCAACATGGTGAATTTCGGAACACAGAATATTAGACCTTGGGGATGGAGGCTGTCCCTAGGCTTGGCTGGAGTACCGGCTCTTTTGATGATGGTAGGAGGAATATTTCTTCCCGACACTCCAAATAGCTTAATAGAACGTGGAATGAAAGAAAAAGGAAGGAAACTCCTAGAAAAAATCAGAGGAACTAGCGATGTTGAAGCAGAGTTTGAAGATATGGTTGATGCAAGTGAGTTGGCGAACTCGATAAAGCACCCTTTTCGTAACATCCTTGAGAAAAGGTATAGACCGGAGTTGGTTATGGCAATTGTCATGCCAACTTCACAGATCATGACTGGCATAAATTCCATTCTCTTTTATGCTCCAGTGCTGTTCCAAAGTATGGGATTCGGCGGACATGCTTCCCTCTACTCCTCAGCTTTGACCGGCGGCGTTCTTGCTTGCTCGACATTCCTTTCCATTGCAACAGTTGATAGACTGGGAAGGAGAGTTCTTCTCATCAGCGGTGGAATACAAATGATCATATGTCAGGTAAGAAAAATATACTTCTCAAACAAAAATCCTACATGAATTAGTCTAATGCATGGCAACTTATTTTATTTTTGTTTTTTCACATGAACAGACTATAGTTGCAATAATTCTAGGGCTCAAGTTTGGGGAAAACCAGGCACTGTCGAGAGGCTATTCAATATTGGTAGTAGTTGTGGTTTGTCTCTTTGTTGTAGCATTTGGATGGTCGTGGGGGCCCCTTGGGTGGACAATTCCAAGCGAGATATTTCCATTGGAAATCCGTTCAGCAGGGCAGAGTATCACAGTTGCAGTAAACCTTCTGTTTACTTTCGTAATTGCTCAAGCATTCCTTGGTCTTCTCTGCGCATTGAAGTTTGGGATCTTTCTCTTTTTCGCCTGCTGGATTGTCGTCATGACCGTATTTGTTATGCTGTTCTTGCCTGAAACCAAAGGTATTCCCATTGAAGAGATGGCATATATGTGGAAGAAGCATTGGTTCTGGAAACTGATACTACCTGCAGACGAGTTCTAATTCAGTTCAGTTCCTACCATCAAACTTACATTACAGAAATAAATTACACGAATAAAAGATGTTACATCCAAGATCGTCGTCATTGCCTGACGATAAAGGATTTAAATTGGTAATTTGCACAATTTATTTGTAATGAGAGCATTGAGCACAACAATGTAAAGAAAGATGTGTCTATGTATAAGTTTACATTGAGAACACTTGGGGGGATAAATAATAATTGTAATGCTCAAGTATTCTAAACAAAACTTACTTTTCTAACACAACCGAAATTCATTGCTTGACTTTCTCAATCTTAGCCCAGAAAGGAATTAAGTTACTGCAAATACGATAAAATAGCTATCTCTTTATATCTCTCTTTTTTAATCAGTTTTTTCACCAACTTCTTTCTCCTGTCACACCCTATTGAACATAATCAATTGCAGCTCTTACAGTAACAGAAAAGATTAGCAGTCATACCCAGATAGGCACCGAGACAAGCAATAGAAATTCTAAAACTTAAACTGTGAAACAATTAAAGTCTCAAACTCCATGCTTGTGACACCATAAGATAAGATCACTTGAGCAAATTAGAAAAATCCAGCAAGTTAAGAACATATAATAAGACACAAAACTTTACTTCACTTGCTAGACCAGAAAACAGAGTTTCACAAATCCAAACCTATTCAACACCAATGAAGTATAGTAATTGTTCCAAACCTAGTTCATGCTTGCAAAGAGTTGAACTCATTCATAAACCCAAATGTATTACTTTCAAACAATAAAAATCACATTCCTGAGAATGATAACCAGGATATTCAATGTATTAATTTTACATTGCCATCAAATGAAAACTCATAATTTTGGTACAAAGTAAAATAGAGAGCTCATTTTCCGTGTCCTGCAAGTGTACATCTATTAATTCACTCGTAATCATGTATCTATCGATGGTCATCGATTCAAAAGATATTATAATAACAGCAAAGTATCAAGTTTTATTGGATTAAATATCAGAAATACATGAGTATAAGTGATCAAAGCACAACAGCACAACGAATTTACTTCTCTTTTCATAATGAAACTATAAATTAAACCTAAACCTAACCTCTTTGGCATGCATTCTAATTTCAAAACATTTCAATTAAAAAGACTAACTATCCATCCAAACTTAGCTAAAACCCTTCTCTATTTCAGACCCCAAAAGCTAAATCTATAACAACAGAATCACTTAAACAAAGAAACCATAAAATCATCACTGACAGACCCTTTTTTCATCCCAAGAAACACCGGAACCGGAACCGAACTCGGCGGAGGCGACCAAACAGTCAGTCCTGCATAGAGTCCCTCCATCAAATCATGAACCCTAACCTCCTTCTTCATCGTCTGAGGATCTGGACCAAACCTATCAGTTGATCCTAACATCGAATCATAGCATGCCTCACCCTCACTCTTTATCACATTGCCAGGACTCAGCTTCTCTCCTCTCTTGAGAATCTTCACCTGACCCATCACAAGATTCAATCCAGGGTGTTTCACAGTGCAGTTTCGATCACCGCCGGAGTGGGTACGATTTCCATCCTGCGAGCTAGGGTTCACGGTGGTCGGTAACCGATTTCTCCGGGAACTCTGGTTAGAGTTAGGGTGTGTGACGATGGAAGATGAGTCGTTGGGTTGAAGAAGAAGTGAAGTTCCCATTGAAGCATGTAGAATGTATGAAAAATAAGATTAGAGTATGTGAGAATTGAGATGAATATTTCGATTCTTTTTTCTCTTTACTGTCCACGAACGTTTCGGGTATGTATATGTATAGTGTTGGGGTACTTTGAATAAATAAAATTAGGGGTGTTCGTGGTGCGGTTTGGGCGGTTTTAACGAAAAAAATTATATGAACTCTAAGAGAAAAAATTGTGCGGTTTAGTTTGGTTTGGTTGGCTTTTAAAAAAATCCGAACCAAACCAAACTAATGCGGTTTAGTTCTGTTCAGTTGGTTCAGTTTTTTACAAATATTTTATTGATTGATACATACACATATATGACAATATAATTTTGTATTTAGACATTCATACACTATCAAATAACAACAAAATTCGTCATATTTTGACAATAATTTTTCATTTAATATGTAAAAATTAAATTAGACAAAAGTGAAATATTAAACATAAAATAATATAAAAATTATTATAATGAAAGTGACAAGAGATTAGTGAAGGTGAAAAAGAAAAAAAAAGTGTTGAGAGATAAAAGAAAAAGATGTGCGATAAAAACGAAACTGAAATACGGAACATTTACATAAAAATGAGAAGGTGAAAAAGAAAGAATATAAGAGAGTAGAGATTATATAAGAAGAAAGAAGATGTATGTGGCAAAGAAGGTGCAATAATGTTATTAGAGATTTGAGAAGATCGGGACTCAAGGTATATGTGTAAGGATGAGAAAATTGTTGGTAATCACAAGGCTAAGGTATAATAGGTTTAAGTTTGGGTTGAATGTGAGTTAAGTAAAATTTAGGTTGTAACATAATGCGGTTTGATTCGGTTTGGTTCGGTTTACAAAATACAAACTGCAAACTGAACCAAACCGTGCGGTTTTGTTAAAAGATGACCCAAACTAATCCGAACCAAATGCGATTTTTCGCGATTTCGATTTGATTTTGTTTAATTTGCGGTTTTCTATTAGGTTGGTTTGGTTTTGAACAGCCCTAAATAAAATACAAATTTGTTTTACAAATAAAGTAAAACTAAATATTATCCACACTCATTTATATATTTACTTAATTTAATATATTTTTTCTAAAATAAAGTCAAACTAATTTATTTTATAAAGTAAAGTAATATATAATCAATTTTATAAATTTAAAGTAATAAATAAATAACATATTTTAATACAATTATTCTGATTTATTCATTGTCCAACTCACAAGAATTTTAGTCATCTGAATTCTTTAGATAGGCGAAATTTAAAAAGTATATTCGTTGTAGTTGTTTGACAATTATGGGTCATTAGATGTAATAGTCATATAATTTAATAACATTTATTTCTTGAGAAAGGTGTCTCCCAAAAAAGGTTATAGAGATTGATCGAAATCCTAAAACTTCACTTTAATTAAAAGACATATAATAAATTAGTCTTAGAGACACACTATTCTAACCTAAAACCTCAATATATGATCGTCACTGACCTGAGTGTCATAATGTTTGCTAGTAACACACTTCATCGTCGAACAAAGCTCGAATATCACTTCTAGAACTTGTAATCAGATTCATCACTATCAAACATCACTCAATGACAAAATTAGTGAAGGATAGAAAAACACTTAGAAATGGGGGTTTGAATAAGTGTGACTTTAAAAACTCTTAAGATAAAAACAATAAACACAATTATTTTTATCCTGGTTCGTTGTTAACGAAACTACTCCAGTTCACCCCCTTAGAATGATTTACCTCAACTGAGGATTTAATCCACTAATCAATCTGATTACAATAGTTTTCCACTTAGATAACCTCTAAGTCTTCTAGAGTATACTGATCACAACTTGATCACTCTAGGAAAACACCACTTAGATAACCTCTAAGTCTTCTAGAGTATACTGATCACAACTTGATCACTCTAGGAATACACCACTTAGATAACCTCTAAGTCTTCTAGAGTCTACTGATCTCACTGATCACTCTAGGAACCTTTTACAATCAATGTAAAATAATGTTTACAAGAGTATGAATTGCTTCTAAGAAAGCTATAATCACAACTGTGATATTTATCTTAAGTTCTAAGCTTAACACTCACTAAATATTACAAGAGTTTGTGAGGTTGAAGATGAAGTTCGTGAGCTTTGATTTTGACAGCGTTTTAGTATTTTGCAAGAGTTGAGTTTGCTGCTTCTTATCAGAACTTCCATATTTATAGGCATTTGAGAAGATGACCGTTAGGTTGCATTTAATGCATTGCGTGAATAGTACAACGCTGCATTTAATGTTTCACTCTTTTGTCAACTACCTCGAGTCATGCTTTTGTTGCTTTTACTCACTTTGCCTTTTGTAGCTTATAACATTCCTTTTGTCAGTCAGAGATTAAACTTAATAGCCTGTCATCTTGTACTTGCTTCTGAACTCATATTTGTATATACAACGTTTGAATATCAGAGTCATTTAGCTTGGTGCAGAGCATCTTCTTGTCTTCTGACTTTGAAGTGCTTGAGCGTGATACCGTTCAAAACATCGGTGATTCTGCTTCTGACTTCATGTTCTTCTGATGCTTCATAGCCCATGTTCTGATTCTGCTTGACCATCTTCTGATGTCTTGCCAGAGCATGTTCTGATGTAGCCATCCAGAACCTTTTGAGTCAGTGCTTCTGAGCGCTGAATTGTGCATACTCTTTATGTATTTCCTGAAATGGAAAATGTAAAGGATTAGAGTACCACATTGTCTTATACAAAATTCATATATAATGTTATCATCAAAATAAGAATATTGATCAGAACAAATCTTATTCTAACAATTAGAACAATTTTTCAATAAGTTAGATATCTAGTGTTCGATACTGTTGTGTACTTTTTTTTTAAATACAACAATGAAACTAAAATTGGCGGATGGTGGAGACCTAACGCTACCAAAATAAATAGAATTGTCGCTGGGCTAATTTTGAATTAATGATTTAGGAGCGAAACATATCATATATTCTTTATAAAATACTATAATTTAATTTCTCCCTAATTCCAAATGTATCAGTTTCTCAAAAGCAGTCGTCTCCCTCTCTTCTTCCAACCGAAATTGAAAACCCTACACAAAACATAAAAGAAAAAGGAACAAATTAAAAACATAGCTCTTAAAACACACCAAAAAGCAACCAGAACAAGGAAACTCTCTAAGGAAATTCAAGAGGTTAGTCTTCTAAAACTCTAATTTTTTCCCTTTTCCTCTTTCTCAAATTTCACTGACATTACTCCTAAAAGGTTCGTCAATTTTCCTTTTTAAGATATACTTTTTTTTCTTTGTTTCATCGAGTTCATTTTTTTTTGTATTTTTTATTCAAAGCTATGTATTATACTATATGATGGCAATTAAGAAATGCTTCAAGCTTGTTATGCCATGACGGTGCAATTTTGGTCGCGGTACTTTTTTTTGTTTACTTCAACTGTGACTATGACTAAATTCAAATTCAACTGTTGCAGCTGGAAGGCACTGTTATTGTTAGGGATACCCCTGAAGTAATCAACAAAGTAGCTCGTGTGGTTCATGCCGTAAGTGTGTATTTAATGTCACAAAACATTTTTGCTTTGCAATTCACAAATTTTATAAAGACTGTCCGTTGTGCTTCTCTTTAAGTCTTTATCATAGTTTCTCTTAACTTGTTGGATTAGGAGTTTGAAGCATAAGAAAGAATGAAGCAACAACAAAGGCTAGTTACGGGTGAGAGAAAATTACACTTTAAACAACTTTGTTATTGAACTACATTTTTTGTTATTTTATCATGTTAGTTTTGTTCGTTGTCAGTTTGAATCCTTTTTAATCTTAATGCAAACTTACTATGAGTTATTAAGGCTCTTTTTTATTTAAAATTAAGTGCATTTTTCTTTTTTTATATGTGCATATTTTCAATGTTAACCACGGATATTCAAAACCGGACCGACACAATAGAAAACCGCAAACCAAACCAAACCGAAAACCACAAGAATCGCATTTGGTTTGGATTAATTCAGGTCATTTTCTAACAAAATCGCATGGTTTGCTTCGGTTTGCGGCAGTGGCGGAGCCAGAAATTTTGAGAGTCTGGGCAAAAAGTTTACACCTTGTTTTTACTAATTTTACATCATGTCTCTACTAATTTTGCTCTTGATTTTATCTAAAAAAATCTCTTGATTTTGTCCAAAAATTTCACACCATATTTTTACTGATTTTCCCCTTAATTTTGTCTAAAAATTACTAATTTTGCTCCTGGTATTGTCTAAAAATCAACTATTAAATAGGAAGTATACAACGAAAGGAGGAGTTGAGCGCGGACGTGTGTTCGGGTTCGTTGGGCTGTAGCTCCACCCATGATTTCGAGTACCTTGCCTTTTCTAACTTGTACTCTAAAAAAAAGATGATAAGGAAATAAAGAGTATTCCAATTGTCTTTAGTTTTTGTTAGATCTATTTATAGTGAACAATAGTAAATGTTCAATTGTAAACGTGTGTGCCCTTGAGGAAATTAAAAAACTCTAAAAATTCAAATAGTTTTTTTTTCCCTTTTAGTTTTTATATTGGTTTATTAAAATATCTATATTTGAGTTGAATTTTCAAATTATTATGCATTTATTTTATTTTATAACTATAAATCTACTTATAAATTAATTTTAATATTATTTTTATTAAAGATAATTTATTCAATAAAAAAGAAAATAAAAAATGAGGGACATAAAATATAATCCCTCAAAAGCTAACAAAATAATAGTTGGACATTTTCAACTTATTTCTTAAAAAAAACCCCAAAAATTTTAATGTTATTTATTATGTGGAAAACTTAGATAATTTCTCATATTGACAAATAAATTTTGCTTGAACTCTCTAATTTGACCACATAGTAAAACTCATCATGTTCATACATTTCAGTTTGTATTACTCTTACCTTTTAATTAAACTTAAACGCCCATGATTTCTTGTTTGATTTTATAATATATGGAAAATTATAATGTCGCTATAAAATTATAATAGAAAAGAAGTAAAAAAAATTATAAAATTAGGGAAGGTCTAATCAATTATAAAATTTTGAAAGCATAAATTGCAAGAAGACTAAAAAATGAAAATGGTATCATTCAAAAAAAAAGACTAAGAAGATAATTAGCTGATTGGAGTTTTATCAACAATATAAAACTCTTATTATTATAATATTTAATAATAATGATTAAATATGTATATCTTGAAGCACCAACCGTCATAGACAAAGAGGGAAAAGATGAAACACCAATCGTTAAAGATAAAGAGGGGAAAGATGAAACACCAGCCGGTCTATAACACTGTAGCATAATTAATTTTTAAATTTTTTTGTTATAATTCATATATAATTAATAAGGTTGGGCGTGTCTGGACCATTAGGTACTCATCTATTTTAGTTTTCACACCCTTATTTTTTATTAATTTTGCCCCTAATTTCGTCTAGAATTCGACTATTAAATTAGGGGAAATACAAAGAAAATAGGGGTTGAGCCCGGACGCGTGCCCGGGCTCGCCGGGCTATAGAATCACCATTGGTTTGCAGTTTATATTTTACAAACCGAATCAAACCAAACCAAACCGCATTATGTTACAAAACCTACAAACCATTATATATTCTTTTTAATTCTTTAGAAAAATCAACATGTATTATTTGTATATTTTATCATATTCTATGTATGAAATATATGCAAAAAAAGTTGATAAGGATAAGATTAAAAGAAGTTTAATGGACATTATGTTTGCATCCCTTTATATATGAAATATAATAGTATTTCAAATTTATTTAAGAACGCAATTTCATGTATATTATCCATTAAATATAAGGTAAAATTATAAAGGGTTAAATATATAAAACCCCTGCAAAGTTAGCGAAATCAGGTTTTAGCCCCTCGTAAAGTTTTTTCCCCACCCTATCTTATGTTGATTCCATCAGTTTTCCCCCCATTTGCCAGATGTCATGGAATCTTTTGAATTTTCTTAAAACCATGTACAGGTGGCTTTTATAATTAGCCACATGGCATTTTGTTTTATTTTCTGGGTGATGACATAAGTTTTTAACAAAATCATCTCTTCTTTTATACCCCCCATTGCAAAATCAAAAATAGGGTTTGGGAAGAGAGCGATTCGTCTGCGAAGAAGACAACTCAGAAGATCACGAAGACGACAATGGCACCTGCAATGTCCAAGGTATGTTGATTTTGAAACTTCATCATAGTTACTAACTGTAATACGGTGCTGCTGTTATGCTTACTTATTTAGATATATATGCACAGGACTTCGAACCTTTTACTGTTACGTTTCACCATGGGGGAGAATTTATTAGGGTTAATCCAGATGAAATTATTTACAGAGGAGGGGTTGAGACTACTGTAACTGGGCTTGTAGTTACTAATTGGACAATGGATAGTATTTGGAAGTTGGTGAGTGGGTGGGGGTATAAGAAAGGTACTTTCCGTTTATGGACTAAAGTGCTAGAGATTCAAAAGGAATATATATTGATGTAATACGGTGGGAGAACTGACTTTTAAAATGTTGCGGACAGCAAGAGTTGTCACCGAATTTTATTTTATCCAATTAGGAAAGGCAAAAAGAACAGGAAAGACCTTTAAAAGATTTTGAGTTCGGGGGGTAGGTTATACAAAGGGAAGGTGTAAGCACCCTTTGTATCCACAGTTATCCATGGGCTCTTAATTGTTTAGCTCACTTTTTGTTTGTTTGAAATGTTAGAAAGAGTGTAGTGTGTGATTAGAAAATATTTTGAATAAGGACTTTAGCTTGTAAATAAGCGTAGCCTTTTGGAAATTGTTTTGAAAAGAGGTGTATGAAAGTAATTTGAAAGTTTGATTTGAATATGAGCAAGCAATTAGGAGCAACTACCCTAAGAGTGCCTTCCTTGTTCTTTGAGTCTTTCGTTTGAAAGGGCTATCCATACCATAAGAAGGGTAGGTAGTCTTTTCATTGGATTTGAAAAGAGTCATCGAGAAGTATCGTTCGCCATAAGGCTATCCATACCAGAAGAGGGCAGGAAGTCTCAGGGGAGGATATAATAGTCATTTAGGCAACCAATACCTTAGCATTCGAAAGGGACGATCATCATCTTATCGTAGGTAACTCGAAGGGACTTATGATCTTTGATGATGATAATGAACTGAGGGCAACATTTGCTAAGGCATCCTCGTATCCGAGGGACTTGACTATTTTTAATCGAAAGGCAGCAATAAGAGGAATTACCATTAAAGGTGTGTGGGTGCATCAATCACGTGATCCAATTCAATTATTTTATCTTGTAATTAGTGATTTATGTTCAATTGGCATTCTTGTCACTCCCTATATTACTAACCACGCAATAAAAGAAAGGCAGAAATATAAATGCGAAAAGTAAAGTCTTACGCTATTACAAGGCTTCGGGATGGGGATACATAGCCAAAAAACCCGGGAAACAGAAATAAAAAATGCAGAAATTGTAAACCTACAACTATTACATGGCTTTGGAGCAGTTACATAATAGAGGAAGAATTGAGCGTGAAAATATAAAAAAAAAACCTAAAATTATTAAAAGGCTGAGGCAATTATCAAAATAAGAAGAAACTCGTAGGAAAATAAAAAGGCAAAAAAAAAGTTTTTTAAAATCGAACCCTAAAGGTAACCCTAATTATTTTCCTAATTAAACAAACCTAAGTTCATCCCTACTAGCCATCCACCAATCGTCAGCTTCTTCAGACAGCATGTGAGTACCATACCTCACCTTTAGATTTTCAGCACAATCGATCACTCGGAAAATCCTTTCAATTTCCTCCAGCCACCTCTGAGCGCCTACGGGATCGTGCGTGCCTTTGAACAACGGAAGATTGGTCCTCTGAAAACTGTTCAGCTGCCTGTCAGCACCAATACCAGCTCCATTGGCATTCCCTCCCAACACACCAGCAATCATGCCCAGAGCCTCAGCAATCGCGTCGTCGTTTCTTCCTCCTCTTCCGGCCATTGTTCTGCTAAATATAAAACAATATTCATTAGAACAAGAAGTATCGATAGTGTCAACCTTACACTAATCGTATACGAGGGATTAACTGACGCTAAGACTCTGACTCAAACGACCGACTATGCTCTGATACCACTATTGTAACACCCTTCTAAAACCCCGCGGAAAATTAACAATAATCAGAGTAAAACATGAAAAGGGTATTACAACTCCAATAAAATAAACAAATATTCATGTCATGCCATAAAAGGAACGATAAACCAAAATTATCCAGATAACATGTTAACACAGCGGAATATTCTTAACATCTGAATAATTAAACATCCGAAGTCGGAGACTCATGATTCAACCATAAAACCATAAACAAAACAAGAGTCCATCAGTCAACTTTAAAATAACGTTCCCAGTGTTACACGACCAGAGCATGACACAGACACAACTGACTGTAACGAACTACTTAACGAGCTAATCCTCACCAAGTACAAAAGCTACTCCTCAATCTGAAAAATAACAACAGTAAAGGTGAGTTTCATTCGCATTAACAAATGTTATAGGAATATAAACAATAAAACCTCATTCATACATTATTCACCCAAATCAATTATATTCAGATAGTATAGCAACATTCATCAAATACAACCATCCATACCAA
The DNA here is from genome assembly GCF_029867415.1 of Vicia villosa. Taxonomy (NCBI): domain Eukaryota; kingdom Viridiplantae; phylum Streptophyta; class Magnoliopsida; order Fabales; family Fabaceae; genus Vicia; species Vicia villosa. Next base: position 617,936 of record NW_026705262.1, read on the forward strand.
ACACATACGAATTATAACATTGGACAACTTCCATTCATGTTACAATTATGTACAACAACCTAATGCAATGCAACTAAATGCATGTGGTACCAAATACGGGACGAACCCATCTCACCGATCCACCATCGTCAAGGATACGACGACACCCAGTCAACAAATATTCTAGTGATTGAATAGTTCTTTCCGTCTGTCCATCCGTCTACGGATGATAAGCAGAACTCAATCTCAGCTTAGTACCCAAAGCGTTCTGCAAGCCTTCCCAAAATTTGGATGTAAACCTTGTATCTCTATCTGACACGATACTCGAAGGAATACCATGTAAACTCACTATCTTCTCAATATACAATTGAGCCAGTTTCTCCATCTGATAATCCATTCTCATTGGTATAAAGTGAGCAGACTTTATCAACCTATCTACAATAACCCAAATGGCTTCATAGTTCTTCACCGTCCTTGGAAAACCAGAAACAAAATCCATAGATATACTATCCCACTTCCATTCTGGAATAAATAACGGTTGCATAGCTCCATACGGCTTCTGATGCTCAATCTTCGACTTCTGGCAAGTCAAACAAGCATAGACAAATTCAGCTATTTCCCTTTTTATTCCAGGCCACCAAAACAGCTTCTTTAAGTCATGATACATCTTGGTAGCACCAGGATGAATACTCAATCCACTACGACGTCTTTCTTCAAGAATACTCTTCCTCAATTCGGAAACATCAGGAACACAAACACGATTACCAAACCTCATAATACCGTTGTCGTCGATTCTGAATTCACCTCCCTTGCCTTGGTTAATTAGAGTCAACTTATCAACCAACTCTACATCAGTTTTCTAACCCTCCCGAATCTCTTCCAAAATACCACTAGTCAGCTTCAGCATACCCAACTTAACATTGATAGGAGTGTCTTCGCATACCAAACTCAAATCTCTGAATTGTTCAATTAAATCCAATTCTCTCACCATTAGCATAGACATATGCAAGGACTTCCTACTCAAAGCATCGACAACCATGTTTGCTTTGCCCGGATGGTAATTCAACCCAAAATCATAATCCTTGAGGAACTCTAACCATCTTCTTTGCCTCATATTCAGCTCTTTTTGATCAAAGAGATACTTCAGGCTCTTGTGATGACTAAATACTTCAAACCTCGAACCATACAGGTAATGCCTCCACAATTTCAACACAAATACCACTGCTGCCAACTCTAAGTCGTGAGTCGGGTAATTTCTCTCATGCACTTTGAGTTGTCTTGATGCATAAGCGACTACCTGTTGATTCTGCATCAGTACACCTCCTAATCCCATTAATGAAGCATCACAATAAACAACAAAAGATTCCGCCGGATTCAGAAAAATCAAGATCGGCGCACTAGTCAGCCTCCTCTTCAACTCTTGGAATCCTTCTTCACATTTCGAATCCCAGATGAACGCTTGAACCTTCCTAGTCAACTTAGTTAACGGTAACGCTAACTTTGAAAATCCTTCAATGAACTTCCTATAGTAACCCGCAAGACCAAGGAAACTACGGATTTCGGAAACTGACTTCGGAGCTTCCCATTGAGACACTGCTTCTACTTTCGTTGGGTCAACGACAATACCATCTTTTGAAATTACATGCCCAAGAAAGCTTACTTAACTTATCCAGAACTCACACTTTGACAGTTTCGCATTAAGTTTCTTTTCCTTACGAAGTAGTCACTGAACCCGACGCAAGAGTGTCAATGATCATACTTCCATTAATATTAGATATTTCCAAGTTCAGTCGTTTAGCACAATCCAACCAAATAAATGAGTGAGTTGCTCTAGTATCTATAATTGCAATTAAAGGAGTGCCATGGATAAAACACGTACCTTTAATCAATCGATCCTCTAGAGTAGTCTCTGAACCTGATAAAGCAAAAACTTTACCCACAGCTTGATTCTTCTTTGGCTTAGGATACTGTGGACTAATATGACCTTCTTCACCGCAGTTGAAACAAGTAACAGTCTTTCCTTTGCACTCAACAGCAATGTGGCCCGCCTTACCACACCTGTAGCACTTTTTCTCTTCACTATTGCATTCGTGAATGCGATGTCCAGGTTCCCCACACTTAAAGCACTTAACAGGAGCACCAGAGTCTCCCCCACTAGGCTTCCTCCAACCACCAGCTTTTTGATTACCTCTACCATATGGCTTACCACGGTCCATAGGCTTCTTCCCTTTCTTGTCAACTAACTCGCGAGAGTGAGATGACTTCAGCTTGAGGTTATCCTCTTCATAGATTCTACTACAATCCACCAAATCAGTAAATCGAGGAATCCTTTGATACCTGTTACCCTGCTTAGTTTCATCACAGAGACCATTCTCGAACTTAACACAGTTCAAAAATTCGCTCGCTTCATCATTGTTATAGTAGACATAGTACTTAGCCAGCTCAACAAACTTTGAAGCATATTCCAGTACCGTCATGTTATCTTGTGTCAGCTCCAAAAACTTAACCTCTTTCCTGCCCCGAACATCTTCAGGAAAGTACCTCCTCAGGAATTCTCTCTTGAACACAGCCCAAGTAATTGCTACACCGGCAGCTTCAAGTTCATCCCTACTAGCCATCCATCAATCGTCAGCTTCTTCAGACATCATGTGAGTACCATACATCACCTTCAAATTTTCAGCACAATCGATCACTTGGAAAATACTTTCAATTTCCTTCAGCCACCTCTGAGCGCCTTCGGGATCGTGCGTGCCTTTGAACAACGGAGGATTGTTCCTCTGAAAACTGTTCAGCTGCCTGTCAGCACCAATACCAGCTCCATTGGCATTCCCTCCCAGCACACCAGCAATCATGCCCAGAGCCTCAGCAATCGGGTCGTCGTTTCTTCCTCCTCTTCCAGCCATTGTTCTGCTAAATATAAAACAATATTCATTAGAACAAGAAGTATCGATAGTGACAACCTTACACTAATCGTATACGAGGGGTTAACTGACGCTAAGACTCTGACTCAAACAACCGACTATGCTCTGATACCACTATTGCAACACCCTTCTAAAACCACGCGGAAAATTAACAATAATCAGAGTAAAACATGAAAAAGGGTATTACAACTCCAATAAAATAAAAAAATATTCATGTCATGCCATAAAAGGAACGAGAAACCAAAACTATCCAGATAACATGTTAACACAACGGAATATTCTTAACATCTGAATAATTAAACATCCGGAGTCGGAGACTCGTGATTCAACCATAAAACCGTAAACAAAACAAGAGTCTATCAGTCAACTCTAAAATAATGTTCCCAGTGTTACACGACCAGAGCATGACACAAACCCAACTGACTCTAACGAACTACTTGACGAGCTAATCCTCACCAAGTACAAAAGCTACTCCTCAATCTGAAAAATAACAACAGTAAGGGTGAGTTTCATTCGCATTAACAAATGTTATAGGAATATAAACAATACAACCTCATTCATACATTATTCACCCAAATCAATTATATTCAGATAGTATAGCAACATTCATCAAATACAACCAGCCATACCAAACACATACGAATTATAACATTGGACAACTTCCATTCATGTTACAATTATGCACAACAACCTAATGCAATGCAACTAAATGCGTGTGGTACCAAATACGGGACGAACCCATCTCACCGATCCACCATCGTCAAGGATACGGCGACACCCACTCACTAATTCCACACAATGAGAATTAGCTACCACTGATCCACCATCGTCAAGGATCAGCCACATAATGATTATTAAATGTATGCATCAACCACGACATGCTCATCATCAACGTCTACCAACGATTCATAATCATCCACAACACACAAAGCATACTAATATCACAACTGTTTGGTATTCACCACAACATAATACATTCATCACAGCAATATATTATCACCTCAGCAATCATACTAGCTAAAATACCGCATAGTATATTCGTACCGTTACTCAATTTACCACCAAATACCAAATCTCAAAACCAAACAAAATGATTTTAAGTTATAACTCCCTAATATATTTCATAAAATAGAGAATTAATTCATCTAACGGTTTCTCAAAATGACGTACAAAAAGGATTAACGGTTTAAAAGTTACGGATATTTAAAATAAACATTTTTTTCAAAAAGCTTCAGTGGTAACCGGTTACCTGAATGATGTAACCGGTTACATCACTGACAGTAACTTTTATTTTTCAATTTCGCCCAGTGGTAACCGTTTACCTGAATGATGTAACCGGTTACATCATCGCGAAATGCAGTTCTTTCCTATCCTGAGACCATGTAATCGGTTACCCTCCTCATGTAACCGGTTACATTACTGATATAGCAGAAAAATCACTTTTCTGTAGCATTTCATCCATCCCAAATGCAAACCCAATCATACCAAAACGTCCATAATCTCATAACAGCACGAAAATGCATATTTACACATACTTCTAACATATTTTAACATCAATATCCAACATCAATTATCATTCACAACAAATCAATTGCATCACACATCATGAATTGAACCTAAGTTCTCCAAAACCCTAAACTCCGACCTATAATCCAATTCACAATCCTAACATACAAACTCAATCGAATCATTCATAATACCCATAATAGAGGTTAATGAGAAGAATCCCCCTTACCTCGATGTCGAATTCTTGGATGCTCTCGCTCTTCGCACTTTGCTCTTCTCCCAATTTCACGTTCAGCTCTTTTATTCTCTCTTGGCTTCCAATTTTCACAACTTTCTCTCTTTTCCTTGTTTATGAAAAATATAACCTTAGTTTAGTAAAAGGCTTTGCAACTGACACACCCCCCCAATCGCTACTCGCAACACTGGCCCATTAGACTTATTATTCCATATTTCTCAAATAACTCAATTAATTATAATATTTAATTCAAAAAAATTAATTAAATTAAATTAAGAAATTTATGGGGTGTTACATGGGGCCCAGTTGTCGCGCGTGGATGAATTAGAAGTAGGAAGAGAAACTGAAATGGTCGACTAGCGAATGAAGACGCGCCACGCAGGGTCAAACGTTCAACCAACTGTTCATCATCTTCCTCAAGAAATCAACCACGGTTTTGCTTCGATGCTTGCTTCTATTCTGCTACCAACTTTCGTAGCAAGTTCCTGGAAAATTAAAGCTCACATAGAATGCGTTATCTAACAACAAAAAGCGCCCAAAATTATGAAATAGGGGCCTACGAATTCAGTGGCGTCATCTGTTTTGCCTAACAATGCCCATATCTATGAGAATGAAGCTTCCTCCTTCATATGCCCTAACATCACTATGAACTCAACTGTGAGGTTAGTTTACGTTAAAACATGATAAAACGCGATATGCAACAAGAAAAACATGAACGAACTTGAAGAACACCACCTACTCATTCCAGGTCTTAAAAGACTTAACTAATGGTCCATACCTACCCTTTAGCACGCCATGAATGAATTGGAATTGCTATAATTGATATACAATGGCTGGACAAGGTTTGCGATCCTATCCTTGTTTGCCTTGTTTTTGTAACTATGAAACCCTAGTTTTTTCTCCTCCAATTTTTGTGTCCTTTCTTGCTGAATGAGTCCACTATATATAGTGAAGAGTTAGGGTAATTATATTGGAAAGAAATCATTTGATTGATGATGTGAAAATATTGAAAAAATTTGGTTTTATTTCTTCTAAAATTGGCCAAATCTTGATCTTATTCTTCCAACCTTGATGAGCACGAAATTTAATCAAATATATGGTCCATTATGTGATTGAATTTGATTAGAAAACTTAACCAAATCAAATCTTTTCATATTTCATTGATTATTTGATTTTAAATCATATTTTTAATGAATAAAAATTCAATAAAAATCAAATAATTGTCAAAAATTCGTGGACTTGGACTTGGAGCTTCTAGATGACTTGAGGAACAAGATTGGATCACAAAATATTGGTCCTCTTTGCAAAAAAATCCGATTTGAACCTTATTTACTTCACATATCTCACCCAAAATTCACCAACTTTGACAAAGCATATCTCCCTCAATTTTTAAGATATGGAGGTGTTCTAGGACCTTTTGGAAAGCCCAAGGTGTCTTATACAAGCCACTTTGAACCTTTTTTTCTTTTGGAGATTTTATCTTGATGGTATAGGCTTTGACAAAAAACTGCTTTTAGTTGACTTTCAAAAAAGACCTATAATGTTTTAGCTCATATCTCCTAAATTAAGCATTTTTTACCTTGGCTTTAGAGAGACAAAGTTGTAGAGAATTTAATTTCCTTCAAAAGGAGCTTTGTTTGGGAAATTTCTGACAAACCATGTGAAAGTTATGGCTGTTCAAAGTTCAGTTGACTTTCTCCTAGAAACCCTAATTTAGGAACTTGAAACTTTTGGTGATTTCTGAGCTTTCCTTGATGAATCATGATCAACCCTTGACCAAATGACGAATGAAACTTCAAAATGTTGATGTTGACCAAAAATCAAGAGTTTTGACTGTGATTTGACCATAGTTGACTTTTAGGTCAAACTGGTCAACTATTGACCATTTGAACTGTTGATTGAGCAATCTTATGAATCAGAGCTTGAAACTTGGCATGAGGATACTATGAGGCATATGAGAGGCCATGAAGTCCACTTGAAGTATCAGAAGGAGATAAGCAAAACCCTAGTTGTGGCTTGTTGCTTAGGAGACAAGTAAGTGTGCCAAAATCTTGTATATTCTTGAGCAGTTGAAAGTCATGTGAGCCAAAATATGATGGGCAAATTTTGGGGTATGACAGCTTCCCCTGTTCAATTTTCTTAAACCTGAAGATGTAGATTGGCTTGTGTGTCTGTCGGAATCTGAAGGTGGAAGAGGATTGAACACTAGAATACCAAGAAATTTGCCCTTGCTGATGCATGGACTTTTTTGGAGGTGGGCTTAAAGATGCCATCCAGGAAAAGTATTGTCGGAGATGGGCTTAAAGATGCCATATGGACGTTGACAGAAAGTTTATCGGAGATGGGCTTACAGATTCCATCAGTTGATGTATTGATGTGTGTCAGACTGAGTCGTACATTAGACCGTATCTGTGGTGTCAGAATTAAGTTGTTGGCTCGATTGCCCTAAGCTTCTGGATCATATAAGTGAATTGATTGTAGTGACTCTATTGTCATGACTCCATTGTTGTAAATCCGTTGTCGTGACTCAATTATCGTGACACCATCGTCGTGACTCCATTGTCATGATCGTTTTTGAACTGAATACCGGGATTAGATATGTGACTCCATTGTGGTGACTCAATTGTCGTGACTCCATTGTCATGACTTCATTGTTGTGACTCCATTATCGTGACTCCATTGTCGTGACTCCATTGTCGTGACTCAATTGTCGTGACTCCATTGTCGGGACTCCATTGTCATGACTCAATTGTCGTGACTCCATTATCGGGACTCCATTGTTGTGACTCAATTGTTGCGACTCCATTGTCGTGACTCAATTGTCGTGACTCCATTATCGTGACTCGATTGTCGTGACTCCATTGTCGTGACTCAATTGTCCTGACTCCATTGTCGTGACTCGATTGTCGTGACTCCATTGTCGTGACTCAATTGTCGTGACTCAATTATCGTGACTCAATTGTCGTGACTCCATCGTCATGGTCTTTTCTGAATTGAGTGTCATGATTAAGTCTGTCTCTTTCTTTGATTGTGTTAGCTCCGTTCTTGATGATAGGATTAGATCTATGAATGTTGATCGTGTCAGTACCATTCGTAGTAACTGAATTAGATCTTGGAAGGATGATCGTGTCTACACCATTCGTGATGATAAAGTTAGATCTTTGAATGTTGATCGTGTCAGCACCGTTCGTAGTAACTGAATTAGATCTTGGAAGGATGATCGTGTCTACACCATTCGTGATGATAGAATTAGATCTTTGAATGTTGATCGTGTCAGCACCGTTCGTAGTAACTGAATTAGATCTTGGAAAGATTTTGATTACTACCAGGGGACTAATGTAGATATCATTGCTAGGGGACTGATATGATAAGGACAAACTGATCATCGCCAGGGGACTAACATGATGAGAAGGATTTAGGTTACTGCCAAGGGACTGATGTAGATATCATTGCCAGGGGACTAATATGATAAGGACCAACTGATCACCGTCAGGGGACTAACATGATGAGAAGGATTTCGATTACTGCCAAGGAACTGATGTAGATCTCATTGCCAGGGGACTAATATGATAAGGACCAACTGATCACCGTCAGGGGACTAACACGATGAGAAGGATTTCGATTACTTCCAGGGGACTGATGTAGATATCATTGCCAGGGGACTAATATGATATTTCTCTGCTAGGGGACTAATGTGATGGGAGTTTGCTAGGAATGATTATCAGAGCGAATCTTCGTCTGGATTGCTTTTGGAGAAAAAAATTGCTTGTTAGAGTTGATAAGTTGTTTGATGATATTCATCCGCTTAGGAACTTACCTGAAAAACAAAGTTAGCAGCATGCAATGTCATAATCCGTGGTATGTATTTATGTAATGATTGATTATGAATGATGTATGTATGCAACATGTTGTCAACATTGACAGTAGATCGTAGCATCGTCTGGAGGGAAAAATAAATCCCTGACTGTTGTGGAGAATACATAGTACAAGTCTTCCGTTTTAGTAGGAACTCCAGCTCCATGCTTGAGGATACTCAGCTGGGGATCTTTGACTTCTGCTTGGGGATGAAAGCAATTTGAATGGTTGATCTTGATGTACCCTGACTGGGGACAGGAGAGATGAATAGAATCTCCGATGTTCCATCTGACTCAGCGAGTGCCAACCTTTATGGAGATTATTCAAAGATAGCTTCTTGAGGACTACTCTGTGGGGATATGATCCTGTGAAATTGGCTCTGTGGGAAGACATGGATGCCTTGAAGATTTCCCCCAGTGGCTATAGTAACTGCCATTCCTGGACTCGTGTTGATTGGGACACACCAATGAGTATTGGTCGAAGTGTCAAACAGGCCTTGCATAGCTTTGCCCCAACTAGTAGGGAATTTGAAGAGATTCGCCTCGTGAGGACCTTATGAGATGTGTACTATGTGTGACATGCCCCTAGTAATTATAGACTTAAGGTGATTCCCCTGACTGATTGGGAAGTAGCTTCAAACTCATTTGGGTGCATGCCTGTAATACGGTGAACTGACTTTAAAGAAATGTTGCGGATAGCAAGAGTCGCCACCGACTTTTATTTTATCCAATTGGAAAGGCTAAAAGAACAGGAAAGACCTTTTAAATAAAAACTGAGTTCGGGGGGTAATTACGCAAAGGGAAGGTGTAAGGCACCCTTCGCATCCATGGTTTTCCATGGGCTCTTAATTGCTTTGCTCTTCTGAAAAAAAAGTAGAAGAAGAAGAAAACAAGGACTTTAGCTCGTAAATGAGCGTAGCCTTGAGAATGTTTAGAAAATAGAGTAGAAAAAGATTTTAGAGCAAGGCAATTAGGAGCAATTACCTGGTTAGATGAAAAATGTTCTTTTTAGCCTTTCAGGGCTATCCCTGCCATAGGAGGGCAAGGAAGTCCTTTGATTTGGAGGTTGAAGGGTCGTCGAATTATCGTTCGCCATAAGACTGTCCCTAGCCATATAGAAGGCAGGTAGTCTAAGGGAAAGATCAGAATAGCCTTTTTCGTTTAGGCAACCAGAGGATACCTCAGCACTTCGTAGGCAACTTCGAGGGACGAGGTCATATTTGGCGAATCGAAGGCAGCATCATTAGGGACTTATGACCTTGAGAATAAACTGAGGGCAACATTGCTGAGGTATCCTCGTATTCGAGGGACAAGGCTATTCTGCAAAAAACAACAGGCAACAGGCAACAGGCAACAGGCAACAAGAGGGGTACCATAAAAGGTGTGTGGGTGCAACAATCACGTGATCATATTCAATTATATTACCTTGTAAGATTAATGATTCTAAGTTCAATTCATGGTTATCACTCCCTAGGATTACTAACCACACAATAATAAAATATAACAATTTTAAGTGCCTTCAAGGCCACACAATACAACCTCGAAGCAGTTACAAAAATATTATGGGGAAGGGGAAAAAGAAACCTGTGGACCAGCAATGCAATAGGTTTGGCATAAATAATAATTAAAAAAAAGTAAATCAGATAGGTTTTAGGGTTACCGACTATTGAGCTTTGACGGATGGCTAACCCTGAAAATTAGGAAAAGGAAAACAAATACAAAAGGGGTGAATGCATTACCAATTCAATGACAATTAGGGCTAAACCTAATTTGATAAAAGAGGGCAAAATAAATACTTAAATGTAAATATAAAATAAGACTTAGCTTTTGATTTGACCTAATATGGTTCGTAGTCGGAGGTAGCCTCGAGGTTAACCCTGAAAAATTGGCAAAGCAAAGACAGACAGAAAAGGAAGTGAGTGTAGGCGGAGTTCATTATATTTAAAGGCAAACCCTAATTTTAAATAAAATAACAAATATTTAAATAAGGATTAAATCGGGACTTAGCTTCGTAATAGGCGTGGCGCTCAGTCGGAAGAAACCCTGTTGATAACCCTGAAAAAAATGCACAAAGAAAATATTTTTTCAATGTATGGCATGATCTTCGTAAACCCTGATTAAGGCACAAGTTAACCCTGGTTAATAGAATAAATAAAATTAATTTAATTAATTATTGGTTTTTCAACTTAATTAATTAAATCGATGAAAATTAGGTTTCGATTAAATATCTAACCCTAATATTTGTTTTTTTATCAATGAATAAAAATTAATAATTAATTACACAATTAAACCAATAAATTAATTTAATTATTTAAATAAAATAAAAATTATTATTAATAATTAAATTAAATTAATTTTTTAATCATAAAATAAATATTACTAAAAATAAAGTTGTTGATTTACCAGATAAAAGTTTTAAGTTGAAAAGAAAATAAATAAAGAAAAAGCAATTAGAATAAAAAACTAAAAAAAAAAAAAGAAAACTTTGCTTGGATTTAGTGTGGTAAGCCTGGAGAGATCCATGGTGAGCCTGCATCTTTGCACACGCTGGATTTGTAATGGGGAATTTCTGATGGATGGATCTAGAGGGTGCACAATAACACATACGCCTATCGCACACAGGATCTGTATGAACAGTAGAGAAAACAAAACAAAAAAAATGGCTTGTCACACGCAGGGGTCGAACCCCTGACCTTGTGGGTGACCAAAGCCTTTAGACACGCTCTCCCTCCACTCCAGCCATTGTTAGTTTGCTGTTAATGACATGGACACTGATTATAATATATAAAACAAAATTATTAAGTAAATTTTAAAAAAATTGCGCCCAGGCAGATCATCTTCCTCGAGGATTTTCTACAACATAGGAGACCTTTTGGCAACGGTTCACATGCGTGGCCATAGATCTCCCTTCTCAAATCCTGCAAACCTTCATCAATAACCATAAAAAATTAATCCAGATCGACTATATGTTATCACCCGAATCTATTGAGCCCCTTAATTAGGTCTGAAATTGTTTCCAAATAGAATCCCCATCTTCAAGAAAGTGAAACCCTAGATATGGCATAATACAATCCCTGCACTTAAACGCAAATTAAACGATACAGAAAGATTGCAAACATAATTCTAAACATAAACATGAATTCAAATACGATTTATGATGCCTTTATGGACGAATTGGATTCTGAAATATTTGGAACAAACCATGAATTGTAGGACCAAATTCTGGACGTGTTAGCACTTTGTGACGACCTAGAATGCTTCAGGGGAGATCGAAGAGTGTCGTGTGATGCTTGGAATGGCTTGATTTGGCCTAGAACTCGGTTTGCTATGTCACTTTTTCCACGACTTTTATGAAACCATGTGGGGTTCTCTTGCAGCCAAAATTCGTCCTCTATCATTTGGAAGGTTTGTGAATATATATTAGAAAAGTTTAGGTCAACAAAACTTCATGAAATCTCTTGGAATTCAAGGTTTGAATTATGATTAGAATATGATTTTTCAATCTTTCCCATTTGGTCAAATTACAATCTTTTTATTCCAATCTCCAATCCCACGAAATTTGTATAAAATATAGGGCCTTATAGTGATTGATTCTGATTGGAACCAAAAGCAAATCCAATATTTTCTATTTTTTTCATTCAAATATTTGATTAAACCATGATTTAAATGAATAAAAATTCATATAAATCCAATAAATCTTAAAAAATCGTGGTAATTGGAATCGATGTCTTGGATAACTTGTGGAACAAGATTGGGCCAAAAAAGATTGGGTCCCTTTGCAAGAAAGTTCAATTTGAAGACTTTTACTTCACATTTTTCCTTCCAAAATTAGTCAACTTTGACAAGGTATATCTCTCTCAATTTTTGAGGTATGGAGGAGTTCTTGGACTTTTTAGAAACCTTAAAGAGTCCTCTAACCAATGTTTTTGGTCCCATGTCAAAATAATTTACCATGCTCCTTGTGTGCTTTTTGAAAAAGATGACCTTTGGTTGACTTTTGAAAAGGACCTATAATGTTTTGATCCATATCTCTCAAATGAAGCATTTTTAGACTTGGCTTGTGTTGCACCCCAAAATTTGCCCTCTTTATTGGAGCTATAAGTTAATGATGACGTTTATTTCGTCATCCAAAAATGGAAGAAAAATAATAAAGAGTTTTCATGGGTTTAGGAGGGTAAAGTGTGAAAGAGTGGTTTAAACGGTGAAAGTACGGGAAAATTCATAAATACTATTTGAAAGGTGATACGAGTTAAGTTCCCGCGTTGTCCCCATTGTTTCGACAAGATCTACAACTTTTGTGTTCGGCTCGGGAGCCAATTCTTTAAGGAAGGTCTTCAAATTGGCAAATTACTTGAGGTTTTGCAGTGAGAAATAGTGCTGAATGTAGGGTTTTGCGCCTCGGAAAATTCATATCTCCTAATCCGCTCGCCGGATTCACTTGAAAATTTAACTGAAGCTCCGTGGCATCATCACCAAGATTTCATATGTTCGGACCGAAGGCCAAATATGCATAGAAAATTCCCAGAATTTTAAGGATCGTCGCGTTGTTTCGGTGAAAAGTGTGTTTTCGGGTATGTCGCGCTGAGTTCGAAAATTCATAACTTCTTCGATTTTTATCGTATGAAGTCCATTCCGGCGGCATTCTCTCAGAAATTTCGTTAGCTTCGATTCTTCGTCACACATGCCTGTTCAGATTCTGAGCCGAAGATAGGGTTTTATCGAGTTCTTTGAGCGGTACTCACAAAATTTCGCACAGTCGCACCAGATGGATCGACGTTTCTCGTCATTCAAACAGGCGTATTTTCTTCATCGCTTATCGGATTAAGGTGATTCTCGCGGCGACGGATCACAAATTTGGTCATCTTCATAATGGCATCGGTTTCGTTCCGGGATTCAGAGCCGAACCGAGTTTCCTTAAAAGCGAGCCAAAATGAGACGCACCGAGGGCAATTTGGACATTTCGCGTTGACAATATATAAACATTTTGCTCTTCACAAATCAAAGGGGGGAACTCTCATAATTTCAATTCACCAATCTTTCACAAACACATTCTCTCAATTCTCTCTCAATTCTCATAGATCAAAACCACAAATTACATAAAGCTTTCATCAATATTCATCAATTTTCTTCAAGATCAAGAACAACATGGATTGAAAATCAAAGTTCCGAGTTCGAAGTTCTTCTCCTCCTCTCTCCCTAGCTTGCACGCCCCTCTCTCACTCTCCTTGGGATTCGCTTTTCGCTTCGCGTCGTGTTCGCATACGTGTCGTGTTCGTGTTCGCGCGTCGGTTTAGATCTTCATTCGGTAAGCTTTCTAATCATGAATTAAGTGCTTGATTGATGATCATTACATGAATTCAAATTTAGATTTACTTCTTGCTCTTGTCTCAATGGATGTGTGATGATGATTGATCGATGAATTTGTGTATTGTTAATTGTGTTCATATGAATTGTGGCTAGAATTGCGCTATTTGTGTTCGAATCCATGGCTCATTGGTGATTATGTGTGCAATATTGTTAACATTCATGCATGTGTCTTGCGACACACTCCAAGTGTTCGTTTAAATGCTTGTGTAGAATTTTTGCTTGATAATGGCCTAGTTTGATGCTTAGGTTATGACTTGAGTATATTTGCTATAATTGATCATCTTCACATGTGTTAATTCTTGCCGTTGGTGACATATTGATGTGATTGTTGTTGTTAATACTTGTATCTTGTTTCACACTCAAGGTGTTTGTGCCAATGCATGTGTTGAAATCTTTTGCTTGCTATTTGTTTCGGTAGGTGCTTAAATCATTACTTGAGGTATTGTCATAGTTTGATTACCATTGTATGTGTTAATGCTTGTCGCTTATGTCGCGTCTACGTGATTGTTGGTGATGATGTTTGAGTTGTGGTTCGGCTCTACGCGTCGCGCTTTGTTTGGTTTGTGTTTGTTTGGCCTAATTGACGTAGAGACTTATGTCTACTTCTTGCCAATATGTTTCATTTGTGCTTAATCATTGAAATCAATATATGTTTGGTTTTGTCGCTTTGGTGCTTGATAATTGCTCGCTTATTACTAATAGCATGCCTCACATTGATATTTGGTTCACATATTCTCTTGTGCTATCGATCTTTGCCTTGATACCGTGCCTTGTTCCCATGATTGTTTCACTATGTTTCGGTTGCGCTTTGATGTTGTGCGTGATGCTTGCGAATTGGTGTTGGTTTAGATTGAGTGGGAATGGTTTCCAAGTCTTTAAAAATGATAAAATTTGGTTTTCCTACAGTGGAACTCGGTTCCCAAAATGGAGGAACCGGTTCCTGCTCAATCTAAAGCGCTTTGGTTTTGGGCAGAATGCCCTGGAACCCGGTTCCCAGTTTGGGGGAACCGGTTCCTGCTGTGTTGTGTCGCTTTGGTTTTTGGGCAGAGTGCTCTGGAACCCGGTTCCCAGTTTGGGGGAACCGGTTCCTGCTGTGTTTTGTTGGTTCGTGAGTTGGGCAGAATGCCCTGGAACCCGGTTCCCAGTTTGGGGGAACCGGTTCCTGTGTGTGTTTTGTGCTGGAACCCGGGTTCCCATATAGGGGAACCGGTTCCCTTACTTGTTTTTGGTCCTTTTCTTTTTCTAACTTCTTTCTTGCGTAACTTTTCACTCATAGCTTTGTTTTACATGTTCCTTATACCGTTGGAAAGCTTGAGAAGTGTACTATCTAGTTAAATGCTTGTTTCTCATTAATTTGTATCCCATTTATGTTTGATTTCTCTTTGAGGTTTTGTTATTCATTTCATATTCATATTATTTGATCGTTTCCTTTCGCTTTATAATAAGAACGCAATTCCGATTGCGATGTTTGTTATCTCTAACTTGTGTGCTAGTGTGCAAGGCGTTTGGACGGTCACCGATTGATACTCATTGCTTGAGTGTTCCGCTTCACTTGCGGAATACGATTATATCTCATTGACTCGTATCGTGTTCTCGGCTTGGAGACACGATCTTATCGCTTTATATCTGCTTGTTTGGTTTGCTTGTTACTCTTGCAGGTGTATCGTGATTATGCTCGACATGCGAGTCGACATTTGTGCGCTTTATGGCTAATCGGTGTGCTGACTATTTGCTTTTGCTTTGCTAGCTCGCTCGCGGGATTCTAGTTTCTTCGCTTTGCTTCGCTCTAGTTTACGGATCATCATCCGTTTGGTATTGATCCCGTTTCATTTTACTTTTCTCGCACTTTATCGCTTTCCCGCATCATCCAATAACATGAGAAGTAGGACTTAGACATGCATCTGGCCAAGTCCTCGAAAGAGGCTCTGTTTTTGTTGGTGTGTTTATATTTGTGCTTTGCGGCAGGGAGTCACGGTGTAATAAGTCCTATATGGCACTCCGTTAAGTCCTCATGGAAGGCATGCGGTCAAGGGTTCGTAATCAACCCCCGCCTAGTCTCATCGAGTCTGTTCAGTATGCGCACGCCTCGCGTTGCTTGCTTCCGAACGTGCAAAAGATCTTGTTATCGAGTATGTCAGGAAAAGGGTTCATGCAGCCGGACCCCCGCCTTTCCTATAGCTCGCGTCGCTCGACGTTGATGCTCGGTGTACGCACGCACCGTTTTCCTTTATGATCCGTGACGGCTTGGTTGCTGAGAGGGGCCCGCCCTCTTGTCTATGGCCCGATCATTTTCACGAGGTCTAATGCTTGGTTGACTTGGGTTGAGCTGCTCCCCTTGGCTATGGCGGGACCGCTTTTCTACCATTCGGTCAGTACCGTTGGTTTTGTTTGCTTTACGAGCGGAGCTCGTTTGTGTGATATTCTTGTGTGCCTCCCCTTTTCCCTCGTAGGTTGATAGCTTAGCTTAGACTTGTACCCTTTGTATGATAACATTAGGTAGCAAGCTTTCCCCCTTAGCTTAGGTTTTCCTCATGCATCTTTTAAAACACAAACCACACTCTTTGATTTTCTTTTCTTAAGAGCTTGTTATTTCCGCTCCATTCCCAAGCATAAGTCTCCAAAGGTCGAGCAGCGGAGTGCGAATGTAACTTGTTCACCTAAAAAACACAAAACAAACAAAAATTAGTTAGCCGAGCTACGGTAGCTCTGATTCTGCAAAACAGATACGTAGGCAGCGGGGTAGGGCCCGTGCGAGCATAACTCTTTCTTTTCCCTACATTATGCATTCATTTTAGTCCAGATTAGCATAGATTTGTTACACACCCATAGTTTTAGACACAGGCGTGGATACCATCGAGTACGATGGGCGCGAGGGGTGCTAGCACCTTCCCCTCGCGTAACCGACTCCCTTACCCTCTTTCTCTGGTCGTGAGACCGTTGTTTTGTTTTGTGGTTTGCTGGCATTCCCTTCCTTTTTCAGGATAAATATGTTAGTGGCGACTCTGTTAATTTTCGCGGTAGCGACAGCTGGCGACTCTGCTGGGGACGTCTTGACCTGTTGCTGGTCCGGACTCAGCGAGTCGATCCTAGCGCTTGTGTGTTTATCATTGGGTGTTTTTACTGCTTTGCATATTTACCTGTTTGCATTGCATTCTATGTGCGCTTTTACTTTTCTGCATCATATTCTGGACTGTCTGGATCTCTGTTTCTGTGGGTGGGTGTTTCAAGAGGTAAAAGGCCCAATACCCAGGCTATGAGTGATACCATAGGAACTAGGAATAGAGTGGCCGTGACGGACAGAAGGCGTATGCCTGATTGATCTGATCACGTATCCACGGGCAGAGCTTGGTGGAATGAGGCAATATCGTATGATAACGCCTACATTCGATCCTCTGTTGGCTTTTCGACCTACCTTGGCCTAGATTTACCCGTGAGTGGGGCGGGAATCAATGATTATATAACAGGTACATTGATGGTGACTTCGGATCTTGTTCGTGGGTTACCGCTGTTCTTGTTCGAGGGTTACCGCTGTTCTTGTTCGTGGGTTACCGCTGTTCTTGTTCAAGGGTTACCGCTGTTCTTGTTCGTGGGTTACCGCTGTTCTTGTTCGAGTGTACTGTTGGTTCCTGTTCGTGGGATACTATGGTTCTTGTTCGAGTGGTAGTCTGCGTTCTGTTCCAGTGTGTTGTTGACTACGGGCTTTGGTTCTGTGGACTGATATTCCGTGTTCCATGTAGTATACCATTTGGGGGCCGAACCTTTGGCTCTGTATTATGTGTGTTACCGGCAGTCCAGAATGCCTGGTGGGCAGCAACAAGTCCCACCACTTTGCATCATAGCATATTTATTTCCAAAAGAAACGCAAAAAAAAAATGTATAATAATAAGCATTTGCATGTCATATTTTCAGGGATATTCAGGAGTTCACCCAAGTTGAAGATGGACATTCCCACTGATACTGTCAAAGAGCGTACAAGGCACACCAGAGCTTATAAGATTCCGGATATTGATGTTTCGGGGTTGATTGGTTTGAGTTCTCGGTTGGAAGGGGAGGTTCTTCGTGACTTCAATCATGATTATGGAAATTTGCTCTCCATCCTCAAGACATCTTTCGATCCAATGGCTTTGATCACCCTGTTTCAGTTCTATGATCCACAGTTGAGGTGTTTTACGTTTCAGGACTATCAACTGGTGCCAACACTCGAGGAGTTTTCTTACATACTCAACATCCGAATCACTGATGATGTACCTTTCATTCGAGTTCCCGAGGTTGTGAGATTTGAAAAAATAGCTGAAGCTCTTCACATGGGTATAAAGGAGGTGGAAAGAAATTGGAAGTCATCGGGCGGTGTTTCTGGTTTCTATCTTTGCTTTTTGATCAGTAGGGCTGAGGATGCGGCGAAGAAGGAGCAGTGGGTTGATTTTAGTCGTTTGCTTGCTATCATGATTTATGGTATTGTTTTATTCCCTTCAAGAGAAAACTTTGTGAGTTTGGCGGCGATTTGTGTCTTTATGAACAAAAACCCCGTGCCAACGTTGCTTGCAGACGCTTATTTTTCGATCCATTCGAGAAGAAGGGAGGATATGTTGTTGGTTCTTGTCTTCCGTTGTTGTATCAGTGGTTCATGTTGCATTTGCCGGTGAGAGGACCTTTTGTGCTCAAGAAGAGTTCTCTTAAGTGGTCAGATAGGATTGTTAACCTCACATCTTATGACATCAGGTGGAACTATTGTGTAGGGAAGATTTGGAACATCATCACTAGTTGCGGTCAATATCCCAACGTTCCTCTCATGGGAACCAGAGGTTGCATTAGTTACAATCCCACACTTGCCTATCGTCAATTGGGATATGCAATGGAAAGGGCTCAGAATGATGTAGAAGCGTTTGAATCAGTGTACTTTGCTGATGGTAAAGATCCTATGGAGCTAGAGAAGATAGCGTATGCTTGGACCAAAGTTCACAAAAGAGATCAGAATACTTTGAGCAAGAAAGTTCCTATTGCTATGGGTCCTTACCGAAAGTGGGTAGAAGCAAGAGTGGCAAATCTGTTGTTGCCATTTGCGAGGTCATGTCCATTGTATGAGCAACCTCCCGTGGTTTTATCTGATACCGTTGCGGCTGAACTCTATATTCAAATTGAAGCAGACAACATCAAACTAAGA
This sequence comes from Vicia villosa, assembly GCF_029867415.1. NCBI lineage: Eukaryota > Viridiplantae > Streptophyta > Magnoliopsida > Fabales > Fabaceae > Vicia > Vicia villosa. The sequence goes on from NW_026705262.1 coordinate 636,959, forward strand.
GCAAAGGACAATGAGGTTGGCTTGGAGAGGTATTTTCAAGATCGCGAAAAGGCGGAATTGGCTCGTAAGCTCAAGCATGCGCAAGGTGAAGGTTCAAGCATGACACGTGCCCAAAGGCGATCTCATGACTTGATGGAAGAAAGCTTGTACCGAAAACAGCAGGAATGTGCGAAGTTGCGAAGGTCCGAAAGCAATAGCAAGAGAAGGATGCAGGATTCAGAACAACAGTTGATGGAAGAGAAAGCCAAGTCAGCTCGACTTGAAGAAGAGCTTGCAACCCTCCGATCCCAGCGGAGAGGAGATGGAGGAGCTCATTCTGTTACCAGGCGATCCTAGTGTCGCTGTGGAGTGGATTTGTTTGATCTATGATGGATGATTTGATGTTTATGCTTGATATTTGTCGCCCATGTCCAGGATTGTTGGATGGGGTCGCATTTTGATGTTCTGGATTTCTTTTGTATGCCTTATGAGCACATTGTGACACGGTTATGTGTTTTGTTGTATGAACTCAAATTCTCAATTATGTTTGAATGAAATATGCTCAGTTTGCCGATTTATTCTTGTGTGTGGATTGTTATTCAAATATATTCGGTGTCAGGGTTGCTATGTCCTATCTGAAAGTGGGATGAACTCTTGGATACCTGAAAATTGACAAATATCTCATGCATATCATTCATATATCATACATGTCATATTTGCAGGTTTTGCAGGTCTTATATCTTATGTCTCGCTGTTTTATTATCAGAAGGAGTTCTAAGACGGCTAATCACCCGTATCCGACTAGGAGCAATCAGAGAAGGCAGATGGAACAGATTCAGGAACAGATGGCTGAGATGAGAGCTCAATTGACAGAGCAGATGAATGCGCAGATGGCGCAGTTTATGGAAGCATTGACTAATGTGACCAAGGGGCAGGATGACTTGCGAGTTCTCGTCGAGAACTCCAGAAGGAATGAGAATGGAGGACATCGAGGGCTGTTCGACGATGTGTCTGGCAGGATTGACGATCACCATGATCCGAATGAGTTTGATCACGTGGGAGGGCACTATAATCCTTTCAATCAGCATCACGGGTTTCCACCTCCACCTCCATCTCGTCTGTTGGGAAGGAGAGATAATCAGAACCGTGATAATTTGGATTTCAATGTTGAAAACTTTGATCAGATATCGAGGCATAGTGCTGATGGTGCACACGAGGAAGCCGAGAGGTATCGTCTGATTGAAGAACGTCTCAGGGCTGTTGAAGGCAAAGGGGTGTTAGGCATGGATATCAATGACTTGGGGCTGGTTCCTGGTGTGAGGATTCCCCCGAAATTCAAAGTGCCATCTTTTGACAAATACAATGGGGCGACTTGCCCTATGACTCATGTCAAGGCATATTATCGTAAGATGTCGGTATACTCTGAGGATGAGGGTTTTCTGATGCACTTCTTCCAGGATAGTCTTGCTGGGGCTTCTTTGGAGTGGTATGTTCAACTCGAGCGCACTCATATCCATTCTTGGAGAGATCTTGTGGAGGCTTTCATTAAGCACTATCAGTACAATGTTGATATGGCACCCAACAGGACCCAGTTGCAGAGTTTGGTTCAGGGGTCTAAAGAATCTTTCAAAGAGTACGCTCAGAAATGGCGTGAGTTAGCCGCAAGAGTTCAGCCACCTATGACTGAACGTGAGATGATTGACATGTTCACCAGTACTTTGTCTGGACACTATTATTTGGCTTGCAGTGCTTCAGCAAACTTTTCTGAAATGGTGAGATATGGTGAACGAGTTGAGATGGGTCTGAAGATGGGGAAAATTCAGTTGGGAGCTTCTTCTAATTCTGCTGTTGGTAAGAAGCAAGCTGAAGGTTATGCCAGAAGGAAAGAAGGAAATGCGGATGCCATATATGGAAGAAGGGGTTCAGGGAGAAGCAATTCACAGGTTAATGCTGTCATGATCCCAGTACCACAACAACAACATCAGCAGGGACAGCGTTCCAGTAATGATCGCTATCCTCCCAGGACTAGGCCTCACAGAAAGATTGATCCGATTCCTATGACCTATGCTCAGGTGCTGCAACATTTGCTTAAGATTGAGAAGATTACTTTGAGAGATGCTCCGAATGCTCCGGACACACAATCTCCGAATTACAATGCGAATGCACGGTGTGCTTTTCATTCAGGTGCTGCTGGGCATGATACCGAGAGGTGTATTGCGTTGAAGAATAAGGTCCAGGACTTGTTGGATCAAAAGATTATTCAATTCACTCCTACACCCAATATTGTCAATAATCCGATGCCTGCCCACGGAGGTTCGGGTGTGAATGCCATTGAGAGTGAAGAGATAAGTGTTGTATCTGATGTGAGCTGTTTGACTTTTCCTCTTGTATCTGTGAAGCAACATCTGATTAATAGCGGTATCTTCCCGGGCTGTGGTGTTGATTGTGAGAATTGCAAAAGTCAACCTGAAGGTTGTGCTGATTTGAAAGGTATGGTACAAAAGCTGATTGATGAGGGTCCTCTTCAGTTCTATCGAAGGTTGAGAGGTGCGAAGAGTGAGGATGATGAAGTGTCTGTGATCTCAATTCCTTATGATCCAGTTGTTCCAATATGTATCCAAGTGCCTATTCAGATACCTGTCAGTATCCCGTATGAGGAACAACCAGCGGCGTTGATGATTACTGTGCCAGGGCCTATTCCATATGAGAGTGAGAAGGCCATCCCTTGGCATTATGGTTCAGACGTATATTACTATGGTACGAAGGAAGAAGGCGAGCCATCTAAAGAGAAGTTTGTTGAGGCCTCAGTTGCAAACACTGATAATTTCACAGGTACTGGTAGGATCACTCGCAGTGGTAGGGTGTTCTCTCCTCAGCTTGTTCAAAACAATGAAGATGCTTTGGCTAAGGCCAAAGGAAAACAAGTAGTGCCCGATGTCCAGAACTCTCCGATTCAGAGTGGGGCACCTGATAGTGCTGTGTCTTCCAAGGATGTGGAGGAATTATTGAGAATCATCAGGAAATCTGATTACAAGGTTGTTGAGTAGTTGGGTCAGACCCAGTCGAAAATTTCCATCTTGCAACTGTTGATGTGTTCAGAAGGTCATAGGGATGCTCTCTTGAGAATTTTGAATGGTGCCTACGTGCCACAGGAAATATCTGTGAATCAGTTAGAGGCGGTGGCCAGTAATATTTCCGCTGGAAATGGTTTGGGATTTACTGATCGTGATCTTCCTCCAGAAGGGAGAAACCATAACAAGGCGTTGCATATTTCGATGGAGTGTAAGGGGACGACTTTGTCCCGCGTTTTGGTTGATACTGGTTCTTCTTTGAACGTGCTTCCCAAATCGGCCCTCATGCGAATTGATTATGCGGGTGTTGAGTTGAGGCCTAGTGAATTGGTTGTGCGCGCCTTTGACGGTTCGAGGAGGTCTGTGTTCGGAGAGGTAGATCTACCAATCCAAGTGGGTCCTCAGATCTTTACTACAACCTTCTATGTGATGGATATTCAACCTGCTTACTGTTGTCTATTGGGACGACCCTGGATTCACAAGGCTGGCGCTGTGACATCCACTCTTCATCAGAAGTTGAAGTATCCGGTTGATGGTAAAGTAGTTACGGTTTATGGTGAGGAGGATTACATCGTGAGTCACTTGTCTTCTTTCCGGTATGTGGAGATCGAAGGTGAAATACATGAGACGCCGTTCCAAGCGTTTGAAGCTGTAAATGCTGTGAGGACTCCTCCTTACGAGATAACGAAGCCAGAAACGATTATGTCTTCTCTGAAAGACGCACAGGTTGTTGTCAAGACTGGAAAAGTGGAAGGCTGGGGACAAGTAATTGATGTGCGTCCCAAATTTGACAAGAATGGTCTTGGTTTCAGTCCTGGAAAGCATGTTGCATCGCCAAAGCCTAATATCCTTAGCCCGGTCAAGTTTGTGAGTGGTGGCGTCATTCAAGATGGTCAGGTTAATGCCATTGTCAATGGTGAAGAGGTGGATAGTGACTGTGATTTTGATAGCTGGATTCGTCCAAGTATTCCTGGGGAGATGCCTCGCAACTGGACAATTGAAGATGTCATTCAAGTCACACAAGCTCAGGAGTAAATTTCTTGTTTTTACTTTTCTTATCATGCAATAATTCCTACGCTCTGCCCAAGGCGTAGTGAATCATTTGTAGGGCCATGTAGTTCGCATTTTCAAAGTTAATCATGAAATAAAAGGACGTTTTTGCATTCAAATGTTTTGCTCTTTGTCTTTCTTTTTAACTTTTTCCTTTAAATGGCAATGTTTTTTGCACACACTTGCACATAGCTTAATAAAAATAAAACTAAAATAAAAACATCAATCATGCAGATGTTCCACTACCACGGATTCCATTGGTAACAGTTCCGCTATTGCTTATTATGATTTTGACAATCCGATCTACCAAGCCGAGGAGGAAGCTTATGAAGATTGTGATCTCCCCGACGAGTTGGCCAGATTGTTGAAACAGGAAGAAAAGAAAGCGATTCAACCGCATCAGGAGGTAATTGAGATGGTAAATGTTGGCACTAAAGAGCAAGTCCGAGAAGTCAAGATAGGGGCTGCACTTGAGAATAATGTGAAGCAGAGGCTTATTGCTATGTTGAAAGAATATGCGGATATCTTTGCTTGGTCTTATGAGGATATGCCTGGTCTCGATACAGATATTGTGGTACACCGTCTGCCTCTCAAGGAAGATAGTCCTCCTGTCAAGCAGAAGCTTCGAAGGACTCGCCCAGATATGTCTGAGAAGATTAAGAAAGTGGTTGAGAAACAGTTTGATGCTGGCTTTTTGCAAGTTGTGAATTACCCGCCATGGGTTGCGAATATTGTTCCTGTACCTAAGAAGGACGGAAAGGTCAGGATGTGTGTTGACTATAGAGATTTGAATAGGGCGAGTCCGAAAGATGATTTTCCTCTTCCCCATATTGATGTGTTGGTGGATAATACTGCTCCTTTCAAAGTGTTTTCCTTCATGGATGGTTTCTCTGGGTACAATCAGATCAAGATGGCACCAGAAGACATGGAGAAAACAACGTTTATCACACCGTGGGGAACTTTCTGCTACAAAGTCATGCCTTTTGGGTTGAAAAACGCAGGGGCAACGTATCAGCGCGCCATGGTGACTCTTTTTCACGACATGATTCACAAAGAGATTGAAGTGTATGTTGACGACATGATTGCAAAATCTCATACTGAAGAAGAGCACTTGGTTCACTTGCAGAAGTTGTTTGAGAGACTTCGGGAATTCAGACTGAGGTTGAATCCAAACAAATGCACTTTCGGAGTGCGATCCGGAAAGCTGTTGGGCTTTGTTGTTAGTGGAAAAGGTATTGAGGTCGATCCTGCGAAAATAAAAGCTATACAAGAGATGCTTGAGCCGAGAACAGAAAAAGAGGTTCGTGGTTTCCTAGGGAGGCTGAACTACATTGCTAGATTCATCTCTCATCTTACGGCCACTTGTGAGCCAATATTCAAATTGCTAAGAAAAGATCAGACGGCCAGGTGGAATAATGATTGTCAAAAAGCATTTGAAAAAGTGAAAGAGTATCTGCAGGAACCTCCGATACTAATGCCTCCAGTTCCAGGAAGGCCTTTGATTATGTACCTCACAGTTCTTGAAAATTCAATGGGATGTGTGTTGGGTCAACATGACGAGTCTGGCCGAAAAGAGCATGCAATATACTACCTTAGCAAAAAGTTTACCGATTGTGAATCCCGATACTCACTGCTCGAGAAAACTTGCTGTGCTTTGGTGTGGGCTGCTCGCCGGCTGAGGCAGTATATGTTGGTTCACACCACCTTGTTGATTTCCAAGATGGATCCTATCAAGTATGTTTTTGAGAAGCCCGCTCTTTCCGGAAGAGTAGCCAGGTGGCAAATGATATTGACTGAATATGATATCCAGTATACTACCCAGAAAGCCATCAAAGGTAGTGTGTTGGCAGATTATCTGGCGCATCAGCCGGTCGGAGATTATGAACCGATGAAGTTTGAATTCCCCGATGAGGATGTTTTGTACATCAGAGATTGTAACATTCCCGGACCAGAGGAAGGACCCGAACCAGGATCGCGATGGACGCTCGTGTTCGTTGGTGCCTCTAATGCACTCGGGAATGGTGTTGGAGCTGTAATTACTTCTCCATCAGGTTTTCATATTCCGTTTACAGCCAGAATCTGTTTTGATTGCACCAATAACATGGCTGAGTATGAAGCCTGCATCTATGGTATCGAAGCTGCGATCGATTTGCGAATCAAGTACTTGAAGGTTTATGGGGATTCCAATCTTGTCATTAGTCAGATCAATGGAGATTGGGAAACTCGCCATCAGAATCTGATTCCGTACAGGGAGCATGTGATGAGACTCATTCCGTATTTTGATGAGATCACATTCGAGCATATTTCTAGAGAAGAGAACAATCTTGCTGATGCTCTCGCTACTTTGGCTTCCATGTTCAAAGTGAAATGGGCCAATGAAGCGCCTAACATCACCATCAATAGGTTGGATGAGCCGGCATTCTGCTTTGAGGCTGATGTTGAACTGGATGGAAATCCATGGTATCATGATATCAAAAAGTTCCTCGAAACTCAAGAGTATCCTCCCGAAGCGTCGGTGACTGATAAGAAGTTTCTGAGAAGGTTTGCAGCTAAGTTTTACCTCAACGGTGGGGTGTTGTACAAAAGGCATCATGACGGTGTGTTGCTCCGATGTGTTGTGAAGGAGGAAGCTTCGAAAATCATAGAAGAAATGCACGAAGGCGAGTTTGGTACCCATTCTAGTGGGCATACAATGGCTAAGAAGATCTTGAGGGCTGGTTACTATTGGTCCACTATGGAAACTGATTGTCATAACCATGTCAGAATTTGTCACAAGTGCCAGATCTATGCTGATAAAGTGCACGTGCCGCCTGTGCCTTTGAATGTCTTGACTTCTCCGTGGCCTTTTGCAATGTGGGGCATTGACATGATTGGAGAGATTAAGCCTACTGCTTCTAATGGACATCGCTTCATTTTGGTTGCCATCGATTACTTCACCAAGTGGGTTGAAGCCGCATCTTATGCGAATGTTACCAAGCAAGTGATTACTCGCTTTATCAAGCACAACATAATCTGTCGTTATGGGATTCCTGAGAAGATCATTACTGATAATGGATCGAATCTCAATAACAAGATGATGAAGGAGCTTTGTGAGTCCTTCAAGATCAAGCACCACAATTCTTCTCCGTATCGTCCAAAGATGAATGGTGCTGTTGAAGCGGCCAACAAGAATATTAAGAAGATTGTGCAGAAGATGGTAGTGACTTACCGAGATTGGCATGAGATGCTCCCTTTCGCCTTGCATGGTTATCGCACCTCTGTGCGTACATCGACTGGGGCAACTCCTTTTTCACTTGTTTATGGCATGGAAGCGGTACTGCCTGTTGAAGTTGAAATTCCTTCCCTGAGGATTATGAAAGATGTCGAGCTTGACGAGTCAGAATGGGTACAAAATCGGATGGATCAGTTGAACCTCATTGATGAAAAACGCTTAGCGGCTATCGGACATGGTCAGGTGTACCAAAAGAAGATGAGGAAAGCTTTTGACAAGCGGGTGCGACCCCATAGCTACAAGCCAGGTGATCTGGTACTCAAAAGAATCATTCTCCCTCAAGGCGATCCTCGAGGCAAGTGGACTCCGACGTATGAAGGCCCCTTTGTTGTGCAGAAAGTATTCTCTGGCGGCGCCATGATGCTTGCAACAATGGATGGCGAGAACTTTCCGCACCCTGTGAACGCAGATGTAGTAAAAAAATACTTCGCATAGACCTGATAAAAAAAAAAAGAAAAAAGAAAGAAAAAAAAAAGAAAGAAGAAAGAAAAAAAAGAAAGAAGAAAGAAAAAAAAAGAGAAGAAAAAAAAAAGAAAGAAAAAAAAAAGAAGAAAATGAATCAGGCAAAAGAATGAAAAAGAAACAAATATACCCGCTAAGTTGAAAACCCGAAAGGGCGGCTTAGGCAAAAAAGGGACAAAAGCGAACGACTACATCTCGCATGCCACCATGGCAATCACTCTTCATACATGCTTAGGGCTCCCGATCGAGGGATAAGCAAGACTCCGTGTTCTTGAGTTTGCACCTGGCAGCTCAAATCCCTAAAGCATTTTCTAATTCCAATCGTCGTGTTTAGGGCTCCCGACCGAGGGATAAGCAAGACTCCGTGTTCTTGAGTTTTGCATCGCTGGCGACTCAAATCCCTAAAGGCGCTCACAAACCCCGTCGGGTCCACAAGTTTGGTGATGTCATATCAATCAGTTGTTAAATTGGGCAGTGATCAATCCTAATGAGTACGGTCTTCCAAAGCAAGGAGATGAGAGCGTCGGAGTTATAAAAGTGATAGCGGGATCGAAACCAATGGATATCCGTTTCACATTGCCATTTCTCTTGTACTCAATAAATGTGTGGTTACCTCTTACTAGGAACTACTTCTGAAAAGTGTTCGCTCTTTTATGAGCATTCCTTTTGCAATTAATAAAGATCCTTTTTATCTTAAACAACTGTTTTCTTTTACTGTTTTGTTTGCATAAAACGTCCTAAGTTTGTGTTAAACTTTGCATATGAAAACTGCATTGCTTTTACAATACATGATTAGAAATGATATAACCTTTGAACCTACTTCGAAGTTTTGTGTAACTGGGATGGCAGGCTAAGATACCATGCTATATCCTGGGGCATTTGCATTTGTTTGTCTCGCAGGTACATGATTGCAAGCGCTTCGTATCAGCATATCGGCGGACTTAATCATGAGAAATTCTCACTCCCCAGCCGAGTGTTTCTTAATGAAAGATTCTCATTCCCCAGCTGAGTACATTCAGATGAGACTTTCTTTGTTCCAGGATTCTCACATCCTCAGTAAAGCATATCTTAATGCATTCTCTATGTTCCAGAAGCCTTATTCCCGACGGAATGCTTTCTCTCCTCAGTTGAATCATGATGAATGGTGTTTGATTCCCCAGTAGGCTCTTAATGAGGTTCCTTGCCTGAATGCCTCATTTTCCCCAGTAGAGGGCTTTCTCTCCCCAACAGATTGACCTGTTCTCCCCAGGAGAGTCATATTATTCCCCAGTGGAGTTGTCTTAACAAAAGGTTCTTATGTCAAGTTCCTTATCCCCAGCGGATTTCTCATATCCTCAGCAGCTTGCTTTGCAGAAGTGTTCATCTCCCCTCACTGAGTTTCTTTCCTCAGCAGAGATTCATATGCATCCTCAGCAGGATCTGTTCTCATCTAGGATTTCCCCAGCGGAATGCGTCCTACACCAGCAAGTTGGTTACTCTTCACCAGAGTTATCTCCACGACTTGCTCTTATCTCTTCATCCCCAGTATGTCGAGAATTTGCTTCTCCAATGAAGTTGCCAAGGTATTCTCCAAGCAGTCAGTTGGGATGTTCATATCCCCAAGCAGGATTTATTCCCCAACCAGAGTTCGCGCCTAGATTTGATCGTCTCTAGCAGATTTCTGATCCATCTTTGCCAGCTCGCAGTCGTGACCCTTGATTACTCATCTTGTCCTCCCCGCAGAGTTCTATAATCTCTCCAGGACGTCTTCAGCAATTCAGTGCTCATTCGTTGTCTCCCTAAGCAACGTTCGAATCATGCATCATTCGCATTGCATTCTCTAAGCGTGTAGCATTTCCGTTCTCGGAATACTACTCCATAAAACATTCATACATAAATCATATCATATCTGTTTCTTTGTGCAGGAAAGTCATCCAGATTCAAATGCTCCCTAGAGAGCAATATTCGCCTAGTCATTACAGGCGCTTATCCTGATGTTTTGAATCAGACGAGGATTGTTCTACTTATTTTCTGGCACAGCTCAGATCAGTTCAAAGACATTCCTATTCCCGATGCCCCCAGATCGGTGGAAGATATTTGTTCCTATCCTGATACCCAGCTCAGTTGAAGGAACCGCCTCCGGATCTCCCAAGATCTTCCGAAGGAGCAAGCCCTCTGATACATCAGGTCAGTTGGAAATATCTACTCCCTGACGATTTAGTTCGTTCAGAAGAAGAAACTCGTTTGCCCAGTCCTGATGCCTAACCATCAGTTGAGGACATTTTCTTTACCCGGCGTACACAGTTCGGAAGAAACATCCGTTCCTATCCTAATATCCAGTTTCAGATTAGTTGAAGGAACCGCCTCCGGATCTCCCAAGGTCTTACAAAGGAGCAAGCCACTGATATCATCAGATCAGATGGAGATGTTTGCCTGATCGACTTTGTCTTTCAGATGAAGATTGTCCTACTTATTTTCTAGCATCATGTCTAGATCAGTTTAAAGGCATTCTTTCCCCGGCGTACACAGTTCGGAAGAGATATTGTTCCTATCCTGATTTCCCATTCAGTTGAAGGAACCGCCTCCGGATCCCCGTAGTCTTACGAAGGAGCTAGCCGCTAATTCCCAGATTAGTTGGAATATCTACCTGATGATTTAATTGCATCAGAAGAGATGTCTGCCCAGATTCCCAGATCAGAGATACTTTTACCCGTTGATGTCCAGATCAACCGGCGTATCTCCTTCAATTCCCAGATCGACTTAAGACATCTACCCCGATGCATGTTCGGAGACATCTGCAACGCCTGATACTCAGATCAGTCGAGATGTTCCTTCTCTTGATGCCCAGATCATTTGAAGTGTTTTCCCCTGCCTGTGGGTGCCCGTTCCTCCTTTTTCACAAGTGGGAGCATATTTAATTGTCCAGATCAATTGAAGTTTTTTCCCCTGCTCGCGGGGTGGTACTTTCCTTCTTATTACAAGATGGAATCTTCTATTGATCAAGAGCGCAAATTTTCGAGTTCATTCTGGTATTCAATCTCCTTCCACCTCAACGGTTCGAAACTTTCGTTTCTCACTCGCCAGGTTCAAGAAGTTTGAATAGGGGCAGCTGTTGCACCCCAAAATTTGCCCTCTTTATTGGAGCTATAAGTTAATGATGACGTTTATTTCGTCATCCAAAAATGGAAGAAAAATAATAAAGAGTTTTCATGGGTTTAGGAGGGTAAAGTGTGAAAGAGTGGTTTAAACGGTGAAAGTACGGGAAAATTCATAAATACTATTTGAAAGGTGATACGAGTTAAGTTCCCGCGTTGTCCCCATTGTTTCGACAAGATCTACAACTTTTGTGTTCGGCTCGGGAGCCAATTCTTTAAGGAAGGTCTTCAAATTGGCAAATTACTTGAGGTTTTGCAGTGAGAAATAGTGCTGAATGTAGGGTTTTGCGCCTCGGAAAATTCATATCTCCTAATCCGCTCGCCGGATTCACTTGAAAATTTAACTGAAGCTCCGTGGCATCATCACCAAGATTTCATATGTTCGGACCGAAGGCCAAATATGCATAGAAAATTCCCAGAATTTTAAGGATCGTCGCGTTGTTTCGGTGAAAAGTGTGTTTTCGGGTATGTCGCGCTGAGTTCGAAAATTCATAACTTCTTCGATTTTTATCGTATGAAGTCCATTCCGGCGGCATTCTCTCAGAAATTTCGTTAGCTTCGATTCTTCGTCACACATGCCTGTTCAGATTCGGAGCCGAAGATAGGGTTTTATCGAGTTCTTTGAGCGGTACTCACAAAATTTCGCACAGTCGCACCAGATGGATCGACGTTTCTCGTCATTCAAACAGGCGTATTTTCTTCATCGCTTATCGGATTAAGGTGATTCTCGCGGCGACGGATCACAAATTTGGTCATCTTCATAATGGCATCGGTTTCGTTCCGGGATTCAGAGCCGAACCGAGTTTCCTTAAAAGCGAGCCAAAATGAGACGCACCGAGGGCAATTTGGACATTTCGCGTTGACAATATATAAACATTTTGCTCTTCACAAATCAAAGGGGGGAACTCTCATAATTTCAATTCACCAATCTTTCACAAACACATTCTCTCAATTCTCTCTCAATTCTCATAGATCAAAACCACAAATTACATAAAGCTTTCATCAATATTCATCAATTTTCTTCAAGATCAAGAACAACATGGATTGAAAATCAAAGTTCCGAGTTCGAAGTTCTTCTCCTCCTCTCTCCCTAGCTTGCGCGCCCCTCTCTCACTCTCCTTGGGATTCGCTTTTCGCTTCGCGTCGTGTTCGCATACGTGTCGTGTTCGTGTTCGCGCGTCGGTTTAGATCTTCATTCGGTAAGCTTTCTAATCATGAATTAAGTGCTTGATTGATGATCATTACATGAATTCAAATTTAGATTTACTTCTTGCTCTTGTCTCAATGGATGTGTGATGATGATTGATCGATGAATTTGTGTATTGTTAATTGTGTTCATATGAATTGTGGCTAGAATTACGCTATTTGTGTTCGAATCCATGGCTCATTGGTGATTATGTGTGCAATATTGTTAACATTCATGCATGTGTCTTGCGACACACTCCAAGTGTTCGTTTAAATGCTTGTGTAGAATTTTTGCTTGATAATGGCCTAGTTTGATGCTTAGGTTATGACTTGAGTATATTTGCTATAATTGATCATCTTCACATGTGTTAATTCTTGCCGTTGGTGACATATTGATGTGATTGTTGTTGTTAATACTTGTATCTTGTTTCACACTCAAGGTGTTTGTGCCAATGCATGTGTTGAAATCTTTTGCTTGCTATTTGTTTCGGTAGGTGCTTAAATCATTACTTGAGGTATTGTCATAGTTTGATTACCATTGTATGTGTTAATGCTTGTCGCTTATGTCGCGTCTACGTGATTGTTGGTGATGATGTTTGAGTTGTGGTTCGGCTCTACGCGTCGCGCTTTGTTTGGTTTGTGTTTGTTTGGCCTAATTGACGTAGAGACTTATGTCTACTTCTTGCCAATATGTTTCATTTGTGCTTAATCATTGAAATCAATATATGTTTGGTTTTGTCGCTTTGGTGCTTGATAATTGCTCGCTTATTACTAATAGCATGCCTCACATTGATATTTGGTTCACATATTCTCTTGTGCTATCGATCTTTGCCTTGATACCGTGCCTTGTTCCCATGATTGTTTCACTATGTTTCGGTTGCGCTTTGATGTTGTGCGTGATGCTTGCGAATTGGTGTTGGTTTAGATTGAGTGGGAATGGTTTCCAAGTCTTTAAAAATGATAAAATTTGGTTTTCCTACAGTGGAACTCGGTTCCCAAAATGGAGGAACCGGTTCCTGCTCAATCTAAAGCGCTTTGGTTTTGGGCAGAATGCCCTGGAACCCGGTTCCCAGTTTGGGGGAACCGGTTCCTGCTGTGTTGTGTCGCTTTGGTTTTTGGGCAGAGTGCTCTGGAACCCGGTTCCCAGTTTGGGGGAACCGGTTCCTGCTGTGTTTTGTTGGTTCGTGAGTTGGGCAGAATGCCCTGGAACCCGGTTCCCAGTTTGGGGGAACCGGTTCCTGTGTGTGTTTTGTGCTGGAACCCGGGTTCCCATATAGGGGAACCGGTTCCCTTACTTGTTTTTGGTCCTTTTCTTTTTCTAACTTCTTTCTTGCGTAACTTTTCACTCATAGCTTTGTTTTACATGTTCCTTATACCGTTGGAAAGCTTGAGAAGTGTACTATCTAGTTAAATGCTTGTTTCTCATTAATTTGTATCCCATTTATGTTTGATTTCTCTTTGAGGTTTTGTTATTCATTTCATATTCATATTATTTGATCGTTTCCTTTCGCTTTATAATAAGAACGCAATTCCGATTGCGATGTTTGTTATCTCTAACTTGTGTGCTAGTGTGCAAGGCGTTTGGACGGTCACCGATTGATACTCATTGCTTGAGTGTTCCGCTTCACTTGCGGAATACGATTATATCTCATTGACTCGTATCGTGTTCTCGGCTTGGAGACACGATCTTATCGCTTTATATCTGCTTGTTTGGTTTGCTTGTTACTCTTGCAGGTGTATCGTGATTATGCTCGACATGCGAGTCGACATTTGTGCGCTTTATGGCTAATCGGTGTGCTGACTATTTGCTTTTGCTTTGCTAGCTCGCTCGCGGGATTCTAGTTTCTTCGCTTTGCTTCGCTCTAGTTTACGGATCATCATCCGTTTGGTATTGATCCCGTTTCATTTTACTTTTCTCGCACTTTATCGCTTTCCCGCATCATCCAATAACATGAGAAGTAGGACTTAGACATGCATCTGGCCAAGTCCTCGAAAGAGGCTCTGTTTTTGTTGGTGTGTTTATATTTGTGCTTTGCGGCAGGGAGTCACGGTGTAATAAGTCCTATATGGCACTCCGTTAAGTCCTCATGGAAGGCATGCGGTCAAGGGTTCGTAATCAACCCCCGCCTAGTCTCATCGAGTCTGTTCAGTATGCGCACGCCTCGCGTTGCTTGCTTCCGAACGTGCAAAAGATCTTGTTATCGAGTATGTCAGGAAAAGGGTTCATGCAGCCGGACCCCCGCCTTTCCTATAGCTCGCGTCGCTCGACGTTGATGCTCGGTGTACGCACGCACCGTTTTCCTTTATGATCCGTGACGGCTTGGTTGCTGAGAGGGGCCCGCCCTCTTGTCTATGGCCCGATCATTTTCACGAGGTCTAATGCTTGGTTGACTTGGGTTGAGCTGCTCCCCTTGGCTATGGCGGGACCGCTTTTCTACCATTCGGTCAGTACCGTTGGTTTTGTTTGCTTTACGAGCGGAGCTCGTTTGTGTGATATTCTTGTGTGCCTCCCCTTTTCCCTCGTAGGTTGATAGCTTAGCTTAGACTTGTACCCTTTGTATGATAACATTAGGTAGCAAGCTTTCCCCCTTAGCTTAGGTTTTCCTCATGCATCTTTTAAAACACAAACCACACTCTTTGATTTTCTTTTCTTAAGAGCTTGTTATTTCCGCTCCATTCCCAAGCATAAGTCTCCAAAGGTCGAGCAGCGGAGTGCGAATGTAACTTGTTCACCTAAAAAACACAAAACAAACAAAAATTAGTTAGCCGAGCTACGGTAGCTCTGATTCTGCAAAACAGATACGTAGGCAGCGGGGTAGGGCCCGTGCGAGCATAACTCTTTCTTTTCCCTACATTATGCATTCATTTTAGTCCAGATTAGCATAGATTTGTTACACACCCATAGTTTTAGACACAGGCGTGGATACCATCGAGTACGATGGGCGCGAGGGGTGCTAGCACCTTCCCCTCGCGTAACCGACTCCCTTACCCTCTTTCTCTGGTCGTGAGACCGTTGTTTTGTTTTGTGGTTTGCTGGCATTCCCTTCCTTTTTCAGGATAAATATGTTAGTGGCGACTCTGTTAATTTTCGCGGTAGCGACAGCTTGTGAGAGACAAAATTGTAGAGAATCAAATTTCCTTCAAAATGAGCTATGGATGGAAAATTTCTGATGTTCCATGTAGGAGTTATGACTGGTCAAAGTTCAGTTGACTTTTCCGATGAAAACCCTAATTTAGAAACTTTTGGAATTGTTGATTTCCGATCTTTCCTTGATGAACCATGATCAATTCTTGATCAAATGGTGAATGAAACTTCAATATGAGGATGTTGACAAAAAAAATCAGGAGTTTTGACTGTATTTTAACCACAGTCGACTTTTAGGTCAACCCAGTCGACTGTTGACTTTCTGAGCAGTTGAGGGATCAATCTTTTGAATTGAGACCTGAAATTTGTCATGGAAGTAGTGTGGGGTATCATAGACCATATGGGATGCCTTGGGGCTTTTGATCCCTTGATTTTCTTCTCAGAACCACAAAACCCTAGTTCTTTGAACCTTGCCTAGGAGAGGGTGTTTTTGAACCTTGTGCCTTGATTTTGAATTTGAATAAGAAAAATAAGATGAGCAAATTTTGGGGTATGACAATGCCCCTGATTGTTCGATGCTCTTGATAGATTCTTTGAATCTCGGCCTGATTGCCCCAGATTGGTTGGATAATAATATCACGCCCCTTGTATTCATTGACCTGTAATCAACTGAGTCAGTTGTAAGAGATGTTGTTGCAGAAGTGGTTTCGTCTGTCGGGATGACTTTTAGTCATTAGTCATACCATGTGCAAATTCTTTCTGACGCTAACTTTTTGAAATTATGTAGCAGAATATGTTTAATAATGAATTCATGAGATGCAATGCATATGTCTGTCTTGAGTTTTTTGAAAAACATTAAAACAGAAGATGTAAAAACGTGACATATGTGAAAACGTGATATCAACTCAACATTTATGAAAAACCTTAAGGAGTCAGGATACCTTTTTGGTGACAGTATGCTTTCGAAATAACTATGCTTCAGTTAGAACTTTCAAGGGTTGTAACGTGGTCTGGTTCACGGGTTAAGAAACAAAGGATAATGGCTCAAAGTTTATTTGTACCCATCCCAATCTTCGTGATGTTCTTCAATCCTATGCTTAGTTAACTTTGCGTTTAAGTCCTAGCATAGCTTTGAAGTCGTAACATTGACATTTTGTGATGGTTAAAGCACCGACAGTTTATTTGGACAGACAGTCATCCTTTTTTGTAATTTTTTCTTTTGTCGAGGATTTGTAGTGACCTCTTGTTTGATTTTGTTATCCCTAACTTTTGTCTGAACTATTTATTTTGTGATTACAGTCAGCGGGATGTTTCGATTTTTGACATGTCTCCTTCATAGGTTTCGACATAACAGTTTTTTCTTTTGGATGGATATTGACTGCCTGACTTTAAGGGTTGCGGGAACCCATTATTATTTGTATAAATAATGGCTAGTATAATTGACTTAACTTAGTAACTACCCTGCCCCAGGTTATGATCAAGGTTTTAATCTGTACGAGAAAGAAAACTTCCACTTCTTAGGTTCAAAGGGGTTGAAGAGGGATTAACATCCTTATATCTCCATTGTTTAGGCATTGAAACAATGCCTGCACATCGTCAGCATAGTCTGTTCAAAAGCATATTGTATGAGGTTGCGGTATCATTTTCGTCATCCTCCCTCAAGAGGCTTACAGCTTAGCAGAAGTTGAATATCACAAAACATAAACAAAGTAAAGACACAATTTGAATGAGTGATAGCGAAATGATTTATTCAAGACAAACATATGCAATGCACTAATGATGATTATTAAAACATATAATTTCTATCATGAGTCAAATGTTTAAACAAACAGAATAGAAATTGCAAATGAAAGTAAAATTAATGATATGAAAGTCCACCCTTCTAGACATCCCAATTATTAGCAATCTTGTTATGATTAGGCATTGGAGCAGTGATCACATTAGGGGTCTCAAGAGGGTCAAACTCAATTTCTCGAGCATCTATCATATCTTGGATTTTGTTTTTCAATGGCCAAAAATCGTTCATATCATGTCCAGGACTGTTGGAATGGTACACGCACCTCGCATTGGGTTTATAGTTAGGAGCAGAGGTATTAGGATTCTAGGAGGGTCTCTCAGAGTAATCAATTCTGCCTTCAACATATGTTATAATGCCTGAGCCAATGACATATTGATCTTTGTGAACTGACGCTTAGGCGTGTCTTGCTTGTTTAGACGACTTTGTTGTGGCGCCGGTGTGGAGATCAGAACTGCCCCCATAGATTGGTTGCGTTCATTACGACCTTTCTGGTTGTGCGCAGCATCATTCATATGAGGCTTCTCAAGTCAGTTGAAATCAATGATCTTTTCATCAATTAAGTCTTGGATCTTGTGCTTCAATTGCCCACAATCCTCTGTACCATGACCAGGACTATTCGAATGATAAGCACATCTCGCATGATACTTGTACCCAGGAGCAGGATTGATAGGAACTGAATAGGGTTATCAAGTTTTGATTGAGCAGTTGCTACAGAACTTGAGACCGCGGCATGTGCAACGGAATAAATGATCGCTTAGGTTTGGATTTCCGATTATCTTGACTACCTTGATGCCTATGTTGATTCTTCTCGCTCTTGATCAGAGGTTTCTTCAATCCTTCTTCCCCCTTGGCCAAGTTAAGGATCATCTCTTGGAACTGATTGTTCTAGGCTTGAAGGTCTCTGACTGATTGCTTGAGATTCATGATGCAGGAATAAACAGCAAGGAGGTGAGAAACCCTTCATAAGAAACCTGCTATGCAATGTTATGAATGCGAATGCAATGCTTTCAAGAATCTATAGTGTTAGAACAAGAAATGTTCTGATTAATATTCTTAGTTTTGATGATAACATTAAGTATGAATTTTGTATAAGACAATGTGGTACTCTAATCCTTTAAGTTTTCCATTTCAGGAAATATATAAAGAGTATGCACAAATCAGCGTTCAGAAGCACTGACTCGGAAAGTTCTGGATGGCTTCATCAGAACATGCTCTAGCAAGACATAAAAAGATGGTCATGCAGAATCAAAACATGAACTGGAAAGCATTAGAAGAATGGAAGTCAGAAGTACTGTAACATCCCGAAAATTCTTATTTAATTAATTTAATCAAGTTTTAAATTAATTATGGGAAGTTAACATTTTGTTGAATTAGGTGGAAAAATAATAAAATGTTAAGTTATTGGGCCATGCGGTGGAATTAGTAAAGTGGGGGTGTAATTGTGTAAGAGCCCATTTCTAATTTTATGTTTTTCATAAAATAAAGGAAAACAAGAGGAGAAGGGAAAAATTAGAACGTGAAAACCAGAAGCTGTGAGAAGAGGAACTGAAGAACGTGAAGGAGAACCAAAGAGAAAGAGGAACCAATCCAAGAAATTGGCTAAGGTAAGGGGGGACTTATCTGATTATCATCTATTATCGGGTTAGGGGTTGATAATACTGAATAGATGTGGAATTCGGGTCGATTGAGTCATATGATAGGGTTAGGGATTGAGTCAATGGTATGATGTTTGATCTCTATGTTTGAATCTATGATGTCTGCGTTGTTATGGTCTCAATTGATGTGTAATTGGTGTATTATGAGATGTATTTTGTGTTGTTTGTGCATTCTATTTCCCTAGGTTCGTACTGGTATGAATTGGGAGAGTTTGGAATGTGTAGAATGCTGTTTTCTGCAGGTTGGGGTTTCTGAAATCGCCGGTTGGCGCCGCGTGCATAGGGTTGGCGCGGCGAACAGGTGGGCAGAATGCCAGGAAGTTGTGATACGCTCAGGTCGCGCCGCGTACCCGTGTTCGCGCCGCGAAGGCGTAACTTTTTCTCGCTTCGCGCCACGTGCAAATGTTTGCGCCGCGAACAGCTTGGCAGAGAGCCAAGGAATTCTTGGAACGCTCAGTTCGCGCCGCGAACTGATGATGACGCCGCGTGCTGTTGGTTTTGAGATATTTTTGAAAGTTCAAAGATGCATAACTTTTTAACTGTTGGTCCGTTTGATGCGCCGTTTCGAGCTAAACGAACCTTATAACATAATCTATGTGATGATGATTGATTGGTTTTTGGAATGATGAAAATACATGTATGCTATTCTTATTGAATATGATGATTGGTGCAAATACGTGTATGTTTTGTATATGATGATGATGGAATTGTGAATGAATGATGTTAATATATATGAACATACTTGAATGATGATGATGATGTTGATGATTGATGATGATGATGGTATAAGTATCTTGTATATGTTGCATTCATTCATGTTCATTGATGATACTGTATCCATAAGGGTGTGTTGGATCAGTGAAGGGCATGATTCCCATTGTGTGGAATCTGTGCTGGCAGGGCCGTATCTTGATGATGTTAGATCGGTCATGGGTTATCCCCATTTGATGATGTTGGTACCACATGCATAGTGTCAGTTCATACATATGCATAATTTATAACATGATTGGATGTATTCCAGTGTTGTAAATGTTGATGATGTGTTGATTGTGGTTTGACTTATTGTGAATATCGGTTTATGAAACAATTGGGTGAATGATGCAACTGTGATGTGTTATTACATTATAACCTTATAACATTTGTTAATTATGATGAGACTCACCCTTACATGTTGTCATTTTCAGATTGAGGATAGCGGCTGTTCGACTTGGTGAGGATTAGCTCATGAGTCAGTGTCTTAGTTAGCGTCAGGTGTCATGCTCTGATAGTTGTAACACTGGGGACGTGATTGTTTAGAGTTTATGATTATGACTCTAGTTAAGTTTTTTATGTTTTGAAGGATAAGTTTTAAAGATGTTAAACTTAGTCCGTTTTTGATAAATTTCCGCTGTGTTAACATGAAACGTTTTAAGTTATGATGATTACCTCAGTGAATGCATGACATGACTGAATGAAGTTTAATTGTTATGAATTGTGGCACCCTTATTTCATGTACTCTGAATAATTGTTTTAAATTTCCGCGGGGTTAGTAAGGGGTGTTACAATAGTGGTATCAGAGCATAGTCGGTCGTTATGACCAGAGTCTTAGTGTTAGTTTGTTCTCCTGTGTATGCGACTAGTAAGAGTTAACTGTCGATACTTCTGTTCTGATTAAATTGGTTGTGATTTAAGCAGAACAATGGCTGGAAGAGGAGGAAGAAACGATGATGCTCTCGCTGAGGCTCTGGGCATGATTGCTGGTGTGCTGGGAGGAAATGCCAATGGAGCTGCGATTGGTGCTGACAGGCAGCTGAACAGTTTTCAGAGGAACAATCCTCCATTGTTCAAGGGCACGCATGATCCTGAAGGTACTCAGAAGTGGCTTAAGGAGATCGAGAGAATCTTCAGAGTCATCGATTGTGCTGAGGATCTGAAGGTGAGGTATGGTACTCACATGTTGTCTGAAGAAGCTGACGACCGGTGGATGACTACCAGGACTGAACTAGAAGCTGATGGTGTGGCTATTTCTTGGGCCGTGTTCAAGAGAGAATTTTTGAGAAGGTACTTTCCTGAAGACGTAAGAGGTCGAAAGGAAATTGAATTTCTGGAACTAGTTCAAGGTAGCATGACAGTACCAGAGTATGCTTCGAAGTTCGTTGAGTTGGCGAAGTACTATGTTCACTACAACAACGATGAAGCTAGTGAATTCTCGAAATGCATCAAGTTCGAGAACGGTCTCCGTGATGAGATTAAGCAGGGTATCAGATATCAGAGGATCCGGAGATTTGTAGACTTGGTGGACTGTAGTAGGATCTTCGAGGAAGATAATCTCAAGCTGAAGTCATCTCACTCTCGCGAGTTAGTTGACAGGAAAGGGAAGAAGCCTATGGATAAGGGTAAGCCATATGGTAGAGGTAATCCAAAGACTGGTGGTTGGAAGAAGCCTAGTGGGGGAGACTCCAGTGCTTTTGTCAGGTGCTATAACTGTGGTGATGTCGGGCACCGTAGGAATGAGTGCAAGCTGAATCAGAAGAAGTGCTTCAAGTGTGAAGAAGTGGGTCATGTTGCCGCTGATTGTAAGAAGAAGATTGTGACTTGTTACAATTGTGGTGAAGAGGGTCACATTAGCCCACAGTGTCCTAAACCGAAGAAGAACCAAGCTGGAGGGAAGGTCTTTGCTTTGTCTGGATCAGAAACCACTCCGGAGGATAGATTAATTAAAGGTACGTGTTTTATTCATGGCACACCTTTAGTTGCGATTATTGATACTGGAGCAACTCATTCTTTTATTTCTTTGGATTGTGCTAAGAAGTTGAATTTGGAAATATCTGAAATAAATGGAAGTATGGTTATTGATACTCCAGCGTCGGGTTCAGTAACTACTTCGTCTGCATGCTTGAATTGTCCGGTCGACATTTTTGGTAGAGAATTCGGGATGGACTTAGTGTGCCTTCCGTTGAAACAACTCGATGTGATCCTGGGGATGAACTGGTTAGAATTTAACCGTGTTCACATCAACTGTTTTTCGAAGACAGTGATCTTTCCTGAAGAAGCTCATTCTGATGATCTGGAGATGACGGCTAGACAAGTGGATGAAGCTATCAAGGATGGTGCAACAGTGTTTATGTTATTTGCATTGACAAATTCGAAGGAAAGAGTAGTAAGTAGCGAACTACCAGTGGTGTGTGAATTTCCAGAAGTTTTTCCAGAAGATGTGAATGAATTACCACCGGAAAGAGAAGTGGAGTTTTCTATTGATTTAATTCCGGGAACTAGCCCAGTGTCAATGGCACCGTATCGTATGTCACCGTCTGAGTTGACTGAACTGAAGAAGCAGTTGGAAGAATTACTTGAGAAGAAGTTCATTCGTCCTAGTGTTTCTCTGTGGGGTGCACCTGTGTTGCTAGTGAAGAAGAAGGAGGGTTCAATGAGGTTGTGTGTGGATTACAGACAACTGAACAAGGTTACTATCAAGAATCGGTATCCCTTGCCGAGGATTGATGATTTGATGGATCAAATGGTTGGAGCATGTGTGTTTAGCAAAATTGATCTGAGGTCTGGGTATCACCAGATTCGTGTGAAAGACGATGATATTCAGAAGACCGCTTTCAGAACAAGGTATGGACATTATGAGTATTCGGTAATGCCGTTTGGAGTTACTAACGCACCTGGTGTATTTATGGAGTATATGAATAGGATATTTCATCCTTATCTCGATAAGTTCGTAGTGGTGTTTATAGATGATATCCTAATATATTCTAAGAGTGAGGAAGACCATGCAGGACATCTCAGAATTGTGTTGGAGTTGTTAAAAGAGAAGCAACTTTTTGCCAAACTATCGAAGTGTGAGTTTTGGTTAAAAGAGGTCTGTTTTCTTGGACATGTAATTTCTAAGAATGGTATTGCTGTCGATCCTACTAAGATAGAGGCTGTATCTCAGTGGGAAGCGCCGAAGTCAGTGTTAGAGATTCGTAGTTTTCTTGGTCTTGCAGGATATTACAGGAAGTTCATTGAAGGATTTTCAAAGTTAGCATTGCCGTTAACTAAATTAACCAGAAAGGGTCAGGCTTTTATTTGGGATGTAAAATGCAAGGAAGGATTCCAAGAGCTGAAGAAGAGGTTGACTAGTGCTCCTATTTTGATTTTGCCGAATCCGACAGAATCATTTGTGGTTTATTGTGATGCTTCGTTGATGGGTTTAGGTGGTGTACTGATGCAGAACCAACAAGTGGTCGCGTACGCGTCGAGACTGTTAGAACAAGATTTGTTCTGATCAATTATCTTAGTTTTGATGATAACAATAATATGAATTTTGCTTAAGATAATATGGTACTCTAATCCAATGCAATTTCCTTTTCAGGAAATATATAAAGAGTACGCATAATTCAGCGCTCAGAAGCTTTGTCTCAAGGGTTCAGTATGCAACATCAGAACATGGTCTGGCAAGACATCAGAAGATGGTCGAAGCAGAATCAGAACATGGGTCTATGGAAGCATCAGAAGAACAAGAGATCAGAAGCACTGAAGTTCTGATGGTATCACGCTCAGAAGCACTTCAAGGTCAGAAGATCAGAAGATGCTTTGCACCAAGCTGTTTGACTCTGATGATATTCAAACGTTGTATTCACAAACATCAGATCAGAAGAAAGTACAAGTGGCAAGCTACGCTGACTGACAAAAGGAACGTTAAAAGCTACTAAAGGCTACGTCAGTAGACACAGCGTGTACAAGGCTCGAGGTAGTTGACAAAAGCGTATAAACATTAAATGCGATGCTGTACGGAACACGCAAAGCATTAAATGCGTTCAACGGTCATCTTCTCCAACGCCTATAAATATGAAGTTCAGATGAGAAGCAAGGTTAACGATTCTGCACCAAAACAACTCATATTAACTTGCTGAAACGCTGTTCAAATCAAAGCTCAGAATCTTCATCTTCATCAAAGCTCACTACATTGCTGTTGTAATATTTTAGTGAGATTAAGCTTAAACGATTAAGAGAAATATCACAGTTTGTGATTATAGCTTTTAAGAAGCATTTGTAATACTCTTAGAATTGATTACATTAAGTTGTAAGGAACTAGAGTGATCGTGTGGATCAGAATACTCTAGGAAGTCTTAGAGGTTGTCTAAGCAGATTGTAACTAGAGTGATCGTGTGGATCAGTAGACTCTAGAAAAGTCTTAGAGTGTGTCTAAGCAGTTGTTCCTGGAGTGATCAGTGTGTGATCAGAAGACTCTGGAAGACTTAGTTGCTGACTAAGTGGAAAACCATTGTAATCCGTGCGATTAGTGGATTAAATCCTCAGTTGAGGTAAATCATCTCTGCGGGGGTGGACTGGAGTAGTTTAGTTAACAACGAACCAGGATAAAAATAACTGTGCAATTTATTTTTATCTGTCAAGTTTTTAAAGACACACTTATTCAAACCCCCCCTTTCTAAGTGTTTTTCTATCCTTCAATTGGCATCAGAGTGCCGGTTCTAAGGTGCAAGCACTTAACCGTGTTTAGAAAAGATTCAGGAAGAGAAAAACGCTTCAGTAAAAGATGGTTGATGAAAGTGAATAGTCTACACCTACACCTGCATCTACATCTGGCTCTGCTGAGCAATACAACGGTAACAATGGTTATACTAGACCGCCGGTATTTGATGGTGAAAACTTTGAATACTGGAAAGATAAACTGGAAAGTTACTTTCTTGGTCTAGATGGTGATCTATGGGATCTTCTGATGGATGGTTACAAACATCCAGTAAATGCCAGAGGCGTAAAGCTGACAAGGCAAGAAATGAATGATGATCAGAAGAAGCTCTTCAGGAATCATCATAAATGCAGAACTGTTTTGCTGAATGCTATCTCTCATGCTGAGTATGAGAAGATATCTAACAGGGAAACAGCCTATGACATATATGAGTCCTTGAAAATGACTCATGAAGGAAATGCTCAAGTCAAGGAGACTAAAGCTCTAGCTTTAATCCAGAAGTATGAAGCCTTCAAGATGGAGGATGATGAAGACATTGAAAAGATGTTTTCAAGATTTCAAACTCTTACTGCTGGATTGAGAGTTCTTGACAAGGGATACACCAAGGCTGATCATGTAAAGAAGATCATCAGAAGCTTACCCAGAAGATGGGGTCCTATGGTGACTGCATTCAAGATTGCAAAGAATCTGAATGAAGTTTCTCTGGAAGAGCTTATCAGTGCCTTGAGGAGTCATGAAATAGAGCTGGACGCAAATGAGCCTCAAAAGAAAGGTAAGTCTATTGCATTGAAATCCAATATCAAGAAATGCACTAATGCTTTTCAGGCTAGAGAAGAAGATCCTGAAGAATCAGAATCTGAAGAAGAAGATGAACTGTCCTTGATCTCCAGAAGGCTAAATCAACTCTGGAAGACCAAGCAAAGGAAGTTCAGAGGCTTCAGAAGTTCAAAGAAATTTGAACGTGGAGAATCTTCTGATGACAGGAGATTTGACAAGAAGAAGGTCATGTGCTATGAATGCAATGAGCCTGGACACTTCAAGAATGAATGTCCAAATCTTCAGAAGGAGAATCCCAAGAAGAAGTTTCATAAGAAGAAAGGTCTTATGGCAACCTGGGATGAGTCAGAAGATGATTCAGACTCTGAAGATGAGCAGGCTAACTGTGCGCTGATGGCGACAGAAGATGACGGATCAGAATCTACATCAGAATCAGATTCTGAAGAGGTATTTTCTGAACTTACTAGAGATGAGTTAGTTTCCGGTCTAACTGAACTTCTGGAACTCAAGTCTCAGATCAGTCTCAAATACAAAAAGCTGAAAAAGCTATTTGAATTTGAAACAAAGAAGCTTGAGTTGGAGAATTCTGAATTAAAAGAAAAACTTTTAAAATTATCCAATAATGTTGGATCTCCTTCTGATTCAGAAAAATCCACTCCCAGTCTAAACCATATTCTGAAAGAATATGATTTAAGTTTCAGGAAGTTCTTATCTAGAAGTATTGGCAGAAGTCAGCTAGCTTCTATGATATATGCCGTGTCTGGAAACAAAAGAGTTGGCATTGGTTTTGAGGGTGAAACCCCATACAAACTTGAACCTATTGATGAAATGAAATTCACATACAAGCCATTGTATGATCAGTTCAAGTATGGCCACTCCCATGATATTAGGCACACTTCACATGCTCAAAGTTTTCACATATCACACACCAAAAAGCATGTGACACAACCTAGGAAATATCATGAAACTCACATTAAGAATTATCATGCTGTTTCTCCTATTGCTTACAATGTTAAACCCAAGTTCAATCAGAACTTGAGGAGAACTAACAAGAAAGGACCCAAAAAGATGTGGGTACCTAAGGATAAGATTATTCCTATTGCAGATATCCTTGACTGCAAAAAGGACAAAGCACAACATGTCATGGTACCTGGACTCTGGATGCTCACGACACATGACAGGAAGAAGGTCTATGTTCCAAGACCTGGTGCTTAAGTCTGGAGGAGTAGTCAAGTTTGGAGGAGATCAGAAGGGCAAGATAATTGGCTCTGGAACTATAAAGTCTGGTAACTCTCCTTCTATCTCTAATGTACTTCTTGTAGAAGGTTTAACACATAACCTCTTATCTATCAGTCAATTGAGTGACAATGGTTATGATATAATCTTTAATCAAGAGTCTTGCAAGGCTGTAAATCAGAAGGATGGCTCAATCCTATTTACAGGCAAGAGGAAGAACAACATTTATAAGACAGATCTGCAAGATCTTATGAGTCAGAAGGTGACTTGTCTTATGTCTGTTTCTGAAGAGCAGTGGGTCTGGCACAGAAGATTAGGTCATGCTAGTTTGAGAAAGATTTCTCAGATTAACAAACTGAATCTTGTCAGAGGACTCCCTAATCTGAAATTCAAATCAGATGCTCTTTGTGAAGCATGTCAGAAGGGCAAGTTCTCCAAACCTGCATTCAAGTCCAAGAATGTTGTTTCTACCTCAAGGCCATTAGAACTCTTGCACATTGATCTGTTTGGCCCAGTCAAAACAGCATCTGTCAGAGGGAAGAAATATGGATTAGTCATCGTAGATGATTATAGCCGCTGGACATGGGTAAAATTCTTGAAACACAAGGATGAGTCTCATTCAGTGTTCTTTGATTTCTGCATTCAGATTCAATCTGAAAAAGAGTGTAAAATCATAAAGGTTAGAAGTGATCATGGTGGTGAATTTGAGAACAGATTCTTTGAAGAATTCTTCAAAGAAAATGGTATTGCCCATGATTTCTCTTGTCCTAGAACTCCACAGCAAAATGGAGTTGTAGAACGAAAGAATAGGACTCTGCAAGAAATGGCCAGAACCATGATCAATGAAACCAATATGGCTAAGCATTTCTGGGCAGAAGCAATAAACACTGCATGCTATATTCAGAATAGAATCTCTATCAGACCTATTCTAAATAAGACTCCTTATGAATTGTGGAAGAATAGAAAGCCTAACATTTCTTATTTCCATCCTTTTGGATGTGTATGCTTTATTCTGAACACTAAAGATCATCTTGGTAAGTTTGATTCCAAAGCACAAAAATGTTTCCTTCTTGGATATTCTGAACGCTCAAAAGGCTACAGAGTATACAATACTGAAACATTGATTGTAGAAGAATCAATCAATATCAGGTTTGATGATAAGCTTGGTTCTGAAAAACCAAAGCAGTTTGATAATTTTGCAGATTGTGATATTGACATATCAGAAGTTGTTGAGCCAAGAGGCAACGCATCAGAAGCAGAGCTTCTCAGAAGCAAAGAATCGGAAGATCAAGTATCAGCTTCTCTGGAGAATCTAAACATTTCTGAAGAACCACCTGTCAGAAGATCATCCAGACTCATCTCTGATCATTCAGAAGATGTCATTCTTGGAAAGAAGGATGATCCTATCAGAACAAGAGCATTCCTTAAGAACAATGCAGACTGTCAATTAGGTCTTGTGTCTTTGATCGAGCCAACTTCTGTTGATCATGCTCTAGAAGATCCAGACTGGATAATTGCTATGCAAGAAGAACTGAATCAGTTTACAAGGAATAATGTTTGGGATCTTGTTCCTAGACCAGATGGATTCAATATAATCAGTACAAAATGGGTCTTCAGAAACAAGCTCAGAATGAGAAGATGAGAAGTTCTTATGTATGAGTATCTTTTGAAATGAATTTTTTTATAAGAAGTTCTAATAGAAATCAATTAGAATTTGTGATTCAGTTATTACTAACGTTTCATTGTCTAAGTTGATTCAGAATCTCTATAAAAGCAAAACAGCTGTAACTGGCTATCCAGATGGTAAACACGTGTTCACTATTCCTGGACAAGCGTGCGTGCAGTTGAGGGGACGTCTACTTAGGTAACTGTGCAAATCACGTCTTTTGTCATTATTATCTCTCCTCACGTCACGTAACATTAAATGCTTTTCATCATTTACTCTCTTTCAGTTTTCTTTTTATATTCTTCAAACGTTACTTTTCCCTCTTATATTTCTCACACTTTGCATTCAGTTTCTTTTTCGTTCTCTCTCTTTGCATTCATATCATAAACCCTAGCTGTTTCCAATATCTGCAAATTCATCATGAATCCATCGTCAAGCTCTGGGAATCAAGATAATGATCGGAAACCAAAGAGAAAGGCAACTGCTGAACCAGAAACCAAACCAAAAAGAGTAAGGATCACCTATGACCCTCTCAAAGTGTATCAATCCCTTGACGATACCCCTCAATCACCTCCCTCTTCAAAGACCTCCACCACCTCTTCCTCCTCATTCATCCTCTCGGAACCACCTTCTTCACCATCTGATATCTCCTCTCCTTCAACCCTTCCATCAGATATTTCTTCATCTCTCTCACACCCTTTTCCCACCAGAACACCTAATCCCTATAGTGTTGTTCTTCCTGACTCCAGGTTCACTGTCAACCCTCCAACTCCTACCACTCAATCATATCTGGAGCTTTTACATTCTGATGTAAATGGCTGGTTGGAGATTCTAGGTGCTGCTCACCTTAACCATCTGGATGAGTATGCTACTAACAACCTTTGGAATACCTTTCGTCAGGATTTTCTGACTAAGGCTACAGACACTCAGAGAAGGATTATGTCTGAAGCTCCTGGTGTTCGTGGTCTTCGGTTGGAAGTAGGTGAAAGCAGCAATCACAATCTTGAGAAGAAGATACCAGCAGATGAGTTGAAAGAAGAAAATCTCTGCAGAGACATCGTGGTGTGGAGACCATGGTTTCCTGTGCTGACTGGAGACTTTCAGTGGCTGTTCAACTGGTTCAGAATGAACCCTTCTGAAAAAGCACCTCACATGGTCTTTCCAGTAGTGGTTTATCGTGCTGAAGTTGCTGGTCCGACTCCTCCGACAAACCTAGCAGCTATTCTTCAAGCGTTGGAAGATGGAACTTCTGAGCTGCCTGAACCAGAATATGCTAAGGCTATTTCTGAGTCAGACTCAGATGAGGAAATGGATGATGCACAAGCTGAAGATCTCCCAGAAGATCACCCTGCTGAGATTACTGTCCCTCTTGGCAGAAATACTGGTGCCTCCTCTTCTGGTGAAACCTCAGCTCTGATGGGGACCTTGGAAGCTCTTCATCAGAATCAAGCTATGCTGGCTTCGCGTTTGGACGCGCAAGAAGTAGTCAATGCTGAGTTTCGCTCCTTCATGGCAAGGCAAGCTACAAGCACTGACGGGATTCATGATGTTCTGGCACGGATTTTGCGTAGGCTAGGATCTTAGTCCTTTGGTTTTTGTAGTTGTTTTTCCTTGCTGCATCTGTTTTCCTGCATTCCTCTCTTGTATCTTTTGGAATCAATGAAAAATTTCTTTGTTTTTACATTCCAGTGTTTTTATTTGTCGTTTTACATCTGAATCTTTTGAAATATTCTTTTTGATGTTATGACAAAAAGGGGGAGAAGATAAATGATAAATGATTTGATTAATCTATCAGTTGCTGGGTAAAGCTCCCACACATTTACTAACAAGAACTGCAAGTTCTATATGGTTCAAGTGTTTTGCAGGTATAAAGAAGTGAAGAGAATCTTCAAAGCAAACACAAGAAGCAAAACCATAAGAAGTGTTATTCTGTAAAAAGAATAAACTCATGGAAACTGAAGCAAGCTGAGTGCTATCAAGCTTCAGAAATCAGAAGCACTGATAATAGAATTTGATTCATATTTTTTTTATTTTATCTGACAAAATTCTATTTGCTCTGATACATATAATGTGTTCTAATATACATTTTATGTTCTGACTCGTTCATGCTGACTTTTGTCGTTTAGTTGTTGTTCTATAACATTTCAGGATGTAGAGATGCTCTGATGATGCTCTGGTACATTCAACAATGTTCTGATACAAATCTAGCATGAAGTGATGTTGGTAGAAATTCAAAGCTCTGAAGCTATCCGAGGGAAGCAGAAATCAGAAGCTGTGAATGTTCCAAGGATCCAGAAAACTCAAGTTCTGAAGCTGTCCTAAATGGAAGCAGAAATCAGAAGCTGTGAATGTTCAGAAGATCAAAGAAATTCAAGTTCTGAAGCTGTCCTAGATGGAAGCAGAAGTCAGAAGCTGTGAATGTTCAGAAGATCAAAGAAATTCAAGTTCTGAAGCTGTCCTAGATGGAAGCAGGAATCAGAAGCTGTGAGTGTTCTAGGGATCTAAAAGAAATTCTAGTTCTGAAGCTGTCCAATGGAAGCAGAAGTCAGAAGCTATGAATTCTCTGAAGACAAAAGCTTATATGATCGTCTCTACCGAAATAATCAGGGAAGTCTTTTATTAAAGTTCTTCGAGTATTTATTTCAGGGGGAGATTATTTATCTCAGGGGGAGATTGTTAATCTCAGGGGGAGACATATTCATATGCTTATGCTATAGCTGTGTAATTTGTCTTTTGCCGTCTGTTCTTTCTGATCGCAAATTCATATCATTTATATATGTTTTTGTCATCATCAAAAAGGGGGAGATTGTTAGAACAAGATTTGTTCTGATCAATTATCTTAGTTTTGATGATAACAATAATATGAATTTTGCTTAAGATAATATGGTACTCTAATCCAATGCAATTTCCTTTTCAGGAAATATATAAAGAGTACGCATAATTCAGCGCTCAGAAGCTTTGTCTCAAGGGTTCAGTATGCAACATCAGAACATGGTCTGGCAAGACATCAGAAGATGGTCGAAGCAGAATCAGAACATGGGTCTATGGAAGCATCAGAAGAACAAGAGATCAGAAGCACTGAAGTTCTGATGGTATCACGCTCAGAAGCACTTCAAGGTCAGAAGATCAGAAGATGCTTTGCACCAAGCTGTTTGACTCTGATGATATTCAAACGTTGTATTCACAGACATCAGATCAGAAGAAAGTACAAGTGGCAAGCTACGCTGACTGACAAAAGGAACGTTAAAAGCTACTAAAGGCTACGTCAGTAGACACAGCGTGTACAAGGCTCGAGGTAGTTGACAAAAGCGTATAAACATTAAATGCGATGCTGTACGGAACACGCAAAGCATTAAATGCGTTCAACGGTCATCTTCTCCAACGCCTATAAATATGAAGTTCTGATGAGAAGCAAGGTTAACGATTCTGCACCAAAACAACTCATATTAACTTGCTGAAACGCTGTTCAAATCAAAGCTCAGAATCTTCATCTTCATCAAAGCTCACTACATTGCTGTTGTAATATTTTAGTGAGATTAAGCTTAAACGATTAAGAGAAATATCACAGTTTGTGATTATAGCTTTTAAGAAGCATTTGTAATACTCTTAGAATTGATTACATTAAGTTGTAAGGAACTAGAGTGATCGTGTGGATCAGAATACTCTAGGAAGTCTTAGAGGTTGTCTAAGCAGATTGTAACTAGAGTGATCGTGTGGATCAGTAGACTCTAGAAAAGTCTTAGAGTGTGTCTAAGCAGTTGTTCCTGGAGTGATCAGTGTGTGATCAGAAGACTCTGGAAGACTTAGTTGCTGACTAAGTGGAAAACCATTGTAATCCGTGCGATTAGTGGATTAAATCCTCAGTTGAGGTAAATCATCTCTACGGGGGTGGACTGGAGTAGTTTAGTTAACAACGAACCAGGATAAAAATAACTGTGCAATTTATTTTTATCTGTCAAGTTTTTAAAGACACACTTATTCAAACCCCCCCTTTCTAAGTGTTTTTCTATCCTTCAGAGACAACTCAAAGTGCATGAAAGGAATTATCCGACTCATGATTTGGAGTTGGCAGCGGTGGTTTTTGTCCAGAAGTTGTGGCGATATTATTTGTATGGGTCGGGATTTGAGGTGTTCAGTGATCATAAGAGTCTGAAATATCTCTTTGACCAGAAAGAACTGAATATGAGGCAGAGAAGGTGGTTGGAATTCCTTAAAGACTATGATTTTGGTTTGAATTACCATCCGGGTAAGGCAAACGTAGTTGCTGATGCTTTAAGTAGGAAGACTTTGCATATGTCTAAGCTAATGGTGAAGGAATTGGATTTGATTGAACAATTCAGAGACTTGAGTTTGGTATGTGAAGGTACTCCTACTAGTGTTAAGTTGGGAATGCTGAAGCTGACCACTGGTATTCTTGAAGAGATCAGAGAGGGCCAGAAGGCTGATGTCGAATTAGTCGACAAGTTGACTTTGATTAACCAAGGCAAGAGTGGTGAATTCAGATTTGACGAGAATGGTATACTGAAGTTTGGAGACAGAGTTTGTGTTCCTGATGTTGCTGAACTCCGAAGAGATATTTTAGAAGAAGGACACCGTAGTGGATTAAGTATTCATCCTGGTGCTACCAAGATGTATCATGATTTGAGAAAGCTATTTTGGTGGCCTGGAATGAAGAAAGAAATTGCTGAGTTTGTGTATTCGTGTTTGACTTGTCAGAAGTCAAAGGTTGAACATCAGAAGCCATCTGGATTTATGCAACCGATGTTTATTCCTGAGTGGAAATGGGATAGCATATCGATGGATTTTGTTTCGGGTTTGCCGAGAACTGTTAAGAATTGTGAAGCTATCTGGGTTGTGGTGGACAGATTGACGAAGTCTGCACATTTCATACCGGTAAGAATGGATTATCCGATGGAAAAGCTGGCTCAATTATATATTGAGAGGATAGTCAGTCTACATGGTATTCCTTCGAGTATCGTGTCAGACAGAGATCCGAGATTTACGTCTAAATTCTGGGAAGGTTTGCAGAAGGCTTTGGGTACTAAGCTGAGACTGAGTTCTGCTTATCATCCGCAGGCGGATGGACAGACTGAGAGGACAATTCAGTCGTTAGAAGATTTGTTATGTGCTTGTGTGTTAGAAAAAGGAGGTGCTTGGGATAGTTATCTGCCTTTGATTGAATTTACCTACAACAACAGTTTTCATTCGAGTATAGGTATGGCTCCGTTTGAGGCATTATATGGTAGGAGATGTAGAACTCCATTGTGTTGGTACGAAGCTGGTGAGAGTGCTGTGATTGGACCAGAAATTGTACAACAGACTACGGAGAAGATTAAGATGATTCAAGAGAAGATGAAAGCTTCTCAGAGTCGTCAGAAGAGTTATTATGATAAGAGGAGGAAGACACTTGAGTTTCAAGAGGGAGATCATGTGTTTATGAAGGTTACTCCTATGACGGGTATTGGTCGAGCTTTAAAGTCAAAGAAGTTGACTCCGCGTTTTATTGGACCATTCCAAATTTCAGAAAGAGTGGGAGAAGTGGCATATCGTATTGCGTTACCGCCAATGCTTGCCAACTTGCATGATGTATTTCATGTGTCTCAATTGAGGAAATACATTTCGGATCCGTCCCACGTGATCCAAGTGGATGATGTGCAGGTTAAAGACAACTTAACGGTTGAAACGTTACCTGTGAGGATTGAAGATAGAAGACTGAAGCAATTGCGGGGCAAGGAAATAGCTTTAGTCAGCGTAGCTTGGGGAGGACCAGCTGATGGAAACGTCACATGGGAGTTGGAAAGCCAGATGAAAGATTCCTATCCGGAACTATTTGCTTGAGGTATGTTTTCGAGGACGAAAACTCTTTAGTGGGGGAGAGTTGTAACATCCCGAAAATTCCTATTTAATTAATTTAATCAAGTTTTAAATTAATTATGGGAAGTTAACATTTTGTTGAATTATGTGGAAAAATAATAAAATGTTAAGTTATTGGGCCATGGGGGTGTAATTGTGTAAGAGCCCATTTCTAATTTTATGTTTTTCATAAAATAAAGGAAAACAAGAGGAGAAGGGAAAAATTAGAACGTGAAAACCAGAAGCTGTGAGAAGAGGAACTGAAGAACGTGAAGGAGAACCAAAGAGGAAGAGGAACCAATCCAAGAATTTGGCTAAGGTAAGGGGGGACTTATCTGATTATCATCTATTATCGGGTTAGGGGTTGATAATATTGAATAGATGTGGAATTCGGGTCGATTGAGTCATATGATAGGTTTAGGGATTGAGTCAATTGTATGATGTTTGATCTCTATGTTTGAATCTATGATGTCTGCGTTGTTATGGTCTCAATTGATGTGTAATTGGTGTATTATGAGATGTATTTTGTGTTGTTTGTGCATTCTATTTCCCTAGGTTCGTACTGGTATGAATTGGGAGAGTTTGGAATGTGTAGAATGCTGTTTTCTGCAGGTTGGGGTTTCTGAAATCGCCGGTTGGCGCCGCGTGCATAGGGTTGGCGCCGCGAACAGGTGGGAAGAATGCCAGGAAGTTGTGATACGCTCAGGTCGCGCCGCGTACCCGTGTTCGCGCCGCGAAGGCGTAACTTTTTCTCGCTTCGCGCCGCGTGCAGATGTTTGCGCCGCAAACAGCTTGGCAGAGAGCCAAGGAATTCTTGGAACGCTCAGTTCGCGCCGCGAACTGATGATGACGCCGCGTGCTGTTGGTTTTGAGATATTTTTGAAAGTTCAAAGATGCATAACTTTTTAACTGTTGGTCCGTTTGATGCGTTGTTTCGAGCTAAACGAACCTTATAGAATAATCTATGTGATGATGATTGATTGGTTTTTGGAATGATGAAAATACATGTATGCTATTCTTATTGAATATGATGATTGGTGCAAATACGTGTATGTTTTGTATATGATGATGATGGAATTGTGAATGAATGATGTTAATATATTTGAACATACTTGAATGATGATGATGATGTTGATGATTGATGATGATGATGGTATAAGTATGTTGAATATGTTGCATTCATTCATGTTCATTGATGATACTGTATCCATAAGGGTGTGTTGGATCAGTGAAGGGCATGATTCCCATTGTGTGGAATCTGTGCTGGCAGGGCCATATCTTGATGATGTTGGATCGGTCATGGGTTATCCCCATTTGATGATGTTGGTACCACATGCATAGTGTCAGTTCATACATATGCATAATTTATAACATGATTGGATGTATTCCAGTGTTGTAAATGTTGATGATGTGTTGATTGTGGTTTGACTTGTTGTGAATATCTGTTTATGAAACAAATGGGTGAATGATGCAACTGTGATGTGTTATTACTTTATAACCTTATAACATTTGTTAATTATGATGAGACTCACCCTTACATGTTGTCATTTTCAGATTGAGGATAGCGGCTGTTCGACTCGGTGAGGATTAGCTCATGAGTCAGTGTCTTAGTTAGCGTCAGGTGTCATGCTCTGATAGTTGTAACACTGGGGACGCGATTGTTTAGAGTTTATGATTATGACTCTAGTTATGTTTTTGATATTTTGAAGGATAAGTTTTAAAGATGTTAAACTTAGTCCGTTTTTGATAAATTTCCGCTGTGTTAACATGAAACGTTTTAAGTTATGATGATTACCTCAGTGAATGCATGACATGACTGAATGATGTTTAATTGTTATGAATTGTGGCACCCTTATTTCATGTACTCTGAATAATTGTTTTAAATTGCCGCGGGGTTAGTAAGGGGTGTTACAAGTACAAGCTCTGAAGTTCTGATGGTATCACGCTTAAAGCTCTTCAAAGCCAGAAGACAGAAGATGCTCTGCACCAAAGCTGATGGCTCTGATATTCAAACGTTGTTATCTACAAATCTGAGTGCAGAAGAAAGTACAAGATGAAAGGCTGAAACGTCAAATGTTTGATTGAAAAAAGGAATGCTAGAAGCTACAAAAGGCAATGTCAGTAATAGCAGCAAAAGCATGGCTCGAGGTAGTTGACAAAAGTGTGAAACATTAAATGCAGCGTTGTACTATTCACGCAAAGCATTAAATGCATCCCAACGGTCATTTTCTCTCATGCGCTTATATATAGAAGTTCTGTCCAAAAGCAAAATACAACACTTGCGCAAAGCTTACAGAAACACTGTCAAATTCAAAAGCTAAAGAACTTCATCTTCAACCTCACAAACTTTGTAATATCTTAGTGAGTGTTAAGAATAGAACTTAAGAGAAATATCACAATTGTGATTACAACTTTATTAGAAGCAATCTAAACTCTTGTAAACATTTATTTTACATTGACTGTAAAAGGATTCCTAGAGTGATCAAGTTGTGATCTGTAGACTCTAGAAGACTTGGAGGTTATCTAAGTGGAAAACCATTGGTATCAGTTGGATTAGTGGATTAAATCCTCAGTTGAGGTAAATCACCTTGTCAGGGGTGGACTGGAGTAGTTTAGTTAACAACGAACCAGGATAAAAATAATTGTGTTCATTATTTTTATCTTCCAAGTTTTTGAGTTACACTTATTCAATCCCCCCCTTTCTAAGTGTTTTTCAATCCTTCAATTGACATCAGAGCGCCGGTTCTAGGTGCAAACACTTAAGCGTGTTAGATAAAAGATTCAGGGAGAAAAACACAAATTGGTTGATCCAATTATTCCAACTACTTCTACTGAGCAAAACACCGATGGTAACAATGGAAGCAATAGTTTCAATGGCTATAATAGACCACCAGTCTTTGATGGTGAAAACTTTGAGTACTGGAAAGATAGACTCGAAAGTTACTTTTTTTGTCAAGTTGGTGACTTATGGGAACTAGTGCTGGATGGTTACACACATCCTGTGAATGCTCAAGGTGTCAAGATTTCTAGGCAAGCCATGAGTGATGCTCAAAAGAAAGACTTCAAGAATCATCACAAGTCAAAAACCATATTGCTAAATGCTATCTCTCATGCTGAGTATGAGAAGATAACAAACAGAGAAACAGCTCATGATATATTTGAATCTCTAAAGATGACTCATGAGAGAAATGTTCAAGTTAAGGAGACAAAGGCCTTAGCTCTAATCCAGAAGTATGAAGCATTCAAGATGGAGGAAGATAAGAACATTGAAGCAATGTTTTCAAGGTTCCAGACTATGACTGCTGGATTAAGAGTGCTTGACAAAGGCTACACCAAAGCTGACCATGTAAAGAAGATCATCAGAAGCTTACCCAGAAGATGGGGACCTATGGTGACTGCATTCAAGATTGCCAAGAACTTGAATGAAGTGTCTCTTGAGGAGCTGATTAGTGCCTTGAGAAGTCACGAGATTGAGCTGGATGCAAATGAGTCCCAAAAGAAAGGTAAGTCTATTACATTAAAGTCTAATAATAAAAAATGCACTAACGCTTTTCAGGCTGAAGAAGAAGATTATGATGAGTCAGAATCAGAAGAAGAAGAAGATGAACTATCTCTCTTATCCAGAAGAGTAAATCAACTCTGGAAGAGCAAGCAGAGAAAGTTCAAGAACTTCAAAAGGCCTGAAAAAGGATAATCTTATGGACACAGAAGACCTGACAAGAAGAAGGTGAAGTGCTATGAATGTAAAGAGCATGGACACTACAAGAATGATTGTCCAAAGTTTCAGAGGGAAAAGCCCAAGAAAAGATTTGAAAAGAAGAAAGGTTTAATGGCTACCTGGGATGACTCATATTCTTCTGATCAAGAGTCAGTCTTTGAAGATGAGCAGGCAAACATAGCACTGATGGCTACAGTTGATGAAGAATCAGAATCTACATCAGACTCAGATTCTAAAGAGGTATTTTCTGAACTTTCTAGAGAAGAGTTAGTTTCCAACTTAACTGAACTTCTGGAAATCAAGGGTCAACTTAGTATCAAATACAAAAAGCTGAAAAAGCTCTTTGCATCTGAAACTAAGAGACTTGATATAGAAAATTCTGAACTGAAAGAAAATGTTTTAAAATTATCTAAAGATGCTGAAACATCTTCAAGTTCAGAAAAGTCTAGAGGTATAGGCAGAAGTCAGCTAGCCTCTATGATATATGGTGTAAGTGGAAACAAGATAATTGGTATAGGCTATGAGGGTGAAACCCCATATAAACTTGAACTTGTTGATGAGATGATTATCATATACAAACCTCTGTATGATTAGTTCAAGTATGGCCATTCTCATGATATTAAGCACACATCCCACTCTAAGAGTTTTCACATAACACATACCAAGAAATATGTTACTACACAATCTAGAAAATCTTATGTTAAATCTCATGCTAAATCTCAGTTCAATCAGAACTTGAGAAGGACTAACCCAAAAGGACCCAAAAGAATGTGGTTTCCTAAGGAAAAGATAATTCCTGTTGCAGATCTCCTTCAAGGCTCAAAAGACAAAGGAAAACATGTCATGGTACCTGGACTCTGGGTGTTCACAACACATGACGGGAAGAAGGTCTATGTTCCAAGACCTGGAACTTAAATCTGCTGGAGAAGTAAAGTTTGGAGGGAATCAGAAGGGAAAAATCATTGGCTCAAGAACCATATGTATTGGTAACTCTCCCTCTATAACTAATGTTCTTTTAGTAGATGGATTAGTTCATAACTTATTGTCCATAAGTCAATTAAGTGACAATGGTTATGACATAATCTTCAATCAAAAGTCTTGTAAAGCTATTAGTCAGAAGGATGGCTCAATCCTATTTACAGGAAAGAGAAAGAACAACATTTATAAGATTGATCTTTCAGATCTTAAGAATCAAAAGGTTACTTGCTTTCTGTCTGTTAGTGAAGAGCAATGGGTCTGGCACAGAAGATTGGGTCATGCTAGTTTGAGAAAGATCTCTCAGATTAACAAACTCAATCTGGTCAGAGGACTCCCTAATCTGAAATATAAATCAAATGCTCTTTGCGAAGCATGTCAAAAAGGGAAGTTTTCAAAACCTGCATTCAAGTTTAAAAATGTTTTCTCTTCCTCTAGGCCGCTAGAACTTCTGCACATTGATCTTTTTAGCCTAGTCAAAAGAGCATCAATCAGAGGGAAGAAATATGGATTAGTCATTGTAGACGACTATAGCAGATGGACATGGGTAAAGTTCTTGAAACACAAGGATGAGTCACATACTGTGTTCTTTGACTTATGCACGCAGATCCAATCTGAAAAGGAATGCAAAATCATAAAGGTCATAAGTGATCATGGTGGTGAATTTGAGAACAGATTCTTTGAAATTTATTTCAAAGAAAATGGTATTGCCCATGATTTCTCTTGTCCTAGAACTCCATAGCAAAATGGAGTTGTAGAAAGAAAGAATAGGACTCTACAAGAAATGGCCAGAACCATGATAAAAGAAACCAATATGGCTAAGCATTTCTGGGCAGAAGCAATTAACACTGCATGTTATATTCAGAATAGAATCTCCATAAGACCTATTCTAAATAAGATTCCTTATGAATTGTGGAAGAACAGAAAGCACAACATTTCTTATTTCCATCCTTTTGGATGTGTATGTTATATTTTGAGTACTAAAGATCATCTTCATAAGTTTGATTCTAAAGCTCAGAAGTGTTTCCTTCTTGGATATTCTGAACACTCAAAAGGCTACAAAGTATACAATACTGAAACTCTGGTAGTTGAAGAATCAATCAATATCAGAGTTGATGATAAGCTTGGTCTTGAATAGCCAAAGCAGTTTGAGAATTTGGCAGATATAGATATCTCTAACTCAGATCAAGAAGTACCCAAAAGCAAAGTTTCAGAAGATCAAGTTGCAGCTTCTTTAGAGAATCTCAGAATTTCTGAAGAGCCAACACTCAGAAGATCTTCTAGACTCAACTCTGCTCATCCAGAAGATGTTATCATTAGAAAGAAAGATGATCCCATCAGAATAAGAGCATTCCTTAAGAACAATGCAGAATGTCAATTTGGTCTAGTATCTCTGATCGAGCCAACTTCTGTTGATCAAGCTCTGGAAGATGCTGACTTGATAATTGCCATGCAAGAAGAATTAAATTAGTTTACAAGGAATGATGTTT
This sequence comes from Vicia villosa, assembly GCF_029867415.1. NCBI lineage: Eukaryota > Viridiplantae > Streptophyta > Magnoliopsida > Fabales > Fabaceae > Vicia > Vicia villosa. Next base: position 676,822 of record NW_026705262.1, read on the forward strand.
GGGATCTGGTTCAAAGACCAAAAGGATTTAACATCATTGGAACAAAGTGGGTCTTTAGAAACAAGCTGAGTGAGAAAGGAGAAATTGTAAGAAACAAAGCCAAACTGGTTGCTCAGGGATATAGTCATCAAAAAGGTATTGACCATACAGAAACCTTTGCACCAGTGGCCAGGTTAGAATCTAATCGCTTATTAATTTCTTTTGCCACTCAGTATAACATCACTCTATATCAGATGGATGTTAAGAGTGCCTTCTTAAATGGTTATATAGATGAAGAAGTCTATGTCCATCAACCTCCTAGTTTTGAAGACTTGAAGTCTGCAGAACATGTTTTTAAACTAAAGAAATCATTATACGGACTGAAGCAAGCTCCCAGAGCTTGGTATGAAAGATTAAGTTCTTTCCTTCTGAATAATGGTTTCACTAGAGGAAAAGTGGAGACAACTCTCTTCTGTAAAACCTTTAAAAAGAATATTTTAATTTGTCAAATATATGTTGATGATACTATATTTGAAACATCTAAGGCTACACTTGGAAAGGAGTTTGCTAAGTCTATGCAGACAGAGTTTGAAATGAGCATGATGGAAGAACTCAAGTATTTCCTTGGGATCCAGATCAATCAAACTTCTGAAGGAACTTATGTTCATCAGACCAAGTATGTGAAAGAACTTCATAAGAAGTTTAATCTTTCAGAAAGCAAAGAAGCAAAGACTCCTATGCATCCAACATGTGTATTAGGTAAGGATGAGGTAAGCAAGAAGGTTGATCAGAAACTCTACAGAGGTATGATAGGATCTCTTCTATATCTTACTGCTTCTAGACCTGATATTTTATTCAGTGTATGCCTGTGTGCTAGATTCCAATTAGATCCTAGAGAATCTCACTTAACTGTTGTTAAGAGAATCCTGAGGTATCTGAAAGAGACTACTAATGTTGGTTTAGTCTATAGAAGATCTAAAGAATACAACTTAGTAGGATATTGTGATACTGATTACGTTGGAGATAGAGTTGAAAGGAAAAGTACTTCTGGAAGCTGTCAGTTTTTGGGAAGTCATCTGATCTCCTGGTATAGCAAGAAGAAAGCCACAATTGCCCTCTCTACAACAGAAGCAGAATATGTTGCTGCTGCTGGATGTAGTACACAGATGCTCTGGATGAAGAGTCAGCTAGAAGACTATCAGATATATGAGAGTAACATTCCTATATTCTGTGATAATACTTGTGCTATTTGTTTATCTAAGAATCCAATCTTACATTCTAAAGCTAAACATATTGAGATTAAACATCACTTCATTAGGGACTATGTTCAGAAGGGTGTTCTTTCTTTAAAATTTGTGGATACAGAACATCAGTGGGCTGATATCTTCACAAAACCCCTTGCTGAAGATAGGTTTAAGTTCATTCTGAAGAATATCAGTATGGATTTATGTCCAGAATGAAAGGATGGGAAGATCTAATATATGGATTAGATTTAAAATGCTTTTTTTCTTATCAGATGTTCTGGATATGTTGATCATTTAGATACTCTGATTATGTTATTTCTAACATTTCATATGTCTAAGTATGATCCAGAATTTCTGTTAAAGCAAAACAGTTGTCACTAGCTATTCCAGATGATGACTACGTGTTCATTCTGAAGGGACAAGCATGCGTGCAGTTGATGAGACGCCGCCCTAGGTAACTGTGTAAATCATTTCAAATTTCACGTTATCTCTCCTAACGTCATTCAACATTAATTGTGATTGATTCAAATTCTGTAATCTCTCTCATTCAGAATTTCATTGCATATTTTTTCAAATCCGTGCCTATATAAACGCATCTCTCATTCATTTCATCTCTTTCCTTTTATCTTCATTGTTCATCGTTTTATGCATTTTTGCCTCTTTTTCTCTCTTTTCAAAAACCCTAAAGTTACGAAACCCAGTAATCTCAGTTGTGGTTTAATGGATTCTTCATCCAATGTTCAACACAAGGTTTCATCTTCAAAACAAGAACAACATAAGAAATTTGTCACTACTCCATTGAAAACGTGTTTGATTCCATATGATGAACTGGAAGTTCTCTGTGAATCTATGGTTGATTTTGAGAATCTGCTAACACATGATTTCAAAATCAAAACAGGCATGTTGGTTCTAGGATGGGCAAACTATTTTGAACGTCTAATTAGACCACTTTACCATCTCTTGGTTAAGGAATTTTGGACTCATGCCACTGTTACCCCAACTGCTATCATCTCTTTCGTGCTAGGTCATGAAATGGTTGTCTCTGAAAATCTGATAAGGAAACTATATAGTCTTGAAGGTATAGGTGGAATCACTGGTTCTCTCCCTGGAAGAACTGATTGGGAAAAGGTTCATCCATAATTGTTTACTTCTGGAATAGGCTTACCTCACTCTACAGATTTGAAGCCTATGTACAGAGTTTGGGCAAAGATCATTCTGGGATCTTTCTATCACAGAAAAGCTACAAATTCTGCAACCTACATAAGTCAGGATCAGCAGTTCATTCTGTACTACATTGGAAAGGGTATAAGAATCAACTTGCCTCATGTTCTATTCAATCATCTATGTACTCATGTGACAGAATCAAGGGAAACAGAACGTCTGAAGTATCCCAAGCTTAAAAAGAACACCATCCCTATGGGTAAATTGGTATCAGACATTCTGACAGAGAGTGGTCTGATTGATACTCTGAGAGCAACTGGCTCCATTAAAGATTTGTCCGTTATTCATGGGAGTATTCTGATTACTCAGTCTTTGAAAAGAATGCAGTTGATTCAAAAGGTGACCACCACTCCTAAAGTGTTTCCTGATATTCTGACTAGAAGAACTCCAGTTGTTGATTTCCCTCAGATGTTCAAGGAAGAACAATCAAAATCAGTTCAACTCTATCTGGAATCCTGTGCTAGCGAACAATCTGATGTTGATCCTGCTTGGATTCGTGGAAGAAATCTACCATCTTTGGATGAGTTAAAGAAAAAGGATAAGAAGAAGAAATAGAAGAAGCTAAAGAGAAAGGTCACAGAAGAAGGTCCTGCTGCAAAGAAAGCCAAGAAGTAGAAGAAACCTTCACATATTGTTATCTCTGACTCTGTACCTATTAATAGCTCTGAATACATATCAATAGAGTCCCTCAAAGTTCCTAGAACTTCTGAAGATCTTCAGAAGCTCATACAACATATTGATAATGTAGACACATGCAGTTTACATTCTACCTCTGACCTTCCCCCTCAGAAAAGACCACCATCTTTTGATCTTCCGTCCTCTTCCACCACCACTAAAAGAAGCCGTCCACTTCATTCTGAACCAACTATTGACCCCCAAACTCTAAATGTTGTCTTTCCACTAATTCCATCTGAAAATATCTTTTCAACCACCTCCATTCCTTCTGTAATCTCACCAATAAATGATCCTTCATCTTCATCCACAGCAAATTCATCATCCTATCTATCCTCTTCAACCACCTCTACTTTGTTCTCTAGAGAACCTGAACCTTATTTTGTTCTTAACCTTGACTCTCCAATCACCCGTATCAAAATCAACCCTCCTAAATCCTCTTTTGATATTCGTTTTGAATTATGAAAGTATAAGATACAGACAGGGTTAGATGCTCTGAAGGTTGCTCATGACTCCAAGCTGGATCATGTAGCTGCTGGTAAGCTCTGGAGAGCTTTTGGTGAAGAGATACAGACTGACTTTCTGGACCTTCAGAAAGATTATTTGGCTGCTGCTCCTGGTCCTTCTGGATTCTTTTTGGAGTATGATGATGGCAATTACTATCATCCTATCACAAACTGGAAGCCTCTAGAAGAGAAGCAGTTTGTTGATGAGTTGGAAGAAGAAAATCCTCTAGCAATCGTTGTGTGGAAACCACATCCATACAAGGTTCTGACTGGAGATTTTTAGTGGTTGTTTAACTGGATCAGGGAGAATCCTCTAGAAAAGGCTCCTGAATTAGTTTACCCAGCAGTTGAGTACCCTCCAGAACCTGAAATTCCTGTTTTCAAAGGGTTACCTTCTGAAGCAACTTCTGCTGAAAATATTCCTGCTAAGGAACATATGGAAGATGCTACAATGGTTGAAGCTGATGCTGCTCATCCTATTCTAGAAGATAGCTCTGTTTCTACTTCTGCTGGTCCTTCTGTTCTGCTGAACACTCTGAAAGAACTTCAACAGAATCAAGCCACCTTGGCTAGTCGATTGGACAAGCAAGATGACACCAACGCAGAGTTCAGAACTTGGATGAAGACCCAAGAAGAAGCCTCTAAGAAGCAAGCTGAAGACACTTCTGAGATTAAGAACCTTCTGGCCGCCTTAGCTTCTAAGTTTACCCAGTCGTAGTCTGTCTTGTGTCTTAGTTGGTTTTTCTTTGTTTTTGCATCTGTCTGCTTGCATCTGCTTCTGTATTTTCTTCTGATGATTAATCAATGAAATATCTTTTTTATTTACTATGTGTGTTTTTAATCTAAATCTTTTATGCTTTTTGATGTTATGACAAAAAGGGGGAGAAATGTGATAATTGAATTGATTTATAATATCAGTTGTTGGGCTTAAGTCTCAACATTCCTAACAATTATTTGCAAGTTCTCTGTCTTTGATAGCTGTTGCAGGAATGTGATATTCTGGACAAAGCTCAATATGAGAAGCAAATACATGGAGAAAAGCAATTCTAAAGAAAAGCAAGCTCTTAAAGAATTGAAGCAAGCTTAGTGCTCTGAAGCTTCAAGATCAGAAGCAAGCATTGCAATGATATAACCTCAAAGCTCTGATACATGATGTCTCAAAGAGAAGACTGAAGATAACGAGCTCTGATACAAATGATCTCAAAGAGAAATTCAAAGCTCTGAAGCTGTCCAATGGAAGCTCTGAAGAGAAGCTCTGAATTTTCTAAAGTTCTAGTTCAACGTGAAAGTCTCAACTGAAATGGAAAAATACTCAGGGAAGTCTTTTATTTATAAAATTCTTCTAGTATTAATTTCAGGGGGAGATTGTTAATCTCAGGGGGGGATATATTCACACACTCTGATTATATGCTTATGCTATATTTGTGTAATTGTCTTTGTTCATCTGATATTCTGGATACAAATTCATATCAATTATATATGTTTTTGTCATCATCAAAAAGGGGGAGATTGTTAGAACAAGAAATGTTCTGATCAATATTCTTAGTTTTGATGATAACATTAAGTATAAATTTTGTATAAGACAATGTGGTACCCTAATCCTTTAAGTTTTCCATTTCAGGAAATATATAAAGAGTATGCACAAATCAGCGTTCAGAAGCACTAACTTAGAAACTTCTGGATGGCTTCATCAGAACATGCTCTGGCAAGACATTAGAAGATGGTCATGGAGAATCATAACATGAACTGGAAAGCATCAGAAGAATGGAAGTCAGAAGTACAAGCTCTGAAGTTCTTATGGTATCATGCTCAAAGCTCTTCAAAGTCAGAAGACAGAAGATGCTCTGCACCAAAGCTGATGGCTCTAATATTCAAACGTTGTTATCTACAAATCTGAGTCCAGATGAAAGTACAAGATGAAAGGCTGAAACGTCAAATCTCTGACTAACAAAAGGAATGTTAGAAGCTACAAAAGGCAAAGTCAGCAATAGCAGCAAAAGCATGGCTCTAGGTAGTTGACAAAAGTGTGAAACATTAAATGCAGCGTTGTACTATTCACGCAAAGCATTAAATGCTTCCCAACGGTCATTTCCTCTCAAGCACCTATATATATAGAAGTTCTGTCCAGAAGTAAAATACAACACTTGCGCAAAGCTTACAGAAACACTGTTGTAATATGGTGAACTGACTTTATCGAAATGTGCGGATAGCAAGAGTCGCCACCGACTTTTATTTTATCCAAATTAAATCAGAAAGGCTAAAAGAAACAGGAAAAACCTTTTAAATAAAACAGGGTTCGGGGGGTAATTATGCAAACGGAAGGTGTAAGGCACCCTTTGCATCCATGGTTTTCCATGGGCTCTTAATTGCTTTGCTCTTTGATTTCAGAAATGTAGAAGAAGTGAATATGGACTTTAGCTCGTAAATGAGCGTAGCCATTTTGAAGGTTTATGAGAAAGAATATGAAAAAGTTTTAGCCAGAGCAAGGCAATTAGGGGCAATTACCTTAATAATGTAGAAAATCCGTTCTTTTAGCCTTTCAGGTTGAAAGGGTCTATCCATGCCATAAGAGGGCAGGAAGCCTTTCATTTGGAGGTTGAAGGGTCGTCGCAATATCATTCTCCATAAGACTTTCCCATGCCATAGAGAGACAGGTAGTCTAAGGGAAGGATCAAAATAGTCTTTCGTAGACAAAAAACACAAGGCAACAGGCAACAGGCAACAGGAAACAAGAGGGGTTACCACAAAAGCGTGCGTGGGTGCATTAATCACGTGATTCAATTCAAAATATGTTATCTTGTAATTAAGTGACTCTAATTCAGTTCATAGTTGCACTCCCTAAATTAATAACCACAACAATTAATATTATACAGTTTAAGTGCCTTTAAAAGGCCAACCAATACAAGCCAGGAACAGATACATAATAATGGGGGAGGGGAATAAGAAACCAGCGGGTTTGGCATAAGTAATAATTAGGCATAAAAATAAAAGAGGTCAGAGTTCTAGGGTTACCGACTATTCGAGCTTTGGCGGTTGGCAAACCCTGAAAAATTGACAAAAGGAAAAAAATACGAAGGGATGAGTGCATTATCGATTCATTGACAATTAGGGTTAACCCTGATTAAATAAATAAATAAAGCAAAAAGAAAGTAAATAAAATGAATATGAAAAAGACTTAGCTTTTTAATTTGATCTGATATGGTTTGTAGTCGGGGGTTGACCCTGAAAATATTTGGCAAAGGCAAAAGAAGGAAGAAAGTGAATGTAGGCAAGATTTTATTTAAAGGCAAACCCTAATTAAAAGGAAACAAAATAGATTTTAAAATAATAATTAAATCGAATAGTTAGCTTCGGATCTTGATCAGGCGCGTAACCGGAAGGCATTTGAGAAGTAACCCTAAAAAGAACACAAAAAAATAATATTTTTAGTGTATGGAATGATCGTCGTAAACCCTGATTAGGGTACGAATTGAATAAAATAACATAAACGATTTAATTAATTATTGGTCTCGCGACCTAATTAATTAAATCGAGAAGAGAAAATAAAATCAGACACACAGGTATTTTTTTATAATTTTTTTGGAATAAAAACAAAATATATATGAATTTTTGAAAATATATAAGTAATAAATATAATTTAAATAAAAGAAATTAAATAAATATATAAAATAAAATAATTTAAACAAAATAAATATTACATATTATAAATAAATAAGTAAATGAAAGAGAATAAAAGAAAATAAATATATATAAGAAAATAATTTAAAATAAGTATCATAAAAATATAATAGATATTATAAGTAAAAAAAGTTTGTTAAAAGAAAATATAAAAGAAATAAATATATATATAAATATAAATAAAAATAAGGATTTATGCAATTAAAAGGAAAAAAAATTGGAAACTTAGCGTTTTGATCCAGTGTTGCACAGGCATGATGGTCTTTGGTGCACCTGCGTATTCTGGGCATTGGATCAAGTGGACGATCGGATGAATGGCCATGATAATGAGGGAGCACCATAGCGCGTGTTTCATAACGCATATGATCCATCTGAGTTTGATTCAAAAACGCGCGCCAGAGCCTGCCAATGAGGAGACGCCACATAGTCATCTTCAACCTCCCTCCGTCGTCTTAGACATGCAACTGGTCTATAGCGACAGACGCTTCCATAGCTACAAACCTGTGTTTTACGAATACATGCAAATAACAACAAAAATTCTTCGCGAGGCCACCATTGAGTTCGTCTGGGCCTCACGCATTCAACCATGGCCTTAATTTGGCCTAAAAGTACCTGTACCAAGAACCCCTAATGGAAACCCTAATAATCCGTTCATGGTGAACCGTGGCTAATACGCCCAGAACCAAATTAAAGCTCCAAAAATAATAAACACATCATAACAAACGTATATACACATTTAAAACATGCTTATATGCCATGAATCAGAGCAATCGAGTTTGAAATTTTTGTGACCTATCTCGGCTTATAGGAGAACGTTCTGGGGGTGCTGATGTCGTGCAATGATCCCAACAGGTTCAGAATGCTTCAGTGAATCTTCTTGGATGCTTGGAATGGCTTGAATCACACTCTAGCTCCAAATTCGTTCTTGACTTGTTCTTGAAGTTTAAGAACAAAGCTAGGGCTCTTGGAGGCAGAAATTCGTAACCTAATGCTCTGCTATACTTATGTTTATATAGAGGAATACATTAGGGCAACAAAACTGGTTTAAATCTTTGTGAATCAATCTTTGAAGATTTGATTTGGAGCTTGATTGAAATATTTCTAATTATGGCCAGTTTCAATCTTTTCCACACACTTAGCCTATGCACGAATTTGGAATGAATATTGAGATATTTTGATGATTAATGATGATTGAAATTGAAGAGAAAACAAATCTTTTCAATTTTTCTTCCAATATTAATTCAATATATGATTTAAATGAATAAAAAAATTCAAATAAAAATCAAATATTCATCATATTTTCGTGGCCTTAAGATTAGAGCTTCTAGATGACTTGTTTTGCAAGATTGGATCTTAAACTCATGGGCCTCTTTGCAAAAATATCCAAATTCTTTCACATTTTCCCCTCCAAAATAGCCCAACTTTGACAAGGCCTATCTCTCTCAATTTTTGAGGTATGAAAGTGTTCTAGGATTTTTTAGAAACCTTAGAGAGTCCTCTAACCAGTGTCTTTGGTCACATATCAAAATAATTTTCCATGCTCTTTATATATCCTTTTGAAAAAAGTGACTTTTTGTTGACTTTTGAAAAGGACCTGTAATGTTTTGGTCCATATCTCTCAAATGGAGCATTTTTAGACTTGGCATGTGAGTGACAAATTTGTAGAGAATTAAATTTCCTTCAAAATGAGCTTTGGATGGACAATTTATGATGTTCCATGTGAGAGTTATGGCTGGTCAAAGTTCAGTTGACTTTCTCCTATACAAACCCTAATTTAGCAACTTTTTGATTTGTTGATTTTTTATCTTTCCTTGATGAACCATGATCAATTCTTGATCAAATGGTGAATGATACTTCAATATTAGGATCTTGACAAAAAATCAGGAGTTTTGACTTTACTTTGCCCACAGTTGACTTTTAGGTCAACTCAGACGACTGTTGACTTTCTGAACATTTGAGTGATCAATCCTTTGAGCTGAGACTTGATACTTGTCATAGATATAATGTGAGATATATTGAGCCATATAGGATGCCTTGGAGCCATTGATTCATTGATTTTCCTTTGAACAAACCAAACCCTAGTTTCTGTGCCTTGTATAGGAGAATGTGTCTTGGAGCTTTATGTATTGATTTGAATTTGTATAAGAGAAATAGTATGGGCAAATTTTGGAGTATGACAGCTGCCCCTGTTCAATTTTCTTAAACCTGAAGATGTAGAGTGGTTTGTATGTCAGTCGGAATCTGAAGGTGGAAGAGGATTGAACACTAGAATACCCAGAAATTTGCCCTAGCTGATGATGAATGGGCTTTTGTCGGAGATGGGCTTGAAGATACCATCCAGGTGTATGATGGGGATGGGCTTAAAGATGCCATCCAGTAGATCATGCATTATATTATGTTTGAAGTGTTTGAGAAGTAGTTGTTTGAGTGTTGATCGTGTCATTACTGTTCGTAGTAGACGAATTAGATCTTTGAAAGATGATCGTGTCTACACCGTTCGTGATGATAGAATTAGATTTTTGAAGGTCGATCGTGTCAGCACCGTTCGTAGTAACCGAATTAGATCTTGGAGAGATGATTGTGTCTACACCGTTTGTGATGATAGAATTAAATTCTTTTGTCGTGTCAACACCATTCGTAGTGACTGAATTAGACTTTAAGGGATAATTGATCATGTCCACACCGTTCGTGATGATGGAATTAGATCCTTTTGAGTCGTGTCAGTACCGTTCATAGTAACTGAATTAGACTGAAGAGGTAATTGATCGTGTCTACACCGTTCGTGATGATAGAATTAGATCTCTGACCGTGTCACTACCGTTCGTAGTAACTGAATTAGATCTTTGGAAATGATCGTGTCACCACCGTTCGTGGTAAATGAATTAGATCTTCGAGCGTTGACCGTGTCAGTACCGTTCGTAGTAGTTGAATTAGATCCTGGAAAGTTGGAGATTTCATTCATTTGTCTTGTACCTGTATTCTGCAATAGGTGTAGCAATTTTTATGCAATGTCATGATGCGTCTGTTATGTAATGAGTCCCTCAAAATAAATGAGAAGTTTTGTATGTTATGCATGCGTTCATTATGAGATACTATATGCAGTGTATGGGTATGTATGCGGTGTATGATCATGATTCATATCATATGAAGTATCTTGATCGGGACCCTGATGTTTTTACCTCGTCTGGAAGATATACGACTGGGGATTTATGATTTCTGCTTGGGGATGAATAGTGTCTTGACGTACCCAGACTGGGGATAATAGATATTGATAAACCGTGTTGGAGGAGAGCAAAGTGTCGGTGGAACCGGCCGTGTTGAAGATGTAAACTCTATTGGAGAGCTATGTCTTGTTGAGAGTATTGAAGATATTTTCTTAATGACTACTCTGTGGGGATTCCTTCAGATTGTTGACTTTGAAGGAGGACTTCTGGATTACTTTAGACATTGTCTCTTTGCCTTTCCTATCTAATGAACTAATAGATATTTTTATGAAAGAAAAGATAGATGCTAATCATGTTCATATGCATATGTTCATTCAAAATTATCATTGGATGTTCCCGTATTCGAAAAAGAAAAGGAAAACTTGAGATAGAGAAAAATAACTTGTATTAAGAAATCCATGAATAGGCAAAATAAAGAACATATTGTGTGTTTTTGAAAAAGGTACAGAATAAAACAAAAGAAAAATAGCTATGTGGAAACAATCCTATTGAGTTTCAATTCTTCTATTGCTATTATGTCTTCGAGCATCTCATCCCTTGCCTGTTGGAGAAAGATGATTGAATCGATCCGAGCCCTTCGAACTTGACATTGTAAGTATAAATGACTGATGAATAACGTGAACGAGACATAGTCGTACGCTTAATCCTTAACTTTTGCCTAGGCCGCCTTTTCAGGTTTTCAGCCTGCCAGGATACCCTTTTTTGCCCAAGTCGCCCTTTCAGGTTTTCAACTTGACGGGTGTACATTTTTTATATATATCCCTAATTTTTGCCTAGGTACGTAGACCTAGCGGGTCTTAATTATGCGTAGTATTTTTTGACTATATCAGCGTTCACGGGTTGCGGAAAGTCTTCGCCATCCATAGTAGTGAGTATCATTGCTCCTCCAGAGAATATTTTCTTGATCACGAATGGTCCTTCATATGTGGGCATCCACTTGCCCCTAGGATCACCTTGTGGCAGAATAATTCTCTTTATGACCAAGTCACCAGCCTGATAAACTTGTTGTTTGACTCTTTTGTTAAATGCCTTGATCATACGCTTCTGATATAATTGTCCATGACAAACAGCCACAAGCCTCTTTTCGTTAATCAGGTTTATCTGATCCAGTCGAGTTTGAATCCATTCGTCTTCGTCTATCTCTACCTCTTTCATGATCCTCAAGGATGGAATTTGAACTTCAATCGGCAACACAACCTCCATACCATAGACTAGCGAGAACGGGGTTGCCCCAGTCGAAGTGCGTGCTGAAGTACGGTAACCATGGAGAGCAAATGGTAACATCTCATGCCAATCCTTGTAAGTCACAGTCATTTTCTGTACAATCTTCTTTATGTTCTTGTTGGCGGCTTCCACAACGCCATTCATCTTTGGTCTATATGGAGAAGAGTTGTGGTGCTTGATGTTGAACTGTGTGCAGAGCTCAGTAATCATCTTGTTATTCAAATTAGTGCCATTATCTGTGATAATCCTTTCGGGGATGCCATACCGACAAATGAGGTTATGCTTAATGAATCGAGCCACCACGTTCTTGGTAACGGAGGCAAATGAAGCAGCTTCTACCCATTTGGTGAAGTAATCAATATCCACCAGGATGAAGCGATATCCATTGGAAGCGGTCGGTTTGATCTCTCCGATCATATCAATGCCCCACATTTCAAAAGGCCAAGGAGCAGTCAGAACATTTAGAGGAACGGGAGGCACGTGCACTTTATCGGCGTATATTTGGCATTTGTGACATGTTCTAGAATGTTGGTGATAGTCGGTTTCCATAGTGGACCAGTAGTAACCCGCTCTCAGGATCTTTTTAGCCATAGTATGTCCACTAGAATGGGTTCCAAAAGTGCCATCATGCATGTCCTCCATGATCTCTTCTGCTTCCTTCTTGTTCACACAATGAAGCAGGGTTGAATCTTGATTGCGCTTGTATAAGGTCCATTGCTTAGAAAGAACTTGGATGCGAACCTTCTTAAGAATTTCTTGTCATTGATGGATGCCCCTTCAGGGTATTCTTGAGTCTCGAGGTATCTTTTTCCTTCGTGAAACCATGGCTTTTCTTCAACCTCGTCAGTAACTATCTCGTAACAGTATGCGGGTTCGTCATATCTTTCAATAATGACTATAGGAGCCTCGTTGTCCCATCTGACCTTGAACATGGATGACATAGTAGCTAACGCGTCTACCAGTTGATTCTCTTCTCGGGGAATATGTTCAAAAGTAATCTCTTGGAAGTATGGAATTAAAGATAGCACCAAATCTTTGTAAGGCATGAGATTAGGATGCTTCGTGTCCCATTCTCCTTTGATCTGACTGATTACTAGGGCTGAATCCCCATATACTTCTAAGAACTTGATTCTTAAGTCGATAGCAGCTCAGAGTCCCAAGATACATGCTTCATACTCAGCCATATTGTTGGTACAGTCGAAACATAGTCTTGCTATGAACGGGGTGTGTCCACCTGCGGGAGAGATAATTACAGCGCCAATACCATTACCAAGTGCATTCGAAGCTCCATCAAAAACCATAGTCCATCGGGATCCTGGTTCAGGTCCTTCATCCGGGCCAGGTTGTTCATAATCAGTAACAAGCATAACATCTTCATCTGGGAATTCAAAATTCATGGATTGATAGTCGTCCACAGCTTGTTGAGCCAGATGATCTGCCACTACACTTCCTTTGATTGCTTTCTGTGTTGTGTATTGGATGTCATACTCTGTTAATATCATTTGCCATCTTGCTATTCGTCCAGAGAGAGCGGGTTTTTCAAACACGTACTTGATAGGATCCATTCTAGAAATCAACAAAGTGGTATGGTTCAACATATACTGTCTCAGTCGGCGAGCAGCCCATGCTAAAGCACAGCAAGTTTTCTCGAGCAGTGAGTATCTTGTTTCACAGTCGGTAAACTTTTTGCTAAGGTAGTATATTGCATGCTCTTTTCGACCAGAGTCGTCATGTTGCCCCAGTACGCACCCCATCGAGTTCTCTAGCACTGTTAAGTACATAATTAGAGGTCTTCCTTCAACAGGTGGTATCATGATCGGAGGTTCTTGCAGGTACCTCTTGATTTTGTCAAAGGCTTCTTGACATTGGTCATTCCACTTTACTACCCGATCTTTCCTCAGTAATTTAAAGATTGGTTCACAAGTAGCGGTCAGATGGGAAATAAATCTAGCAATGTAGTTCAGGCGTCCCAGGAATCCTCTAACTTCTTTCTCGTTTCGTGGAGCAGGCATCTCTTGTATAGCTTTTACCTTTGTAGGATCGACTTCAATACCTTTACTACTAACAACGGAACCCAGTAGCTTACCAGACCTTACGCCAAAGGTGCATTTGTTCGGATTCAGTCTCAACTTGTGCTTTTTCAACCTATCGAACAATTTCTGCAGATGGTCTAGATGTTCTTCTTCAGTGTTGGATTTTGCAATCATATCATCGATATAAACCTCTATCTCTTTGTGGATCATATCATGGAATAGAGCCACCATTGCGCGTTGATACGTTGCTCCGGAGTTCTTCAACCCAAACGGCAAGACCTTGTAACAGAAGGTGCCCTAAGGCGTAGTGAAAGTTGTCTTTTCCATGTCTTCGGGTGCCATCTTGATCTGATTGTAACCTGAGAAACCATTCATGAAAGAGAACACCTTGCATTGCGCAGTACTATCAACTAGAATGTCAATATGCGGTAGTGGGAAATCATCTTTAGGACTTGCTCGATTCAAATCTCTATAGTCTACACACATTCTGACTTTTCCATCTTTCTAAGGCACGGGTACTATAATGGCGATCCATGGCGGATAACTCATAACTTTTAGGAAACCAGCATTGAATTGTTTCTCAACCTCTTCTTTGATCTTTTGAGCCATGTCAGGTCTGCTTCTTCGTAACTTCTGTTTGACTGGAGGACTATTTTCTTTGATCGGTAGACGATGAACCATGATGTCAGTATCGAGCCCAGGCATATCTTCGTAGGACCAAGCAAAGATCTCAACATTGTCTCGTAACATCTGGATCAATCTCTGTTTGACAACCTCCTCTAATTCAGCCCCTATCTTGATCTCTTTCTTTTCTTCGTTAGTACCTATATTTATAACCTCGATTGGCTCTTCGTGCGGCTGTATAGTCTTTTCTTCTTGCTCTAGTAATCTGGCAAGTTCTCTAGGCACTTCACAATCTTCCTCACCTTCGTCCTCAGCTTGGTAGATCAGATTTTCAAAGTCATATTTAGCAATAGCAGAGTCGTTGTCAATAGGATCCAGAGTGGATATGGATCTGCAGTGCATTATGTGGGTGTGTGTAAGAACACATAACTATAAAAGTAAAGAAAAATAAAAGCGAACACACAATTTGAATACGAAACGTCCAATGTTTTATTGAATGAAAATATGCTTATGAAATGACAAGCCCCAACAATGGGCCATTGTGCCTCGGGCGGGATACACGGCTCTAGAGTTTATTGTTTATTGAAGTATAGAATTTAAAATTGGAAATATAAAGGAAAGCAAGAAATAAAACTAAGAATGGCAATTACTCCTTACTATAGGAGATAGAAACAATGTCTTCAGTCTTCCAGTTGTCCAGCCCTTTGTCTGATGTAGGGAAGATCCACTTGTCCAGGTTGTAATTATCTTCATCTTCTCCAATGGTATTAACCCCCTTGCTGATGAAATGATGCTTCAAACCTTCTGGACGAGGATGTTGTTCTCCCTTCTGATCCTTAGCGGTGCAGCCTAAACCCCATTTGTTGGACTTGTACGGAATATCAGGTAATTGCCCCCAGATGGTGCAACCACCTTCTTCTACCACATCCCTAGCGTCTTTCAGAGAAGCCATTGTAGGAGGAACCCTAGTAACTTTAGGAGGAGTGTAAACATGCTTAGTCTCGGGAACCACTTGAGGGACCAATTCGAACGCTTGACGGGGAGATTCAAAAGCTTCTCCAGTGAATTCAACATACTTGGTCTCATCTATGAAGCTCACCACATACTCTTCTTCACCATACACAGTGACAATCTTGCCTTTTGATGGATATTTCAGTTTCTGATGGAGAGTTGAAGTCACAGCATTTGCCCCATGTTTCCAAGGACGTCCAAGTAGACAGGAATAGGCGGGACGAATATCCATCACATAGAACACAGTATTGAAAGTCTGGGAACCTACTCTGATCGGGAGCTCAACCTCGCCATATATAGTACTCATTGTACCATCGAAAGCTTTTACTATCACATCACTAGATTTCAGCTCAATTCCGTCAACCTTGAGTTTGTCCAGCACCAACTTGGGTATTACATTTAGAGACGATCCATTGTCAACCAGTACATGGGCCAGAGTGGTGCCCCCACATTCAATGGATATATGTAGCGCTTTGTTATGATTCTTTCCACTAGGACTCAGATCAGCATCAGAAAACCCAAGGTAATTCTCTGTCGTCAGGTTTGCAATACAATTCTCGAGTTGTGTGACAGAAATCTCTTGTGGCACATGTGCGGCCTCTAGAAACTTCATCATAGCTTTGGCGTGAGTCTTGGAACAACTCAGGAGTGACAACATAGAGATCTTAGAAGGAGTATACCCCATTTGCTCAACAATGTCATAATCACTCTTGCGGATGATCTTCAGGAACTCATTCGTTTCTTCAGATGGTGGATTTTCAATGACGGTCTCAGGTTCATGCAACGGTTTTTTACCACGAGCATCAGCATTTGGAGTAATGGTAACAGCAGGTGAAGCATTATTCGGAGAGATCTCTGGAGAAAACACCCTTCCACTTCTTGTCACTTTACTAGTTCCAGCAATATTACCTACGTCAGGATTGGCGTCTTCAGAAACTTTATCAGATTCAAGTTCTTGCTTTACTCCACAAACATAGACTTCGGCACCATAATTCCAAGGGATAGCTTTATCAAAAGAATATGGCATCGGACCAGGTTTAGTAATAATGATCGGAGCCACACGGGGTTCAGCAGAAATCTTGAAAGGAGCCTTGGTAGGGATCTTCAATGGGACTTTGGAAATGACGGAGACATCCTCGATTTTCAGGCCACGAGAGAAACCTTCACACAAATCTTCAATAGAAGGGATCTTCTCAAATCTGATAGTGCCACGATCCATCCAGCCTTGGATACCTCTTTTCAGATTCTCACAACCATTAGGTAGGAATGCACAATAATAACAACCTGGGTCGCAACCTGGAAATAAACCAGCTCGCAGCAGCTTTCTCTTGATGTCAGGGAGAGGTGTTGACAGATCTCTCACATCATAAACATGGATGGTGTCCATGATAGCGTTAACGGTCTTGTCATGTTTTGGCATAGGAGCAGTGATGACATTAGGAGTCTCTGGGGCGTCGAACTCGATTTCGCCAGCATTTATCATGTCTTGGATCTTGTTTTTCAACGCCCAACAATTATCAACAGTGTGTCCAGGGCTATTAGAGTGATACACACATTTTGCATTAGGATCATAGTTTGGAGACGTAGTGGTGATGTTCTTTGGAGGATCTCTTATGGTGATCAGATTGGCTTTCAATAGATGTTGCAGGGTCTGAGATAAAGGCATGTTGATTTTAGTGAATTTCCTTCTAGGTGCGTCTGGCCTACGCTGATATCATTCTCTAGGAGTTTGTTGAGGTGTTGGCGTAGAGATGAGGATAGCTCCAACAGATTAGTTCTGATCATTCTTATTACGGCCCCTCTGGCTATGAACAGCATTAGACTCATTTTTTCCATGATATGTCTTCTTTGCAGTCCCAGAAGATGCACCCACTTGAATCTTCCCACTTGGAATACCACTCTCGACACGTTCTCCAGTCAAGATAAGATCAGTAAACCCAGACGAGGAACTACCCAACAAGTGACTATAGAATGGCCCAATTAGCGTGCCCATGAACATGTCCACCAACTCCCTATCAGTCAAGGAAGGTTGGACTCTTCCAGCTAGATCTCTCCACTTTTGCGCATACTCCTTGAAACTTTCCTTAGGTCCCATTGACATGCTTTGTAGTTGCATGCGAGTTGGTGCGAGATCGGAATTATATTGGTATTGCTTGTAGAAAGCAACAACCAAATCTTCCCACGTACAGATGCTAGTACCCTCCAGTTGATAGTACCATTCGAGTTGAGTTCCAGATAGGCTTTCTTGAAAGAAATGGATCCAGAGCCTCTTATCAGCAGTGTGAGGCTGAATCTTCCTTACATAAGACCTCAAGTGCATCTTGGGACAGGAGACTCCATCATACTTAGCAAAGGCGGGAGTTTTGAATTTTGGAGGAATAACGACCCCAGGAATGAGTCCCAGCTCTTCAAAATCCAGCCCAGGCACCTTCTGAATTTCCACACTTCTCAGACGCTCTTCTAGTAGCCTATACTTCTCATCAGAATAATCCTCGTCTTGAGGTTACTGTTCTTCTTCTTCTTCTTGATCATCAGAACCTACATGGCTTCCATGGTTGTTCTTGACACTGAAATCGTCTTCTTCCTCTTCCTCGTCTTTAGGAATCCCAGCTTCTTAGGCCTTCTTGGGACGACCTTTGAATCTTCTTCCCAGGTTGATCACTCCTTTAGTTTTCTTAGTCTTCGTCTTCTTAGTCAGAAGAGCTTTCAGTTCATCTTGCCTCTTGGACAAGTTCAGGATCAAGGCTTGAAATTCAGCATTCTGAGTTTGGAGATTCTTGACAGATTGTTCGAGATCCATTTTTTCTCACTGAAATAAACAGCGGAAAGATGAGGCATTTGCTTTTATGAAACCTGTGATGCGATGTTTATGAATGATATGATTATGCATATGCAATGTTTCCAAGGAATTAAAGGACTTTTAACACATTTTGAAAGATAAAAGCAAAAATATCAATTCTCTTATAAAAATATAAAATATAATGTTATAAAGTTAATAGTTACATCTGAAAGAGCTGAAAATAATAAACTATAATAAAAATAAATAGAAATCATTCTTCGAGTCGGCGCTTTCTCTTTAAACTTCTGATTTCCTCTTTGTGAGCTTTGATCATCTCGTTTCTTTCTTGGACGAGCCTATCAATCTCTCGCTCCCATGATTGTATCTGATCTGGAGAGACGAAATCCTCAATCTTCCATTTGCGAGAGAAATAGTCAAGCATACCATCTCGCTCTTTAGCATCAGCCACCAACACCGCTTTCTCAGCTTCGACCTTATGCAAGCGCCTTTCAAGATCCGCCTTTTCCCTTCTTAGAGAAGCAACGGTAGCAGCAAGGTCTTCATTTGGAGCGGGGACATAAGGCTCCAAAACCACAGGAAATGATCGGAGGGGTAACCCTTGGCACAACAGGGACATCAGACGGATACGGCATACCATACTCAACAACTCGATCGTAAATCCACCTAAAATAAATATCTGAAGGGATGTAACTCCTTAGTCCCAATTCTCTTATGCATACTTTCTTTACCTTGGACCAAGCTCTAATAAACAACTTCTTCTTTCCGGTTGTATCTGAATCGTAATCAAAATTTTCCGAGCTAAGATATATGGAGCGAGGTTTGTCTTTAAAAGCGAAACCAAACTGATGTCGAGCTAGTATGGGATTATAAGTTATTCCTCCTCGAGTACCAAGAAGAGGTACATTTGGGAAGTCTCCACAACTACCAAACAGATGGGTTCCTTCAAACTCTTTTTGGTTCCAAATGATATCGTCGTATGAAAGCCTCATGATTCTCTGAACCCAAGTCAAACCTTCTTCATTCTTTATTGTAGAACGGGATAAGTGCGAAATAAACCACTTATGCAATAATGGTGCGCATCCAAGAATACAACCTTTGCCTTTAGATGATCGATGGTGGATGGAATGCAACAAGTCACCCAATAAAGTTGGAACCGGATTATTACCAATGAAGATCTTAAGAGCAATCACATCCACAATTTTGTCATAACGAGGGAACAAAACTTGCCCACAGATTAGGCAAGCGAGGACTTTTTCAAGAGCATCCATGCTTGCAGCATTAATTAAGATGTCAGCTTGACTATACAGGAAGTCAATCGGTAAACCAGTATATTCTCCTTTATTCACCCAAACCTTCTTGATTTCTGATCGAGGCAAATGCAACGCAGCAACAACATCTTCTAACTTAGGAACCTCTTCTTCTCCAGTGTAGGGCATCTGATCAAGCACAGGTAATCCTAGGATGGAAGAAAATTCCTCTAATGTGGGAACCAATTGAAAGTCCCTATAAGTAAAGCAATGAAAGAGAGGATCATAAAAACGGATCATTGTGTTGAGGAGCGTTTCATCCATTGGTCCGTATGAGGTTGATTAATCTGTTAAGAGATTCGGAAAGCACAAAAACACCAGAGACATTATCACAAAGAATCTTCAGAGATGTAGGTACCCCTTTGAAACTGAGGCAGAAAGGTTTACGAACTTTGATTTCCATGACCTACAAAACAAATTATGGTTAACAATCCTCTAACTCCTTGGAATGAGTTAGTCATGATATGTATGAATGATGCATGGATGCATGAGCCACAAACACAAATAAGTTCACGCAAATCACACAATTTCCTTAGGCTTGGCTTGCATGGAGTTTTGACCAGGTGAGATACCCTTCCCAAAGGTACTTCTATGGATAAAGAGATTTCAGCAACGGGTTCTACCAGTGACCCAGAATTGTCAGCCCCCTCTAAAGCACCCTCGAACGTGATACATGCATACCACGCAATGATACTTTAGGAAGAAACCTATCTGAGCTGTAGTATCGGGTAGCGACCATAACTTGGAATGCACCAAGAATAGCCCTCCCACTACGTTCCTAAAAGTTAAGATGGGTTAAAGGTGACTAAAGGTCCCTGAGCTCCGACGCACCCAAAGATACATGCATAAACCTCTCTCATGCAAAAGAGGTACACAATAACCAGTGGAGGCCTAACTCAAGCGCGAACTTCATTTTGACCAACCCCAAGCATGCACAAGGGGGGTCTCCATGACTATGCCACTCCTAATCTTAAGTGTTCTTGAATCCAGGAATAGGATTCGTCCTTCATTTAGTTCCCAAAACGCCCCTGAAAAATAAAACAAACAAAGCAAACAATAGAAAACATTTAAGTAATTCCTAAACTTTTATGGTAACCCCTCTTTTAATCGAAAATCCCCAGCAGAGTCGCCAGTTCTGTAATACGGTGAACTGACTTTATCGAAATGTGCGGATAGCAAGAGTCGCCACCGACTTTTATTTTAACAAAATTAAATTAGAAAGGCTAAAAGAAACAGGAAAAACCTTTTAAATAAAACAGGGTTCGGGGGGTAATTATGCAAAGGGAAGGTGTAAGGCACCCTTTGCATCCATGGTTTTCCATGGGCTCTTAATTGCTTTGCTCTTTGATTTCAGAAATGCAGAAGAAGTGAATATGGACTTTAGCTCGTAAATGATCGTAGCCATTTTGAAGGTTTATGAGAAAGAATATGAAAAAGTTTTAGCCAGAGCAAGGCAATTAGGGGCAATTACCTTAATAATGTAGAAAATCCGTTCTTTTAGCCTTCAGGGTGAAAGGGTCTATCCATGCCATAAGAGGGCAGGAAGCCTTTCATTTGGAGGTTGAAGGGTCGTCGCAATATCATTCGCCATAAGACTATCCCATGCCATAGAGAGGCAGGTAGTCTAAGGGAAGGATCAGAATAGCCTTTTGTAGGCAACCAGAGGATACCTCAGCCTTTCGTAGGAAACTTCCGATGGACGAGATCATATTGTGTATCGAAGGCAGCATCATTAGGGACTTATGACCTTAATCGAGGCAACATGGCTATTCTGCAAAAAACGCAAGGCAACAGGCAACAGGCAACATGCAACAAGAGGGGTTACAACAAAAGCGTGCGTGGGTGCAACAATCACGTGATTCAATTCAAAATATGTTATCTTGTAATTAAGTGACTCTAATTCAGTTCATAGTTGCACTCCCTAAATTACTAACCACAACAATTAATATTATACAGTTTAAGTGCCTTTAAAAGGCCAACCTATAGAAGCCAGGAACAGATGCATAATAATGGGGGAGGGGAATAAGAAACCAGCGGGTTTGGCATAAGTAATAATTAGGCATAAAAATAAAAGAGGTTAGAGTTCTAGGGTTACCGACTATTCGAGCATTGGCGGTTGGCAAACCCTGAAAAATTGACAAAAGGAAAAAAATACGAAGGGATGAGTGCATTATCGATTCATTGACAATTAGGGTTAACCCTCATTAAATAAATAAATAAAGCAAAAAGAAAGTAAATAAAATGAATATGAAAAAGACTTAGCTTTTTAATTTGATCTGATATGGTTTGTAGTCGGTGGTTGACCCTGAAAATATTTGGCAAAGGAAAAAGAAGGAAGAAAGTGAATGTAGGTAAGATTTTATTCAAAGGCAAACCCTAATTAAAAGGAAACAAAATAGATTTTAAAATAATAATTAAATTGAATACTTAACTTCGGATCTTGATCAGGCGCATAACCGGAAGGCATTTGAGAAGTAACCCTGAAAAGAACACAAAAAAACAATATTTTTAGTGTATGGAATGATCGTCGTAAACCCTGATTAGGGTACGAATTGAATAAAATAACATAAACGATTTAATTAATTATTGGTCTCGCGACCTAATTAATTAAATCGAGAAGAGAAAATAAAATCAGACACACAGGTATTTTTTATGAATTTTTTGGAATAAAAACAAAATATTTATGAATTTTTGAAAATATATAAGTAATAAATATAATTTAAATAAAAGAAATTAAATAAATATATAAAATAAAATAATTTAAACAAAATAAATATTACATATTATAAATAAATAAGTAAATAAAAGAGAATAAAAGAAAATAAATATGTATAAGAAAATAATTTAAAATAAGTATCATAAAAATATTATAGATATTATAAGTAATATAATTATTATTATTAAGTAAAAAAAGTTTGTTAAAAGAAAATATAAAAGAAATATATATATATATATATATATATATATATATATATATATATATATATATATATATATAAATATAAATATAAATAAAAATAAGGATTTATGCAATTAAAAGGAAAAAAAATTGGAAACTTAGCGTTTTGATCCAGTGTTGCGCAGGCATGATGGTCTTTGGTGCACTTGCGTATTCTGGGCATTGGATCAAGTGGACGATCGGATGAATGGCCATGATAATGAGGGAGCACCATAGCGCGTGTTTCATAACGCATATGATCCATCTCAGTTTGATTTAAAAACGCGCTCCAGAGCCAGCCAATGGGGAGACGCCACGCAGTCATCTTCAACCTCCCTCCGTCGTCTTAGACCTGCAACTGGTCTATAGCGACAGACGCTTCCATAGCTACAAACCTGTGTTTTACGAATACATGCAAATAACAACAAAAATTCTTCGCGAGGCCACCATTGAGTTCCTCTGGGCCTCACGCATTCAACCATGGCCTTAATTTGGCCTAAAAGTACCTGTACCAAGAACCCCTAATGGAAACCCTAATAATCCGTTCATGGTGAACCGTGGCTAATACGCCCAGAAACCAAATTAAATCTCCAAAAATAATAAACACATCATAACAAACGTATATACACATTTAAAACATGCTTATATGCCATGAATCAGAGCAATCGAGTTTGAAATTTTTGTGACCTACCTCGGCTTATAGGAGAACGTTCTGGGGGTGCTGATGTCGTGCAATGATCCCAACAGGTTCAGAATGCTTCAGTGAATCTTCTTGGATGCTTGGAATGGCTTGAATCACAGTCTAGCTCCAAATTCGTTCTTGACTTGTTCTTGAAGTTTAAGAACAAAGCTAGGGCTCTTGGAGGCAGAAATTCGTAACCTAATGCTCTGCTATACTTATGTTTATATAGAGGAACACATTAGGGCAACAAAACTGGTTTAAATCTTTGTGAATCAATCTTTGAAGATTTGATTTGGAGCTTGATTGAAATATTTCTAATGATGGCCAATTTCAATCTTTTCCACACACTTAGCCTATGCACGAATTTGGAATGAATATTGAGATATTTTGATGATTAATGATGATTGAAATTGAAGAGAAAACAAATCTTTTCATTTTTTCTTCCAATATTAATTCAATATATGATTTAAATGAATAAAAAAATTCAAATAAAAATCGAATATTCATCATATTTTCGTGCCCTTAAGATTAGAGCTTCTAGATAACTTGTTTTGCAAGATTGGATCTTAAACTCATGGGCCTCTTTGCAAAAATATCCAAATTCTTTCACATTTTTCCCTCCAAAATAGCCCAACTTTGACAAGGCCTATCTCTCTCAATTTTTGAGGTAAGGAAGTGTTCTAGGATTTTTTAGAAACCTTAGAGATTCCTCTAACCAGTGTCTTTGGTCTCATATCAAAATTATTTTCCATTCTCTTTATATATCCTATTGAAAAAAGTGACTTTTTGTTGACTTTTGAAAAGGACCTATAATGTTTTAGTCCATATCTCTCAAATGGAGCATTTTTAGACTTGACATGTGAGAGACAAATTTGTAGAGAATTCAATTTACTTCAAAATAAGCTTTGGGTGGACAATTTCTAATGTTCCATGTGAGAGTTATGGCTGGTCAAAGTTCAGTTGACTTTCTCCTATACAAACCCTAATTTAGCAACTTTTTGATTTGTTGATTTTTGATCTTTCCTTGATGAACCATGATCAATTCTTGATCAAATGGTGAATGATACTTCAATATTAGGATCTTGACAAAAAATAAGGAGTTTTGACTTTACTTTGCCCACAGTGGACTTTTAGGTCAACCCAGTCGACTATTGACTCTCTGAACATTTGAGTGATCAATCCTTTGAGCCGAGACTTGATACTTGTCATAGAGATAATGTGAGATATATTGAGCCATATAGGATGCCTTGGAGCCATTGATTCATTGATTTTCCTTTGAACAAACCAAACCCTAGTTTCTGAGCCTTATATAGGAGAATGTGTCTTGGAGCTTTATGTATTGATTTGAATTTGTATAAGAGAAATAGTATGGGCAAATTTTGGGGTATGACAGTTGTCAAATTCAAAAGCTAAAGAACTTTATCTTCAACCTCACAAAATTTGTAATATCTTAGTGAGTGTAAAGAATATAACTTAAGAGAAATATCACAGTTGTGATTACAGCTTTATTAGAAGCAATCTAAACTCTTGTAAACATTTATTTTACATGGATTGTAAAAGGATTCCTAGAATGATCAAGTTATGATCTGTAGACTCTAGAAGACTTAGAGGGTATCTAAGTGGAAAACCATTGTAATCAGTTGGATTAGTGGATTAAATCCTCAGTTGAGGTAAATCACCTTGTCAGGGGTGGACTGGAGTAGTTTGGTTAACAACGAAGCAGGATAAAAATAATTGTGTTCATTGTTTTTATCTACCAAGTTTTTGAGGTACACTTATTCAATCCCCCCTTTCTAAGTGTTTTTCTATCCTTCATATAGGAAATTTAGTTTGCGACATTTAGAAATTGAATCGGTCACAGCTTTGTCTGAAGAACTTTGACTTTCGTCTTGCAACGTCCTTCTTTGAGGATCAAGCTCACCATATCCAGTGGTTCATCACCTCTGATTCGGGATACCTCTGAATTTGAAAGTACATGACTAGAGGAAAATAAATTCTCTTGCCCCTTGATAGGTACTGAGTGTCTGAATAGGAAGACAAATGGCCAGAGGAACATAAATCCTCTTGCCCCTAGATAGGAATTCAGTCTTTGATAAGAGCACCTGAAATTGTGCGCCCTAAATCCCTAAGATCCTTGAAAGGGTTAGTTAATATGCAATGTTATGATGTCATGATGTTATGCAAATGTAATTCACTAGGCAAAACACATAAGGTAATAAGGACGAGTGAGTCCCACAAACAAATCCTGTAAGAAAACCAAAGGGTTAGTAACACACACAAGCAAGTCACACAAGTGTCCTTAGGTTTAGAGGCTTGCAGGAATTCCATAGGTGCATACCTTCCCCTCTGAAGTTTAGTTGGTTCAACCTGTCCTAAAATATTAATCGGGTTCTATACAGCTCATATCCTTGATCTTTGTCGCGGGCATTATCTCAACATGGCACTCGAACAGCCAGCCAAAAACATCCCTAGAGTACAATCTCAATGAGTGTAGCATCGAGTATCAACCAGCTTCAGTCAGGAATCCAAAGCCAGCCATCTCGCTACTTCCTATAGGCCAAAGTCAAGTTCAACTAGGGTTCTAAGGGAAATTTAGTGCGTAATGACACCACGTGGCAGCCAAATGTCTCCTCGATCACGTTCAAGGGCCATCAGGATAAACCAAAGCGTCACACAAACAGTGGCCACCATATCAACCATAGCGATACATGTCGTACAGTCTCATTGGTCTATTGCCACATACCTAAGGCACATTAGATCTGGGTGTAGGATCTTTCACAGAAGAATATTCCCAAACATTACCCTTAAAGATAAAGCAAACAAGACAAACAATTGAAAACATTTAAAGTGATCCTAAACTTTAAGGTAACCCCTCTTTTAAATATCCCCAACAGAGTCGCCAGTTTTGTAATACGGTGGGAGAACTAACTTTTAAAATGTTGCAGATAGCAATAGTCGCCACCGACTTTTATTTTATCCAATTAAGAAAGGCAAAAATAACAAGAAAGACCTTTGAAATATTTTGAGTTCAATGGGGTGATAAGTGGTTTTCACACATATATTTACCGTTGTTTTTAAGTATGTTTAAGTTATGTTATTGAGTGTTTTATTTCTTTATTCGTCATTTTATGCTTTGGTTGTATGTTTTAATGTTTTCAGGTTCATATGGAGAAATCGGAGTAAATCAGTGCAAAACTCGGAGTTTCGAAGGAATTTCAAAAACATGCTACAGGAGGTCTGACACGGGTGGCCGTGTTGCCCAACACAGGCCGTGTCAGGAAGAGGGCGCAAGAAGTTGGAAAAACAGTGGTGCAACACGGGTGCCCGTGTTGCTAAGCCTGGGACTTGGATCTTGAAAAATAAATGACAGGGGACCAACACGGGTGCCCGTGTTGCACAACACGGCCCGTGTTGGGTTTGACGCTGATTTCAGTAATTTTTGTGATTTTGTCCAGTGGTTTGCCTGCAAGGGTGTTTTTGGGATTTCCAACCAACTTAAGTGAGTCTGCACTATTTAGGAGAGTTTTCAAGAGGAAGTAGGGATCTTTTTTGCCACACGAAGAATTGGAGGATTGAGAAAGGAAGCCTATGCAATTGGAGAAGAACAGAGAACTCTCATGAGCGGAAGCCATTGAAGATCAAAGTTCATCATCTCTATTGTAATGTCTTTATTTGATATCTTTGTAATTTCTTTGGATGATATGAGTAGCTAAACCCCCCAATGCTAGAGGGGGTGTCCCTGATTAACATTTGTGATGATTTTGAATTCCGAATTTCAATAACATATTTCTTTTTCATGTTCAATTTAATGGTATAAGGTTTTTAATGCTTTCCTCGTCGGACCAACTGGATTGATTTAAGACTGACAATTAGGATTGACATCCATTGTTAGGGTTTTTATACCATTATACTATAGTAGATATCACCTAGGACTAGGGATACCCTATAGTAACCGGATTGTTCTTGATTATAATAATACTTGATTTGATCACTAATTTCGAAGGACTTTGGGATTAGGATTTCAATGTTCAAAGGTTTGCCCACTAAGGACTTAGGAGCAAATACCCTTAAGAACCGGTAATTGATAAGTTGAATTTTGTTAATGAATCAAGGGTTCAGAATTGTTACATGTTAATGCACACACCTACCCTGGCATGTTACTCATATTTGGCTAAATCAACCTTTTTAAGTTTATTTGCAATTTAATTCGTAATCATAAAAACCAAAACCCCCAAGGCTTTTTGTTTAATTGAATTCCTTCTAACTCTATAATATCACGCAGTGCTTGAGATCGATATTCGGGGAATTTTCCCTTTGTTACTACAGAGGAAAAATAGTACACTTGCTATTTTACCGACCAAGTTTTTGGCGCCGTTGCCGGGGACTGCCGAAAATTGTAGAGTTTTTAGTTTTATTTCAATTAGAATTTTGTTGCTCTGCGACTAAAATTTCATTTTCTGAAAAAAAAAATTTATATTTTATTTGACTTTTGTTCCTCATTCTAATAATTGTCTAATCTGTTTATGCGAGGTAAGGCCTCAGCATAATTTCTTTTTGACGCAGAAATTGAAAGGACTTTTCACGCAAGGCGCAGACAAACTCGTCAAGCTAAACTGGAATCTGAGGAAGAAGTAATTACAGTTCATTCTGGTTCAGACGCCGAAAGTGAAGAAGAGATCATGGGCGAGGTACCACCACCAGAGAGACTTCTCGGAGACTATGGTGCTAGAAACACACCGGGAGGAAGACTAACTATTGTCAACCAACCGGTGAATGTTCCTAATTTTCAATTGCATCCAAGCACCATCACTCAGCTCGAAAGAAAGCCTTTCACCGGAAAGGTTAATGAAGATGCAAACAAGCACCTACAGAGGTTTCTAACCATGAGTACAACTTTAAAAATCGAAGGTCATACAGAAGAGGCCAAGAAGCTGAGAATGTTCCCATTCACATTAGCAGAAGAAGCAGAAGAGTGGTTTTATTCCCTTCCAGCGGGCAGCATTACATCATGGGAAGAGATGGAAAAAGCTTTCTTAAATGAGTATTTTCCCGCCTCGGTCTTTATAAGGAAGAGGTATGACATTCTGAACTTCAAGCAGAAGGAGGGTGAGCCCTTAGGAGATGCATACAAAAGATTCAAAAGAATTCTAGTAGCATGTCCCACTCACAATATGGACAAGACTGAATAGATGCTAGTATTTGTAAATGGGCTCAGAATGAAAACAAAATAGTTAATTGATACAGCAGCTGGAGGCTCGACAAATTTCACAACAGCCTCAGGCATCATCAAAATCATTGAAGCAATAGCTACAAATGAGCATTTGGAATTGTATGACAGGTGTGCTAGCAAACCGGAAGGAATCATTGATCTCAAGGTGGAGACTTCTAAAACTCAGGTTGAAGATGCGATAGCCGCAGAAGTTGAAAAGAAATTGAAGGCTATGAATATAGGTAAACAACAGGTGGCTCAAGTTCAACAAGCTCAACCTGTCAGCTGTGAAATCTGTAATGGCCCACACCAAACGGTGTACTGTTTTGCTACTCCCAAACAGATTGAAGAAATCAAATTCCTAAGGCAAAACAACCCGTATTCTAACACCTATAATCCAGGGTGGAAGAATCATCCAAATTTTGCTTGGAAAGATCAACAACAACAAGGTACCCAGAAGGCAGAGTGGGAAGTGGCAATTGAAAGATTAGCTGGGCAGTGTTCTCAGTTCCAAGAAGAAACAAGAAACAACCACAGAAACACTTCGGCCTCAATTAAAAATCTGGAAGTTCAAGTGGGGTAGATAGCACAACATCTCACTCTACAGGCACAAGGTACCCTTCCGAGCTCAACTGTGAAAAATCCGAAAGACCAAGAGAAGATTAATGCTGTTACTACAAGAAGTAGGAGAGTAGCAGAATCTGAAAAAGAAAAAGAGAAAGAGGAAATAGATGACCCCATGGTAATAGAGGTGGATCTGGAAATAAGAGAGAATCCAAAAGAGCCAGAAGTTGTGGTACCACCGGTTAAACCAATTGAAGAAAAAAATAAGAAAGACGCTGAACCGGTGATAAAACTACCTTTCCCCTCCAGAGTGACAAAGAAGGTTTCAAGAGAGAAAGACTTTGAAAAGTTTACAAAATTGTTCAAAAAGTTAGAGGTAAATCTACCATTCTTTGAAGCACTTGAACACATGCCCTTGTATAAAAAATTTATGAAGGAGGTGTTGGCGAAAAGGAGATCACTAGGAGGAGAGCCAAAAATTGCAACCGAGAAGTGTGGTATAGTCTTGACAGCAAGAAAGATCCTGACAAAGAGGAAAGACCCTGGGGCGGTGGCGATACCATGCACTATCAAGAATATAGCATTTAAAAAGGTACTCCTCGATTCTGGGTCTAGTGTGAGTTTAATGCCTTTGTCCATTTTCAAAAAGCTTGAATTAGAAAAGATTAGTGAAAGTAAGACACAGTTAAGGTTCGCTGATCACACCATCAAGAAATCCTATGGGGTAGCTGAAGATGTACTAGTGGAAGTTGATAAGTTTGTATTCCCTATTGACTTCCACATCATGGATATTCCGGAAGATGAATAAACTCCTACCCTTCTTGGGAGACCATTTTTGCCGACAGGCCGCTGCAACTTCGACATAGAAAAAGGGACACTAACGCTGAAATCATTTAATGAAGAAGTAACCTTGAAGATGTTAGGAGTTAAGAAAAATAGGGCAGGTGTGAATGAGAAAACTTCAGCTGGTATGACAGAAGGTGAAAAAGAAGACAAGAATCCTAAAAATCTCCAAGAAAAAGTTTCAAGCATAGCCTCTCGGTTGGAACCTACTTATGCAGTTGTCAAAAGTCCTAAGAAAGCTAAGGAAGTCAAGAAGAATGTGGGAAGTAAACTGAAGAGGATGGTTATCCATGCTTTTCATCTTCATGAGTTCACGGTTGCGGAAGTGATGAGCAACAAGGTTTGGAAAAGGAAATACCCTCCATAATAAAGGGTAATGGACCGTCGAGCCATGCGACGTTAAACGAAGCGCTTCGTGGGAGGCAACCCACACTTTTAATAATTAATTTCTCTGTTTGTTTATTTTATTTTCAGGAAATAAAAGAGGACGTCTCTGGTGAAAGCTTGGAAGTGATCATTAGAGTGCATTACCCTCTGTGAGTCACCTCTCTCAGGCTCGTTCTGAAACATTGAGGCCAATGTTTAGTTCAAGTTTGGGGGAGGTTCTTCTCTTTGCATTTTATTTTTATGTTATTGGTATGATGTGAAACCATAAAGTGAATTTTGCCCAAATTTTGACCGAAATTTTAATTTTTGTTGTAGAAGTTTTGATCCTAAAGAGCGATCGGGAATAGTATATAGAGATGAAGCGAGGTTTGTTTGAGGACAGGAAGTGCGGAATAATGTGACAAGAAGAGGTTTGTTTAAACACCCTTGGTTCCCTAATAGAGATACGAGTCTAACGTGTAGATTTGCACCATAGTACTTGTCTCCTGAGAAGTACTTCTCGAGTAGTTTATTGATACAGTCTGGCATAATTCGGATTCACTTGCATGATGGCTAGTTGAAAAAAAAAGAGATATAAAGTTGGCACCAAATGATGAAAAGGAGGTAAAAGGCAATCGGCTCGCTAAGTTGGGTAACCCTCACCCAGTTATTCAGCCCAAAGGAGATTGATCCCCAAACGTCGTCCAAAAGGACAATATATAACTGCAAAGTTTGAAAATTTCATCGGTAATAAAAAGTAGCCAATGCTGCTAGTTTGGTGCCAGGAAAAGAAAACAAGAAGCCTTGATTCGTCTCATGCAGGTGATGATTATTATAAGAAATGCAGTGCCTTAATATGATTGTCCGAATGAAAGAGGAGGAAAATCGGAAAGAGACTTAAGTGCAAAGCATAGTTGGAGAGGTATCCGAAACGGGAGCTTGAGGTTTAATGTGGTAACAAAACTTGCCGCGTCATGTGAAGGCCGAACCAACTGTTTCTTGATCAATACAGACGGATACCTCACGTATGAACACCGTGTGCTTTGAAGGTCATTAACTTTTGTAATTGTCGCTTGAGGTCAAGCAACGGTTTAAGTTTGGGGGAGTTTGATCAGTGGTTTTCACACATATATTTATCGTTGTTTTTAAGTATGTTTAAGTTATGTTATTGAGTGTTTTATTTCTTTATTAGTCATTTTATGCTTTGGTTATATGCTTTAATGTTTTCAGGTTCATATCGAGAAATCGGAGTAAATCAGTGCAAAACTCGGAGTTTCGAAGGAATTTCAAAAACATGCTACAGGAGGCCTGACACGGGTGGCCGTGTTGCCCAACACGGGCCGTGTCAGGAAGAGGGCGCAAGAAGTTGGAAAAACAGTGGTGCAACACGGGTGCCCGTGTTGCTCAACACGGCCCGTGTTGCTAAGCCTGGGACTTGGATCTTGAAAAATAAATGACAGGGGACCAACACGGGTGCCCGTGTTGCACAACACGGCCTGTGTTGGGTTTGACGCTGATTTCAGTAATTTTTGTGATTTTGTCCAGTGGTTTGCCTGCAAGGGTGTTTTTGGGATTTCCAACCAACTTAAGTGAGTCTGCACTATTTAGGAGAGTTTTCAAGAGGAAGTAGGGATCTTTTTTGCCACACGAAGAATTGGAGGATTGAGAAAGGAAGCATATGCAATTGGAGAAGAACAGAGAACTCTCATGAGCGGAAGCCATTGAAGATCAAAGTTCATCATCTCTATTGTAATGTCTTTATTTGATATCTTTGTAATTTCTTTGGATGATATGAGTAGCTAAACCCCCCAATGCTAGGGGGATGTCCCTGATTAACATTTGTGATGATTTTGAATTCCGAATTTCAATAACATATTTCTTTTTCATGTTCAATTTAATGGTATAAGGTTTTTAATGCTTTCCTTGTCGGACCAACTGGATTGATTTAAGACTGATAATTAGGATTGTCATCCATTGTTAGGGTTTTTATACCATTATACTATAGTAGATATCACCTAGGACTAGGGATACCCTATAGTAACCAGATTGTTCTTGATTATAATAATACTTGATTTGATCACTAATTTCGAAGGACTTTGGGATTAGGATTTCAATGTTCAAAGGTTTGCTCACTAAGGACTTAGGAGCAAATACCCTTAAGAACCGGTAATTGATAAGTTGAATTTTGTTAATGAAACAAGGGTTCAGAATTGTTACATGTTAATGCACACACCTACCCTGGCATGTTACTCATATTTGGCTAAATCAACCTTTTTAAGTTTATTTGCAATTTAATTCGTAATCATAAAAACCAAAACCCCCAAGGCTTTTTGTTTAATTGAATTCCTACTAACTCTATAATATCACGCAGTCCTTGAGATCGATATTCGGGGAATTTTCCCTTTATTAATACAGAGGCAAAATAGTACACTTGCTATTTTACCGACCAGGGGATAGGTTATACAAAGGGAAGGTGTAAGCACCCTTTGTATCCACGGTTATCCATGGACTCTTAATTGCTTAGCTCACTTTTTGTTTGTTTGAAATGTTTGAAAGAGTGTAGTGTGTGATTAGAAAATATTTTGAATAAGGACTTTAGCTTGTAAACAAGCGCATCCTTTTGTAAATTGTTTTGAAAGGAGGTGTATGAAAGTAATTTGAAAATTTGATTTGAATATGAGCAAGCAATTAGGAGCAACACCCTAAGAGTGATTTCCTTGTTCTATGAGTGTTTCGTTTGAAAGGGCTATCCATACCATAAGAAGGGTAGGTAGTCTTTTCATTGGATTTGAAAAGAGTCATCGAGAAGTATCGTTTTCCATAAGGCTATCCATACTGTTAGTGCTTTTATTGGCTGATTGGCATCTATGTTTGGCTAAAACATAATAGCAGTAAAACATAATACTAATGTGAATCTTGCAAGTTTATAAAGAACAAAACAGATTTAAGCAAGATGTTAGAAGGAATTTCATGACATTAACTCATGACACTGCGCCTGTAGAACTGGAAGGAAGATTCAGTTTGTACTTAATAGATATAGAATATTTTATGTGAATATTATGTAATCCTATGTGGCGCATATTTAAAGGTCAAAAGAATAATTGAAGAATCAGATCAGAAGATTGAAGATTCAGGAAGAATCAGATCAGAAGATTGAAGATTCAGCTGTTTGTAATTTAGGAAAGTCAGGATTGAACGACCTTATTTGTAGCAGAATATTTTCTGCATATTTGTAACAGCAAGTGTTCTGCAATTTGTAAGCCCAAGTACAACTGGGACCAGGTTATAAATAGATACCTTTGTAACCTAATTTAACAAGCTAGCCGAGTATTAACAAGACGTAGTCATTAAGGTTAGTCGTGTAGGTGAACCTCCCAGGTTGTGGGAAGGTCAATGATTTGCGCCTCAAAGCCTGTAGGTGAGAGGTTTATTGTATTCACTTAGAAGCTGTGAAGCAATGAGTGATGATTGTGTTCATGGAACTATTCCATTGTGTATATTTAGAGTGTTGGGAATTAGGCTATCGATGCAGTGGCTGAGTTGTTGACTGCTAGACATCATTGCTATGATTGGAAGTAGACTGGAGATATTCCATATTTAGGGAGAACCTAAGTAGAGATTGCATTGGGTAGGGTTTAAGTGTGAAGTTGTAAACGGGGGAGTTTAGCTTCAAATTAAGACTAATGATAGTGGATTTCCTTCTTGGCTTGGTTGCCCCCAGAGTAGGTTGGTTAGAACCGAACTGGGTGAACAATTCTGTTTGTTGTTTATGTTTCTGCATTATTTGTTCAGTTATGAATGTTATGACTTTGTCTATAACATCAGGTTCAGAAGTGTTAGTTGTTCCTATACAGAACCATGTAAAAATTATAATCTGGTTATGTATGCTGAACATGTGTGTTCCCAGGTCTCATTGACTTTTTCCTAAGAGTAATTAAATAATGAGGGATCCTTGTATTCTGCTTGCGCTACATTAATAATAGATCAGATGTCTTGACATCCGAGTCTATCATACCAGAATTTTCATAAAACATCTAAAAAGGCAAATACACATTGAACAAGAGACTTGTTTATCTAAGACATTTTGTACTAATTCTATTGAAGAATGAATTTCCTTTCTTAGATTAGATGCCCTCCAAACATAGGTGTGGTTGTATTGAACTGAGTTACCAATTTTCTTGTATTCTTTATTATTTTTACATTGTTTGTGTGTTGCTGTCATATTTTTCTAAATCCGATTTAACAAGTTGTTTTAGACATTTGATCCAAAATTTGTCCTTTAAAGAACAAAATTTTAATATTGACTTTTTTGAAAATTAACATAACTAATGAAGATGCCAAAGACTAAAAGTTTTAATTAAATAAAAGGTTAAAAGCTGATGAAATTTATGTAAATGACAAAGATAACCTATCATAACATAACTATTTTAGATTTTCTTCTATCTATTACGAAAAGGCTAAAAGTTAAATTAAAAATATCTAATGAATTTTAAACTTTCATGTTCATCAAAATTTTATATGGAATCTTTAATATTATTATAATTTTATATTTGGCTTTCTACAAGTCCTAATGCTTAAAATTATTTATTTGAAGTAGGAAAAAAATGAAAATATTCTATAAAGTGTAAAAAATAGTTATATTCATTTTATATATGCAAAGGAGGAAAATATGGCTCAAAATATCATGTTTATTTATGTTGTTCTCATATTTTTTACTCTATATTTTGTCGTAACTAATGGTGGTGAACGTGGTGGACTTGGACGTGGTGGACTTGGACGTGGTGGACGTGGAAGTGGTATGTTCTTTTTAAAATTGTTTTCAAACTTTGCAATTTATCTTATACATGATATCATATCTATCACCTTTACAGCTATTAATCTTTATTCCGTTTACAATGCAGGTCGTAATCACGGTCGCGTTCCTTGCATTGAACACAGTGATTGTCCAGAGAAGACTTTACCTTTAGTTATGAAATGTATTGACGGTTTTTGTCATCATAGATTCATATCTGAAGATTAAGTTTAAAAATGATTATATCACTTATATGCATATAAATTTATTTATAGTCATAATGTTTGTACTTTATATTTTACTTTGAAATAATCCCGATGTTTCTCTTGCTTTTCAAATATTAAAATAATCTTAAAAGCGTATTTGTATAATATTATGAAGTTTTGTTTTGGGTGACAAAAAATCATAATAATATCAGATACATTTATGATTTTTCACTGTCACTAAAAACTAGTGGGAAACCCATGTGTTCGCATGGGTTGTGGTGTAGGCCGAGGATACATCACTAATTTGTAATATCTTAGTGAGTGTTAAGAATATAACTTAAGAGAAATATCACAGTTGTGATTACAGCTTTATTAGAAGCAATCT
Source organism: Vicia villosa (assembly GCF_029867415.1). Taxonomy (NCBI): domain Eukaryota; kingdom Viridiplantae; phylum Streptophyta; class Magnoliopsida; order Fabales; family Fabaceae; genus Vicia; species Vicia villosa. The sequence continues at coordinate 712,330 of NW_026705262.1, forward strand.
AAACTCTTGTAAACATTTATTTTACATTGATTGTAAAAGGATTCCTAGAGTGATCAAGTTGTGATCTGTAGACTCTAGAAGACTTAGAGGGTATCTAAGTGGAAAACCATTGTAATCAGTTGGATTAGTGGATTAAATCCTCAGTTGAGGTAAATCACCCTGTCAGGGGTGGACTGGAGTAGTTTGGTTAACAACAAACCAGGATAAAAATAATTGTGTTCATTGTTTTTATCTTCCAAGTTTTTGAGGTACACTAATTAAATCCCCCCTTTCTAAGTGTTTTTCTATCCTTCATATAGGAAATATAGTTTGCGACATTTAGAAATTGAATCGGTCGCAACTTTGTCTGAAGAAATTTGACTTTCGTCTTGCAACGTCCTTCTTTGAGAATCAAGCTCACCATATCCAGTGGGTCATCGCTTCTGATTCGGGATACCTCTAAATTTGAAAGTACATGACTAGAGGAAAATAAATCCTCTTGCCCCTTGATAGGTACTGAGTGTCTGAATAGGAAGACAAATGGCCAGAGGAACATAAATCCTCTTGCCCCTAGATAGGAATTCAATCCTTGATAAGAGCACTTGAAATTGTGCGCCCTAAATCCCTAAGATCCTTGAAAGGGTTAGTTAATATGCAATGTTATGATGTCATGATGTTATGCAAATGTAATTCACTAGGCAAAACACATAAGGTAATAAGGACGAGTGAGTCCCACAAACAAATCCTGTAAGAAAACCAAAGGGTTAGTAACACACACAAGCAAGTCACACAAGTGTCCTTAGGTTTAGAGGCTTGCAGGAAGTCCATAGGTGCATACCTTCCCCTCTGAAGTTTAGTTGGTTCAACCTGTCCTAAAATAGTAACCGGGTTCTATAGAGCTCATATCCTTGATCTTTGTTGCGGGCATTATCTCAACATGGCACTCGAACAGCCAGCCAAAAACATCCCTAGAGTACAATCTCAATGAGTGTAGCATCGAGTATCAACCAGCTTCAGTCAGGAATCCAAAGCCAGCCATCTCGCTTCTTCCTATAGGCCAAAGTCAAGTTCAACTAGGGTTCTAAGGGCAAATTAGTGGATCTTTCACACAAGAATATTCCCAAACATTACCCTTAAAGATAAAGCAAACAAGACAAACAATTGAAAACATTTAAAGTGATCCTAAACTTTAAGGTAACCCCTCTTTTAAATATCCCCAGCAGAGTCGCCAGTTTTGTTATACGGTGGGAGAACTAACTTTTAAAATCTTGCGGATAGCAATAGTCGCCACCGAATTTTATCTTATCCAATTAAGAAAGGCAAAAATAGTAGGAAAGACCTTTGAAATATTTTGAGTTCAGGGGGTAGGTTATACAAAGGGAAGGTGTGAGCACCCTTTGTATCCACGGTTATCCATGGACTCTTAATTGCTTAGCTCACTTTTTGTTTGTTTGAAATGTTTGAAAGAGTGTAGTGTGTGATTAGAAAATATTTTGAATAAGGACTTTAGCTTGTAAATAAGCACATCCTTTTGTAAATTGTTTTGAAAAGAGGTGTATGAAAGTAATTTGAAAATTTGATTTGAATATGAGCAAGCAATTAGGAGCAACTACCCTAAGAGTGATTTCCTTGTTCTTTGAGTCTTTCGTTTGAAAGGGCTATCAATACCATAAGAAGGGTAGGTAGTCTTTTCATTGGATTTGAAAAGAGTCATCGAGAAGTATCGTTTTCCATAAGGCTATCCATATTGTTAGTGCTTTTATTGGCTGATTCGCATCTATGTTTGGCTAAAACATAATAGCAGTAAAACATGATACTAATGTGAATCTTGCAAGTTTATAAAGAACAAAACAGATTTAAGCAAGATGTTAGAAGGAATGTCATGACATCAACTCATGACATCGCGCCTGTAGAACTGGAAGGAAGATTCAGTTTGTACTTAATAGATACAGAATATTCTATGTGAATATTATGTAATCCTATGTGGCGCATATTTAAAGGTCAAAAGAATAATTGAAGAATCAGATCAGAAGATTGAAGATTCAGGAAGAATCAGATCAGAAGATTGAAGATTCAACAGTTTCTAATTTAGGAAACTCAGGATTGAAAGACCTTATTTGTAGCAGAATATTTTCTGCATATTTGTAACAACAAAGTGGTGTGATTTGTAAGCCCAAGTCCAATTGGGATCGGGTTATAAATAGGAAACTTTTGTAACCTAGTTCAATATAGAAAACCTGGTTTTAACGATGTAGACATTAGGGTTTCTATAGGGAGACTACCCAGGTTGTGGGATGGCTGCCTTGTCCTTTTCGAAACCTGTACGTTAGAGAAGTGATTGTCCTCACTCGAAACCTATAGGTAAGAGTTGAGTATTGTAAGCTTGATTGAAGCTGTGAAGCAGATCAAGTATGTGTTCATTGTTAATTGTGTAAATAGCTGTTGCAGGGTTATAATAGTTCGGTATCACCAGGGAGTGAGCAGAGGTTTTCTTATCTTGGATGGAGTTCTGAGATAGAGATTGCATTGGGTAGTGACTAGGTAAACCAGAGGTTGTTTATCTGTAAATCAGAGGTTGTTTATATAAAATAGTACTACTGATAGTGCAATCTTCTTCCTGGCTTGGTAGCCCCCAGAGTAGGTTAGTTAGAACCGAACTGGGTTAACAATTAACTGTGTTATTTATCTTATGCATTGTTTGTTTAGTTATGAATGTTATGACTTTGTTTATAACATCAAGTTCATAAGTGTTAGCTGTTCCTATACAAAACCATGTAAAAATTATAATCTGGTAATGTATGTTGAACATGTGTGATTCCAGGTCTCATTGACTCTTTCCTAAGAGTAATTAAATAATGAGGGATCCTTGTATTCTGCTGGTGCTACATTAATAACAGATCAGATGTCTTGACATCAGGATTGACATCCGAGACTGTCATACCAGAATTTTCAATTGGTATCAGAGCAGGCATCCTTTCTGTTTCTGGATGAGATCCATAAGGGATAAATTCTGGGTGTGGTAAAAGCAGAAGAGTGTTTGAACAAATAATGTTCATATTGTATGGTCCCTTGAAGTGGAGGATGGACCTATATGATTAGACCAACCTGACCTAAGAGCTGTGATGCTGGAACGAGGAGTGCTAAGTCCAAGGACTTCATGTGGGAGTGAAGAACTTGAATTTAAAAACAAATTTAACTGGTATCTATGACTAGAGAAGAAGCCCATCAAAACCTTCATGCGGGAGTGAAGATATTGATAAGGTAACCTCTGTTTGTGAGTTTGTCAAGTCAGGACTTTGGTTTGGTCTAATTAGTTGCTTAGTGCAGAAGCAAGCATTGTGCAAGGTTGAGTAGCAATCAATCTGTAGTTGTCATGCTTACTACTAACACTTAAAGTAAGCATTTTGTGAATTCTGTTGATATATGACTATTTTCTGCTGCATAGTCTTTGAGAAACCCTAGGGTTATGAAGGTTCAATAGAATGTATGGCAGGTATTGACAACTATAATAAAAGTGTCAAAGATACTTGAGTATCCTCTCAAGTCCACTCATAATGGCATGGTTTATTAGAACTGATGAATGTCACCTGATCAATGATATTCATAATTATCTGCAAGTGCGTACCTTGAAATCTTCAAGGTTGAAGTGTTCCTAGAAGGAGGAACAGATGTCCTATCTGATGTTGGGACATTAAGAACTGGTATGCAGCTACCAGCTGAAGAACAGATGTTCTGGTGCTAAACTAATGTAGTGTGAGAACATTGGTTTGGAACCTACTCCTGGTTTGGAAGAGGAGACATCTGGCTAAGTTAATCAGGACACGATTAACATGTGCTCAGTTCCACTAAGAAAAACTCATAAAGGTATTCCTCTCTAATCCTTTATGTTGTACTTTTGAAGAGCCTATATCTATAAGTTTCCTCTGATCAACGAAACCAGACAAGTATTCATAACCATAGAGCAGTTGTTGGAGCTGAATACTGTGTCTCAATCACAGCGAAATATGGTTAAGAATGTGTACTTCCCTAGTTGTTATTCAGAAAGGGTAGTATGCTTTTAAATCAAGGAAGTCAGATGGATCTGACTAATCCAGTGTTATGCTATGACTAAATCTGTTCTAGAAACCTAGCTGAGGGAATCTCCTCTATAGGTACATACCATGGCATCCTTCATCTCAAAATCAGAATTAAAGTATGAAGAAAAGGTTATTGAGATGCTGGCTATTTTATCCCTTAATGTGTCTGGATATTGCTGACTATCAGATTATTTTGTTACTAACCTGAGTATTGTCAATTTGATATTAAAGATGTTAACCAAGAACCATGAAGGATGATGTCACATCTAATGTTACAACATCTCAAGATCTTCAGTTATTATTTTTTTTATTTGCCAAGAACAGAAAGTATAAATGTGAAGAGGTAATCAGTCAGAATGACCTAGTGTGAGTAGCAAATTCTAACTGAAAAGCTGGTAAGTACTTTGACGGGAGACTTAGTGCTTATTAGGTTTAGAACCTGGATGCTGAGAAGAAGTTCTTACAACCATGAGTTCTCAATTATCTTCACACATCAAAGAAGAAGGCAAGAGTCTCTGATGCGGGATACTGATTCTGTTAAATATCTTGATGGGAGCTAGATATTTACAAAGTCTGTATCAAATAACTCAGACGTGTATATTGAAGATCAATTTATGGTTATACAATCATAGTTTCTTCTATTCCAAGTTACAGAATGTGGCAATCTGGATCTTGTGTAGCAAGCAAACTGAGGTTTCTAAACTTGGAATCTGTGGAAAATTCCAAATGAAGGGAACTTCAAGGACGAACATCAAAGATGACCTAAAGTTGTATATCTCAGGGGGAGTAAAAGAGTATGAAGATCAGCAAAGACAATGTTTTTCTACTTCTTTTCATTTGAAAAGTCTTTCAAAGACTAATCTTGAAGAAAGAAGAACAAAGTCACACAAAATCCTCAGAACATAACCAAGTCATGTGTATTCTCAAAGACCAGCAAAGAATATTCTTTGCATTATCATATGACGACATGAATTGATGGTGTGTATCACTTGTTTTGATCTAAGTGCATGATCCAACCTATGCACGAGTCCACCTGGTGCAGTTTTTTCTCCAATAACATTTCTTGATTAAGACTTTGGGTGAAGTCCAGGTATGTTGTTTAAATTGCTCAGGATTATAGAGTCTTTTCGTTTTGTTTGAGTCTTGTTTGAGTCCCTCATGTTCTTCTTTCGAATATGAGAAGTGTCTAGAGTCTAGGTTATGATTGTCTATTAGAGTCAATCATAGGGTTTAAGGGTAGTGTTCAGGCATTCCTAAGTCTGAGGTCATTCTTTACAACTGTTTGGTAAAGAATAAAGAGTCTTGTTTCGCTTCGTGAACATAATTCGTTTCTTGTGTTCCAAGTTATCTATAGTGAAGTGTTATCTCTATGGATAGTCAAGAGTTTGTTTGAGTTTAGATGAACTTGTGTCTTAGGTATCAACATCACAAAGCACATATTCCCTGGTAGAAGGATTGGGAATATATAGATGTTTGAAAAAGCAACATTATCATCTAGATTGGCAGTTTGGACATAATGTGGATTAGAATGGGCAGGTTCTGATCTGGATGTAAGTAATGTGTTCTGGCCATACATAATTACTTTCATGATGAAGACTTCACTTAGTGAAGATGACGATGAAGACAAAAGTTCTATGATCGGATCAACACAGCTAAGGATAAAGGAGAATCTTTATTGTTCAAGGAGTATGTTAATCAATGTGTGAGATTGAAAAACACCTTATCAAGAAGGATTTCAAAGTATCTTAAACAGACCATGATCTGATTCAAACATGGTAGGGTTATGCTCAACAAAATTCCAGGAGTGGCAGTTCTGTTTGTTGAGATTGTGGCAACCTCTCTGTGTATGATTTTAGTATCAAGGGGTCATCTGTTGATCGTTTCTGAAGGAGAAAAGTTCTTAGGCAAGGGTCTGTTGAAAAGAAAAGGGAATAAAACTTGTGGAGAATACTGGTAGTACAAATGTCAGACACAATGTTATGACATTCTTCTTCTGGTGTAAGTATTTATTGTGAGGAACAAATTTACTATAATGAGTGTGTTCAGCAGGATTGTTGAATAGAAGGTGCGGCTCTTGAAGATATGAAGATGAGTCTTATATTTTCCATTCATCATTTCAAACTTATTCCATTTGTGGGAGCTCAGACTATCTCGGATAGGGGGAGTAACTTCTTTTGTCAAGAGAAATTTCTTGATTAAAAATACTTTTACGTCATGAAGAAAATGTGATACTTCTGTCAGTTATTTGAATGGTTTAAGTCAAGCATGTGCAACTAGTAACCACTATTCCTTCTCTACAATAATGAGGTAGCTGTGTGCTAACAGTCTCAAGGTGTACAAAAACAACAGAAGTCTATGTCTATGACTAGTGAGTAAGTAGGGAGTCTGTTAATTGGTCCAAATGATGCTCTGTCTTAATCTTTTACGGAATCTTGGGCTATGTGCCTGAAGTAAAGAAAAGTGACAATGTATGACATAATGTCATGACATGTTTAAAGATATTGAATCTTCACAGTCAAACAAGGAAATCTCAATTGAAATTTATCTACACATCAGTGGTCGGTGTAAAGTTCATTCAATAACTATGCATGCGCTGGTAATTCAAGATAACTCCTATAAGAAAAACAGTCAAAAACTGCTTTGGAAAAAGTAGAAGCTTTTGGAACTATTTCCTAATTAACCGTTTGACCATTGAACAAGACCAAAGACCATCGTTAATTCCTACAATCTTCATTTGCTATATAATAGCATCTCCGTGAATTGCAGAAATCAAACTCTCTCAAAATGTCGTTCGTGTGCGTTCTTGTGATTCAAGTCTGGGTTTGGTATTGTGATGGGTTGTTATACCAAAACCATCTCAGAAAAAGAAAAACACGGGCTGGGGATGTTGGTGGTCGCTACCATGGGTTTTTCTGCAATAACAACAAAGATGTTCCACTATATACAACCTTCAGTATATGAATCATTTTCGTTGTGATTTGTGATATGAGTTATGAACACAATTGTGATTTGTGTTCTGAGTTACTAGGTCTGGTGGACAGTTTTCACTCAAGTCCTCTCTCGAGGTCTATGCTAGGATTTGGTTTCTGATACAAGACTAAGGAAGGGGTCTCTTATGCCACCATTGGTCCTCCAAAACGCAGGGCTTCTCCCATCTTATTCCTCGTGAACATCAGTGTTGCATGAAGATGTTCCACTGCATATTATGACATCGGTTCCTTCTTTGTCATATTGCGTCTAAAAAGGGGGAGAAGAATACCATCTTCTGATTTTGATACTATAAAAGGTTGTGTAGCGGACTGACGATGTTATGATGTGGTTCAAGTCCTAAAGAACAGAAGGTAAACCCAATTCTGAGAATGTAAAATTCTTTTCTTCCTTGGTGTCTTGAAGTTTTTATGTTTTTGCTACATATTTATGTTTTAGCCAAAATATGCCAAAGGGGGAGATTGTTAGTGCTTTTATTGGCTGATTGGCATCTATGTTTGGCTAAAACATAATAGCAATAAAACATAATACTAATGTGAATCTTCCAAGTTTATAAAGAACAAAACAAATTTAAGCAAGATGTTAGAAGGAATGTCATGACATTAACTCATGACATCGTGCCTGCAGAACTGGAAGGAAGATTCAGTTTGTACTTAACAGATACAAAATATTTATGTGAATATTATGTAATCCTATGTGGCGCATATTTAAAGGTCAAAAGAATAATTGAAAAATCAGATCAGAAGATTGAAGATTCAGGAAAAATCAGATCAGAAGATTGAAGATTCAGCAGTTTCTAATTTAGGAAACTCGGGATTGAAAGACCTTATTTGTAGCAGAATATTTTCTGCATATTTCTAGCAACAAAGTGCTGCGATTTGTAAGTCCAAGTCCAATTGGGATCAGGTTATAAATAGGAAACTTTTGTAACCTAGTTCAATATAGAAAACCTGGTTTTAACGATGTAGTCATTAAGGTTTCTATAGGGAGACCAACCAGGTTGTGGGATGGCTTCCTTGTCCTTCTCGAAACTTGTAGGTTAGAGAAGTGATTGTCCTCACTCGAAACCTGTAGGTAAGAGTTGAGTATTGTAAGCTTGATTGAACCTGTGAAGCAGATCAAGTATGTTTTCATTGTTAATTGTGTAAATAGCTGTTGCAGGGTTGTAACAGTTAGGTATCACCAGGGAGTGAGCAGAGGTTTTCTTATCTTGGATGGAGTTCTGAGATAGAGATTGCATTGGGTAGTGACTAGGTAAACCAAAGGTTGTTTATCTGTAAACTAGAGGTTGTTTATATAAAATAGTACTACTGATAGTGGAATCTTCTTCCTGGCTTGGTAGCCCCTAGAGTAGGTTAGTTAGAACCGAACTGGGTTAACAATTAACTTTGTTATTTATCTTCTGCATTGTTTGTTCAGTTATGAATGTTATGACTTTGTCTATAACATCAGGTTTAGAAGTGTTAGCTATTCCTGTACAGAACCATGTAAAAATTATAATCTGGTTATGTATGCTGAACATGTGTGATCCCAGGTCTCATTGACTCTTTCCTAAGAGTAATTAAATAATGAGGGATCCTTGTATTCTGCTGGTGCTACATTAATAACAGATCAGATGTCTTGACATCAGGATTGACATCCGAGTCTGTCATACTAGAATTTTCACCTACCATAAAGAGGGCAGGAAGTCTCACGGGAGGATATAATAGTCATTTGGAAACCAATGAAGATACCTTAGCATTCGAAAGGGACGATTATCATCTTATCGTAGGCAACTCGAAGGGACTTATGATCTTTGATGATGATAATGAACCGAGGGCAACATTTGCTAAGGCATCCTCGTATCCGTGGGACTTGACTATTTTTAATCGAAAGGCAGCAATAAGAGGGATTACCATTAAAGGTGTGTGGGTGCATCAATCACATGATTCAATTCAGTTATTTTATCTTGTAATTAGTGATGATTTATGTTCAATTGGCATTCTTGTCACTCCCTATATTACTAACCACGCAGTAAAAGAAAGGCAGAAATATAAATGCGGAAAGTAAAATCCTACGCTATTACAAGGCTTCAGGATGGGGATACATAGCCAAAAAACCCAGGGAAACAGAAATAAAAAGTGCAGAAATTGTAAACCTACAACTATTACATGGCTTTGAGGCAGTTACATAATAGAAGAAGAATTGAGCGCGAAAATATAAAAAAACCTAAAATTATTACAAGGCTGAGGCAATTATCAAAATAAGAAGAAACTCGTAGGAAAATAAAAAGGCAAAAAAAAAAGTTTTGTGAAATCGAACCCTAAAGGTAACCCTAATTATTTTCCTAATTAAACAAACCTAAATTTAATTAACTTAAATTAATTTGACCTGATTAAAATTTATAAAAAGAAATTTATTATCTAAATAAAAACTTAATTTAAATTATAAACCTAATTAAAAAGATTAAACCTATTTAGAATTAACTATCTACAACCTAATTTTATTAATATAATTAAATTATTTTTTCTAAAATAAAACCTAATTAAATAAAACTTAAATTTTTATTAATTAAATAATTTTTATTATTTTTATGAAAAAAGGTGAAGTTTAAAAAGTTTTTTTTTAGTTAAAAGAGAAAAAAAATTATGGAAATTAACTAAAAGAAACAAAATAAAATAAATTAGGCAAAATACCCTTTTTGGTCCCTTATGTTAACCTCGAGGTTCATTTTGGTCCCTTAACTTTAAAAAGTATCATATTGGTCCCTTAACTCTTCAAAAGGTGTCAATTTAGTCCTTTTTGTCATATTAGCGTCTGATTTAGCGACCGATTTTTGAGTTTTTCCATCGCTAATGTGACAAAAAGGACTAAAATGACACCTTTTGAAGAGTTAAGGGATCAATATAACACTTTTTGAAGTTAAGAGAACAAAATGAATCCCGAGGTTAACATAAGGGATCGAAAAGAGTATTTTGCCAATAAATTATAAAAAACTAACGCCCTAATCTGGTGTGGTTGGCTCCTGGAAGAACATGGTACGCCTGCAGGCTTGTGGACGTTGGATCTGGCATTTGGGAGGATCTGACGGCTCTTGTACGGAGGCTGTATGGTGGGGGCGTACACGATGGCTGTACTGGATCTGAAAGAAAATTATGGAAAAAAGAAAAAAATTAAAATACGCTCCCCCTGGGTATCGAACCCAGGTTTTGAGTGATCCACCAAGTACTCCTTCGCCAACTACTCCAAATTCGCTTGCTGAATATATTATGACCCACGATAAAAATAATATTAAAAACAAAAGCAAATGGTCCTACAAAAGCGCCCAGTGTCATACCCCAAAATTTGCCCGTCACATTTTTACTTTCAGGCTCATACAAGTATCAAAAGCTCAAGACTTGACTAAATGCACACTCCCCTAATCAAAGGGTCCTCAAATTAGGGTTTTGGATTTTCTAAGGAGAAAGGATGTATCAAGGCCTCAAGTAAGCTTCATATGATCTCTTAGGATTCAAATCATCTCCATGACAAGTTTCAAGCCTCAGTTTACAAGATTGCTCAGTCAATTGCTCAAATGGTCAACAATCGATCAATTTGACCTATAATTCAACTATGGTCAAATCACAGTCAAAACTCCTGATCTTTGGTCAACAACAATAGTTTGAAGTAAAATTCATCATTTGATCAAGGGTTGATCATTATTCATCGAGGAAAGCTCAGAAATCAACAAAAGTTCAAGTTACTAAATTAGGGTTTCTAAGCAAAAGTTAACTGTACTTTGACTGGCCATATGTCTCTCATGCTTTATCAGAAATTCCCCTTCCCCAAAACTTCAATAGGTTTAAGATTTGCCCTATTTAACTATCTGTCACCTTTCTTTATTAGCCATAAACCATTACCTTAGACAAAAACCTTAAGAAAGGGTTAAGGGTGCCTAACACCTTCCCTTGACCTGATTCTAATAACTTATCCAGATCTCTAAAACTTTGTAGGGTTTCCTATTCGTCCTGGAAGAATAGGTGGCGACTCTAAAATCTAAATTTTTAGGGCAGGTTGCTACAGCTGGCGACTTTGCTGGAGATAAAACAAAAGGCGAATTATTATGCTCCTAGGTTTGGTTTAGGGTTTAGGTATATGTTAATCATTAGGGTTTGGCTAATTTTTTTTGGGTTAGGATTTTTTGGGTTAGGGTTTAGGTTTTTTTATATTTAATTTTCTTTTTATTTATTTATTTATTTGCAGTTTTTATTTACAGTAATTTAAATAAATATCTGTTTAATTGCTTATATGTTTTTATTGTATTTTTGGGATATATAAATTGCTGTTAAAACATAAGTGTGGGAATTATCTTTAAGACCAGAGGAGACTTGCATCGCCTACGAGTCTTGATGATAATTCCACTCAGAGTGGGTCGAATATCCGAAAATGTCCAAGACGAGGCTTGACTTTGTCGAGGGCAGGATTTGGTATTTAGCTGATCTCTCTAGGAACCTACCCCTAAAACTCGAACCTCACGGGTAAACGATCCTTCTAAAATCCAAAGAGACAAAAAGTCTCGGAGGCTACGAGGGACCCCATGAGACCTTTTTAGAACTACCTATGGGAAGGGTAGACTACCGTATGCTGTCATACCGAACTTATGAACTTAGGGTTAGGTGCTTATTATATGTTTGTAATTTATATACTACGAATATCTGTATTTTAATTCTGCAAGTCTTTCTACGCGTTCCCTAGCCTGTAGGGATTCTATTTCCAAGATCATATCCTTCCCACGAAGGACATCTCCATTTATGCACGTCAGTTGGCCTCTCGATGGCCATGAGACCTAGTGGATGTCTTGAACAGTCACCCTGTGCCTACATCTATGCACTCCCTAGCTAGTAGGGATACTACTTCTAAGATTGCATTCTTCCCACGAAGGACATCTTCATTAGTGATCGGAAAAATAGCAAGTGTAATATTTTTGCCTCTGTAGTAATAATAGGGGAAATTCCCCGAATGTCGATCTCAAGGACTGCGTAGGAAATACAGATTCGTAAAATATGATTCAATTGAACAAAAACTAATGTTTTGGTTTTGGGGGAATTTAATCCTTGCAAAGAAAAATAATGAGAAAAATAAATTGAGTTTTGTTATCAAATATATGAGATGCTAGGGTGAGTGGTTGGTTTGGCATGTAACACTTTCAGAATTAAGATCTCTTCAACAAGTTCATAACATTCAGTTACCACATCTTTAGGGTGTTTCCTCCTAAGTCCTTAGTGAGGAAACCATTGGTCTTCCAACCTAAATCCTAAGTCCTTAGGAACATAAATTGAAACCAAGCTTTTATATAATCAAGATTATGTGGTAATTATAGGGTATCCCTAGTCCTAGGTGATATCTACTATAATCAAATTATGCACAAACCCTAACAACTACAGTCCTGTATTTGTTAGCCATAGATTAATCCTTATTTCACCGATAAAGAAAACAAGAAGAACATTGCATAATTTAACTGAAAATCATAAACCAATGTATTGACGAAATCACAAATTCATCGTTATTACAAAAACCAAATCAGGACCACCCCCCTAGCATTGGGGGGTTTAGCCTCTCATAATATTCAAGAAAGACAAAGTAAAGAATTTAGACATTACAAAGATAATTGGGAACTTTGATCTTCAATGGTGTCCACCGTTGAATCTCTCCGTCTCCGAAACCCTTGATGAAGCTATCTTCTCTCTTCTGTGATTTTCTATCGTCTGATGCAAAAGTCCCTAAATAATTCTCTCAAACTCAACTAAATAGTCTAGGTACAAATCTCAGCCAAAAGAAATGTCTAAAGTGCCCTCAAGGTGGAGATTTAATGAAAAAGCCTTAAAATTGGAAGTTTTCACGCTCTCAGCAGCACTGGCCGTGCTTGGACGCACGGGTGGCCGTGCTGATCTTTATTTTTATTTTTGCTCCCAGCCATCCTGACACGGGCCGTGCGTGGAAGCACGGGCGGCCGTGTGTCGCCCCTGGATTTTGTATGGAGGAGAGTTGATCATCTGACACGGGCCGTGCGTGGAAGCACGGGCGGCCGTGTTTGCTCCCAGTATTTGTATTTTTTCTCTTTCTCTTGCTCCTCCTTCTTTCATGGTTGCTTGGACATTTAAGACGACTCGTTCTGACCTGAAACTTGCACACAACTAACCAAACGGCATAAAAAGCATCTAAATAACTTAAATTAGACATAATGCAAATAAAACATAAAAACAATCAAACATAAAGTACTTAAACAAAAACAATAAAACATTGATCAAAGTGTTACCGAATTAACAAATTTAGACCGAATCCATGACAAAAATTAGGTAGAAATGGTGACCGATCACAACCCCAAACTTATCTCATTGCTTGTCCTCAAGCGATGCAAGAGACCAAACAGAGGTCACCCTGGATTTTTCTTTCCACAACACTGCCGATGTTATTCACAACTTGCGTCTACCTTTCTATTAGAATCTCTGGCTTGCCGAACCAAACTTTCTACCATACTTCCACATCAGAGTACCTTTTTACCCTGCAAGCTTTTTCACACTTCTCACCAAATCTCTCAGGGTTAAAGTGTTTTGCACTCACAAAATAAAGATATGCAATATCAACTCTTAATTTTGAATAAATTCTACCTTCACTACACTAACAAAGTTCACACACCTTTTGAGGTCTTCTGGGTTGTAATGGGGTTTAGGTACGGTGGGATACACAAGGAAATGGATAAACAAATGGTTTTGGGTTCGACATTCATGTTGTGTTTTTCGTAATTGTGCTCAACTTGTTACACTGGGAATTTATTCGACTCAGACTCTTTTGCTTCACTCATTCTTCCGTGAGTGCTTAATGTAACTGAGTCTTTCATTCGGGCAAGTTTTTCTCTTTCTTTCTCTTTTTTATGGGACATACATTCATATGTCTCAAAAATTTATTTTCCTTTTTTTTTTTTTTACTCGCCCTCTTCTTTGATGATTACTACCCCAAACTTAGATTTTAGCACAACTCTGAAAACCACAACATTTATGCCGAGTAAAGGTTGGAAGTGTTTGGCTGCGGGTTACATATATGGTTATAACAAATAAAAGGATATGGCTCAACTGGGGTAACAACGGATAAACATATAATTTCGATGGCTAGAAAGGCTCAGGTGGTAAAACAAACAAATGCCTCAGTGTGTGTCCTCATATTATGCTGTGTCAGTAGAACATACGCAAAATCAGAATGATAAAGTCATACCTGAATGAACTCTCATGATGATTATTTGTTGTGTTTGGCTTTTTGTAACCTCACCATGTTGGATAAGCTTACAGGTTCCAAAGCACTCCTCGTGTCATGTGGCTTCTTTCTGGCGTAAGTACACCATAAAATCCTCTTTGTCCAGTATCCGCAAGTTGCGTCCAACAGTTACTTTTCTTTCGGCTGCATCAACTTCCAGGGTGCCTCGGGGGAATAGGTTCAGGTTGCACCTTTCATCCACTAAATACCATTCATCATTCATTCGGCATCCATAAGTCGATCTATAACATAATGTCAACATAACACACAAACAAAAACAAAAATGGAAAACAACTAAAAGCAAATGAAAAGAACCCCTCCCACACTTGAACCAAACATTGTCCTCAATGTTTTAGAACAAGCCTTGGAGAGGTTACTTACAGAGGGTATTGCACTCCAATGATCACTTCCGAGCTTTCACTAGAGATGCACTCTTTTATTTCCTGAAAATAAAATAAACAAACAGAGAAATAAATTATTAAAACTGTGGGTTGCCTCCCACGAAGCGCTTCGTTTAACGTCGCATGGCTCGACGGTCCATTACCCTTTATTATGGAGGGTATTTCCTTTTCCAAACTTTGTTGCTTGTTACTTTCTCACCCAAGAACTCATGAAGATGATAAGCATGGACCACTTTTCTCTTCAACTCACTTCCCGCATTCTTCTTGACTTCCTTAGCCTTCTTCGGATTTTTGATAGCTCCCTGAGTTGTTTCCACCCGAGAGGCTATGCTTGAGACTTTTTCTTGGAGCTGTTCAGGCCTTTTGTCTTTTTTTTCACTTTCCGCCATATCCACAGAAGTTTGATCATTTGCACCTGTCCTATGTTTCTTAACTCCCAACATCTTCAAGGTTACTTCTTCATCAAATGATTTTAGCGTTAGTGTCCCTTTTTCAATGTCAAAGTTGCAGCGGCCTGTCAACAAAAAGGGTCTCCCAAGAAGGATAGGTGTTTCTTCGTCTTCCGGAATGTCCATGATGTGGAAGTCAACAGGGAATACAAATTTGTCAACCTCCACTAGTACATCTTCCGCTACCCCATAAGATTTCTTGGTGGTGTGATCAGCGAACCTTAACTTTTTCTTACTTTCCTTAACCTCTCCCAATTCAAGCTTTTTGAAAATAGATAGTGGCATTAAACTTACACTGGAACCAGAATCAATGAGTGCCTTTTTGAACATTCGATTCTTGATAGTGCATGGTATTGCCACAGCTCCAGGGTCTTTCCTCTTGGTTGGGATCTTCCTTACTGACGAGACTAAACCGCACTTCTCAGTTGCAATCTTTTGTTCTCCTTCCACTGATCTCTTCTTTGTCATTACCTCCGTCAGAAATTTCTTATACAATGGCATGTGCTCAAGTGCTTCGAAGAAGGGTAAATTCACCTCTAGCTTTTTGAACAATTCAGTAAATTTCTCAAAGTCTTTTTCTTTTGAATCCTTCTTTGTCACTCTGGAAGGGAAAGGTAGTTTGAGCGCCGGTTCAGCCTTTTTCTTATTTTTTTCTTCAACTGGTTTAACCGGTGGTATCACAACTTCTGGATCTTTTGGGTTTTCTCTTATTTCCAAGTCCACCTCTATTACCATGGGGTCATCTATTTCCTCTTTTTCTTTTTCCGATTCTGCCACTTTCTTACTTCTTGTAGTAACAGCATTAATCTTCTCTTGATCTTTCGGATTTTTCACAGTTGCACTCGGAAAGCTACCTTGTGCCTGTAGAGTGAGATGTTGTGCTATTTGACCCACTTGAACTTCTAGATTTTTGATCGAAGCTGTGGTGTTCCTTTGGTTGTTTCTGGTTTCTTCTTGAAACTGAGAGCATTGTCCAACCAGTCTCTCAATAGCTACTTCCCACTCTGCCTTCTGAGGATTTTGTTGTTGATCTTTCCAAGCAAAGTTGGGATGATTCTTCCACCCTGGATTATAGGTGTTAGAATACGGATTGTTTTGTCTTAGGAATTTGATTTCTTCAATCTGCTTGGGCGTAGCAACACAGTATACAGTTTGGTGAGGACCTTGGCAAATTTCACAACTTACAGGTTGAGCTTGTTGAACTTGAGCCACCTGTTGTGTACCTATGTTCATAGCCTTCAGTCTCTTTTCAACTTCTGCAGCTATAGCATCTTCAACCCGGATTTTTGAAGTTTCCAGTTTAAGATCAATGATTCCTTCCGGTTTGCTAGCACACCTGTCATACAACTCCAAATGCTCATTTGCAGCTATTGCTTCAATGATTTTGATGATGCCGGAGGCTGTTGTGAAATTTGTTGAGCCTCCAGCTGCTGTATCAATCAACTGCTTTGTTTTCATCCTGAGCCCATTGACAAATACTTGCATTTGTTCAGTCTTGTCCATATTATGAGTGGGACATGCTACTAGAGTTCTTTTGAATCTTTTGTAAGCATCTCCTAATGGCTCACCCTCCTTCTGCTTGAAGTTCAAGATATCATACCTCTTCCTTATAAATACAGATGCTTGAAAATACTCATTCAAGAAAGCCGTCTCCATCTCTTCCCATGATGTGATACTACCTGCTGGAAGAGAATAGAACCACTCTTCTGCTTCCTCGGCTAATGTGAACGGGAACATTCTCAGCTTCTTTGCCTCTTCTGTATGCCCTTCAATTTTTAGAGTTGTACTCATGGTCAGAAATCTCTGTAGGTGCTTGTTTGCATCTTCATTAACCTTTCCGGTGAAAGGTTTTCGTTCCAGCTGATTTATTGTACTCGGATGCAGTTGAAAATTTGCCGCATTTACCGGTTGGCTGACAATTGTTAGTCTACCACCCGGTGTGTTCGTAGCACCATAGTCTCCGAGAAGCCTCTCAGGTGGTGGTGGATTCTCGCCCATAACTTCTTCTTCACTTTCAGAATCTGAACCAGAATGAACTGAAATAATCTCTTCTTCAGATTCCAGTTTTTCTCGACGAGCTTGTCTGCGCCTTGCGTGCAAGGTTCTTTCAATTTCTGCGTCAAAAAGAAATTCAGCTGAGGCATTACCTCGCATAAACAGATTAGAAAATTATTAGAATACTACAAAAAAAAAAATTAAAAATGCAGGAAATAAAATTTTAGTCGCAGAGCAACAAAATTTCAATTGAACTTAAGTTAAAAATCTGTATTTTGGCAGTCCCCGGCAACGGCGCCAAAAACTTGATCGGAAAAATAGCAAGTGTACTATTTTTGCCTCTGTAGTAATAATAGGGGAAATTCCCCGAATGTCGATCTCAAGGACTGCGTAGGAAATACAGATTCGTAAAATATGATTCAATTGAACAAAAACTAATGTTTTGGTTTTGGGGGAATTTAATCCTTGCAAAGAAAAATAATGAGAAAAATAAATTGAGTTTTGTTATCAAATATATGAGATGCTAGGGTGAGTGGTTGGTTTGGCATGTAACACTTTCAGAATTAAGATCTCTTCAACAAGTTCATAACATTCAGTTACCACATCTTTAGGGTGTTTCCTCCTAAGTCCTTAGTGAGGAAACCTTTGGTCTTCCAACCTAAATCCTAAGTCCTTAGGAACATAAATTGAAACCAAGCTTTTATATAATCAAGATTATGTGGTAATTATAGGGTATCCCTAGTCCTAGGTGATATCTACTATAATCAAATTATGCACAAACCCTAACAACTACAGTCCTGTATTTGTTAGCCATAGATTAATCCTTATTTCACCGATAAAGAAAACAAGAAGAACATTGCATAATTTAAATGAAAATCATAAACCAATGTATTGACGAAATCACAAATTCATCGTTATTACAAAAACCAAATCAGGACCACCCCCCTAGCATTGGGGGGTTTAGCCTCTCATAATATTCAAGAAAGACAAAGTAAAGAATTTAGACATTACAAAGATAATTGGGAACTTTGATCTTCAATGGTGTCCACCGTTGAATCTCTCCGTCTCCGAAACCCTTGATGAAGCTATCTTCTCTCTTCTGTGATTTTCTATCGTCTGATGCAAAAGTCCCTAAATAATTATCTCAAACTCAACTAAATAGTCTAGGTACAAATCTCAGCCAAAAGAAATGTCTAAAGTGCCCTCAAGGTGGAGATTTAATGAAAAAGCCTTAAAATTGGAAGTTTTCACGCTCTCAGCAGCACTGGCCGTGCTTGGACGCACGGGTGGCCGTGCTGATCTTTATTTTTATTTTTGCTCCCAGCCATCCTGACACGGGCCGTGCGTGGAAGCACGGGCGGCCGTGTGTCGCCCCTGGATTTTGTATGGAGGAGAGTTGATCATCTGACACGGGCCGTGCGTGGAAGCACGGGCGGCCGTGTTTGCTCCCAGTATTTGTATTTTTTCTCTTTCTCTTGCTCCTCCTTCTTTCATGGTTGCTTGGACATTTAAGACGACTCGTTCTGACCTGAAACTTGCACACAACTAACCAAACGGCATAAAAAGCATCTAAATAACTTAAATTAGACATAATGCAAATAAAACATAAAAACAATCAAACATAAAGTACTTAAACAAAAACAATAAAACATTGATCAAAGTGTTACCGAATTAACAAATTTAGACCGAATCCATGACAAAAATTAGGTAGAAATGGTGACCGATCAATTAGCATACGTCATTTGGCCTCTCGATGGCCATGAGATCTAGTGACTGTCTTGAACGGTCACCCCATGCTTGCTTCCACGCACCCCCTAACTTGTAGGGTTTGGATTTCCATTTATACATCTTTCATCCCTAGCCTGTAGGGATTTCACTTCATCTGGTATCGTCCTTAGATAGGTTGTGTTCCCCATAGAGAAACTTTCCACGAGGGAAAACTTCATTAGCATACGTCAATTGGCCTCTCAATGGCCATGAGATCTAGTGACTGTCTTGAACGGTCACCCCATGCTTGCTCCCGCGCACCCCCTAATTTGTAGGGTTTGGATTTCCATTTATACATCTTTCATCCCTAAACTGTAGGGATTTCACTTCGTCTGGCATCGTCCTTAGATAGGTTGTGTTCCGCATAGAGAACCTTCCCACGAGTGACAACTTCGTTAGTACACGTCGAACGAACCCTCGATGGCCATGAGATTTGGTGACTGTCTTGAACAGTTACCAGCTGCTACCTTCTGCGTACTCCCTAATCTAAGGGATTTCCATTGGCGCGTCATAACATCTAGCTTGCAAGGATTTCACTAGGATCTAATGTCACCTTTAAATCCACATTATAACACCCTTCTAAACCCCGCGGAAAATTAACATTAAAATCAGAGTAAAACATGAAGAAGAGTATTACAACGCCAACAAAATAAACAAATATTCATGTCATGCCATAAAGGAACGATAAACCAAAAATTATTCAGGTAACATGTTAACACAGCGGAATATTCTTATCAACTGAATAATCAAACATCTGGAGTCGAAGACTCATAATTCAACCATAAGCCATAAACAAAACAGAAGTCTGTCAGCCAATTCTAAAATGACGTTCCTGGTGTTACACGACCAGAGCATGACACAGACCCAACTGACTTTAACGAACTACTTGACGAGCTAATCCTCACCAAGTACACAAGCTACTCCTCAATCTGAAAAATAACAACAGTAAGGGTGAGTTTCATGCGCATTAACAAATGTTATAGGAATATAAACAATACAACTTCATCTATACATTATTCACCCAAATCAATTATATTCAGATAATGTAGCAACATTCGTCAATTACAGTCATTCATACCAAAATACACACAAATTATAACATTGGACAACTTCCATTCATGCTACAATTATACATAACAACCTAATGCAATGCAACTAAATGCATGTGGTACCAATCATGGGATAACCCATCTCACCGATCCACCACCATAAAGATTCGGCTACTTCTCTCACCAATTCCACACAATGGGAATTAGCTACCGCTGTCCCACCACCATATGGGATACAACCCACAATATGATTATGAAATGCATGCATCACATACTGCATACTAATCATCAACACCAAACAACTGAACAATCATAATCATCAACCGATGCAATAACAATATAAACCACCACAACCAATTAAATCAAGTGTTTTAAATTAAACTCGAGTCATAACTCAACACTATTTTTTTGCACAAATCACTTAATTAGCTTCACTGTGCTCGAAACGGCACATCAACCGGACTAACAGTTAAAAGTTATATATCGTTAAACTTTAACAAAAATCCCAAACATCAACAGCACGCGGCGCCAAGCTTGGTTCGCGGCGCAAACTGAGCGATCCAAAAATCCTTGGCTCTCTGCCAAGCTGTTCGCGGCGCAAACACTTGTACGCGGCGCGAAACGAGAAAAAGTTACGCCTTCGCGGAGCCAACACAGGTACGCGGCGCGACCTGTGCGTATCACAACATCCTGGCATTCTGCCCACCTGTTCGAGGCGCCAACCCTGTGCACGCGGCGCCAACCGGTGATCTCAGAAACCCCAACCTGCAGAAAACAGCATTCTATACCTCTCTATTGCTCTCAAATCATACCAGTATGAATTTCAGAAAAATAAACCATACATGCAACATAAATTGCACGCTTACACATACTTCTAATCATGTTTAACATCATTATTCAACACCAATCATCATTCACAACCTAAATTGAATCAAGGTTCTATAAACCCCAAACCCCCAAACCCGACATATAATCAAATTCGAAATCCTAACATACAAATTCCATTGAATCATTCATACAACCCATAATAGAAGTTAATGAGAAGAATCCCCCCTTACCTTAGCCAAGAGTTCTTGATTGGTCCCTCCCTCCATTGCTCCTCTTTCACGTTCTTCTTGTTCCAAACTCTTTTCACATCCCTTTCTCTTATTCTCAATTCCTTATTATTTTATAAAATAACCTTTTAATTAGAATAGGGCCTTTACTAACATAACACCCCCTCATTCCTTAACATCACACATGGCCCAACACCATAACCATCCTTTCCCAATTAATATCCCACAAACCACTAATAATTCTAATTATTAATTAAATTTCCATTTAAATTAAAAATTAAAATATACGGGTGTTACAACTCTCCCCCACTAAAAGAGTTTTCATCCTCGAAAACATACCTCAAGTAGCCAGCTCTTACAAGAGTCCTTCACCTGACTCTCCAGCTCCTAATTAACATTACCACGTGATAGGTCCTCCCTAAGCCACTTTGACCAACGCTATCTCTTTACCGCACAGTTACTTCAACTTTTGATCTTTGATCCTCAAATTCATCTTGTATAACCAACAGAAAGCACATCTCACGCATTCACTCTCAGCTCTTACGTCGCATCTGACTCCCCAAAGGTGTACTACTCGTTATACCTCCAAAAGGTTAACAACAATAAAACATTGAGGTACAACCTATACAATACGCTCAACAACTGAGTAATACAATTACACAATCCATAGTATGGTCACACTTGATCAACAATGCAGTAATGCAATCCATCTACCAAACATACCAACCTTAGACACACTATTCCATCTGAGCGATAAAGTAATACTTACACTCTTCACCAACCGCTTCCTTCAAGAAACTCACTACTCATATTCCTATACCATTGAATTCCAATTATCTGACCCCTCTTAAGTCACACCAGCAATTATCCAACACGTTACATTCCGCTTTTTCCGCACTACTCTGACTACTCATCACAATCATCTATACCAATTATATTTCGGAGTTTTACCCGATTTCGACTCTCTTTACTCATTCGTTTTCAAGAATCATTCTTCATCATTCATGGTACTAATCTACCACTTAGCAATCCTTACTCGCATCCAATGAAAACCAATTCCTAATTTACTTCCTCTATTTAAGCATCCTAACCATCAGAACAAGTACACACAAGTAATTATAGTCACACTCATCAGCCTCAATATACCATTGCTTATAAAATAGCTCAACTGAGTCCCACTCTCTTTTAAGAATTAAATCAACTCCGTCCTTCATAGAGTGTAATTCCTCATTATATCTGGAATCTACAATATCACCTAAATAACATCACAAAATTATTACAACATCATATAGCATCAACTCTTCGTTTTAATTTCGCCGAATACATACTCGTTAACTACGTACAACCGTAATAACATATTCATCATCTCGATAATTATTCAAAAGAGTTATAATTCTTCGACGCGACATCCTTACATTCACTGGATTCTAAATCCAACATATAGATCAATACATATTCTCTATGTAGGATTTCGACATATTAATTCCTTACTTCCCGCGAGTAGTACTCATAACACTACTCCACATCACACTTTCGCTGTGCGACTCTGATTTACCCGTCTTAAGTCATTTGTCCATCATGTTGCACTCTTTCATATCCACCTCTTCATAAATTCACACAACATAGTGAGTGATTATTCCCACGGCTTCGCATTCATCACATCTTATACCATTAAGGTAACAAAACAAATTCATCTCATTTATAAGATTCCGTCTACTTTCAACAAGAGATTAAGGGTGATCAAGTCCTCAATTTGTCAATAGATAGTCGTCATCCATATTTAAGCATAAACTGTCGTTACTACATAACAGTGTCCTTTCCGAGTTTGCACCCAAACTCATTAACATCGTCGTAGTTCAATAATCCACTACGGTGTCCTTCTTCTAGAATATTCTTCCGAAGCTCAAAACATCAGAAACACAAATTCAATCACTCAACCTCATTACATCGTTTTCGTCGATCCTGAATTCATCGCCTTTACTTTGGTAATTCAAAGTCAACCTATCGATCAACTCAACATCATCTTTCTGACCTTCTCTAATCTCGTTAAGAATACCACTAGTCATCTTCTAGCATACTCAATCTAACACTATTAGGAGTGCCTTCACATACTAACTCAAGTCTCTAAATTGTCCAATTAGATCCAACTCATTCATCATTAGCACCGACATTTTAAAGACTTCCTACGCAACACAATCGCACAACATTCATACTCGTGGTTTTAATCCAAATTCTATGGCATCCTTCACGTCCAAATATCATTCCACTCGGAATCTCAACAAAGTCTTCCTCACATCAACATATGTTAGAAATCCTCTAAAATTTTTCTTTTATACTTATCGTTACTTTGCCATCACAAATACGATTCCAAGAGTTCTAAAGTTTATCCCATCTTTACTACTAATTCACTTCTCACTAAAATCCATCGGCCCTCAAACTATCTTTATTACCGAACAGCTCATCAACTTATTCATCAACATCACGTGCTGCTCAACTTCGTTTCAAACAATCACGATAGTAGGCATTCTTACTCAACGAGCTTCACACCTCCGTAACCGACTTTAAAATATCCCCTCATAGGATCACCATACTATATTTATAACTCTCCCATAAGGTAGAACATAATCTCTCCTCTTCGTAGGTTTAAACGGCACATTAATCCGACACTCGAAACTCAAGATATGAATTTTCCAATCATTGCCCGAAAAATGCAACACTGACATCATGCAACGACACTCTATACGATATATCCAAAACTCCTCAATTGGTAAATTCAATTCTTAAAATTACTCCTCAACAAACCTTCTAATTATTCCTTCGATCCATCCAACACTGACACTGACATCCCGTGCAGTACCAATAAACAAGTCTAGTTATAAGAACAAGAGTAACCGTAACTTCACCTCTTTCCAACGTCATCCTGTCACAATTAATTATGTTACAGCTGCTGCAACCATTTTTATAACGAATTTCATCTCGTTAGCTTTCCGACGCTTCAAACGGAACTCAAATCGGATGTCCAGAACTCTAGTTATGAATTTTCGAAGTTCTGCAGCTATTCAGCAATTTTCCTGCGTTTTTCTTACGAAAATCTCACTCCAAAACTCATTCTCTTCAACTCGATTACATTCCAAACAACCCCTTATCATATCTCCTTACTTCCAAACATTATTATAACTTGAGCAACACTTCCCATCGCCGAAACGCAATTTCTGGAACATGACGACATCAATCCTCTTCGCAAACTTGCAGCTGAACCTCTTCTGAGTCGTAAGGCTACTCAATTGACAACTTCGCAGCACACCAGCAGAGCTGACACATTGCAACTTTCCAATTTCCTTCTCTTACAATAACTGTCAATTACCTCTAATCATCTTCCTTCAAAATGTTCCAACTCAATTCCCAGTGAAGTCTTAATTCCAAGTCACCTTCAATTCGGAAAACAACAACTCCAACAATGCTTGCACTGTTGCCAACAACAGCCTACTGAATCAATCCTCTTACAACTGAAACATAACCGAGAAGCGAAGCTTCAATCCAACACCTGCAACAAACAACCAAGTACCGACAGTGATTCACTCACATGTCGCGTACCAAGGAATAATACACCGACAATATACAACCGTCGTGCAACTCAACTGACTCGACAACTGGCCTGACGAACCGACCTGCTCTGATACCACTATTGTAACACCCTTCTAAACCCCGCGGAAAATTAACATTAAAATCAGAGTAAAACATGAAGAAGAGTATTACAACGCCAACAAAATAAACAAATATTCATGTCATGCCATAAAGGAACGATAAACCAAAAATTATTCAGGTAACATGTTAACACAGCGGAATATTCTTATCAACTGAATAATCAAACATCTGGAGTCGAAGACTCATAATTCAACCATAAGCCATAAACAAAACAGAAGTCTATCAGCCAATTCTAAAATGACGTTCCTGGTGTTACACGACCAGAGCATGACACAGACCCAACTGACTCTAACGAACTACTTGACGAGCTAATCCTCACCAAGTACACAAGCTACTCCTCAATTTGAAAAATAACAACAGTAAGGGTGAGTTTCATGCGCATTAACAAATATTATAGGAATATAAACAATACAACTTCATCTATACATTATTCACCCAAATCAATTATATTCAGATAATGTAGCAACATTCGTCAATTACAGTCATTCATACCAAAATACACACAAATTATAACATTGGACAACTTCCATTCATGCTACAATTATACATAACAACCTAATGCAATGCAACTAAATGCATGTGGTACCAATCATGGGATAACCCATCTCACCGATCCACCACCATAAAGATTCGGCTACTTCTCTCACCAATTCAACACAATGGGAATTAGCTACCGCTGTCCCACCACCATAAGGGATACAGCCCACAATATGATTATGAAATGCATGCATCACATACCGCATGCTAATCATCAACACCAAACAACTGAACAATCATAATCATCAACCGATGCAATAACAATATAAACCACCACAACCAATTAAATCAAGTGTTTTAAATTAAACTCGAGTCACAACTCAACACTAATTTATTGCACAAATCACTTAATTAGCTTCATTGTGCTCGAAACGGCACATCAACCAGACTAACAGTTAAAAGTTATATATCGTTAAACTTTAACAAAAATCCCAAACAGCAACAGCACGCGGCGCCAAGCTTGGTTCGCGGCGCGAACTGAGCGATCCAAAAATCCTTGGCTCTCTGCCAAGCTGTTCGCGGCGCAAACACTTGTACGCGGCGCGAAACGAGAAAAAGTTACGCCTTCGCGGCGCCAACACAGGTACGCGGCGCGACCTGTGCGTATCACAACATCCTGGCATTCTGCCCACCTGTTCGCGGCGCCAACCCTGTGCACGCGGCGCGAACCGGTGATCTCAGAAACCCCAACCTGCAGAAAACAGCATTCTATACCTCTCTATTGCTCTCAAATCATACCAGTACGAATTTCAGAAAAATAAACCATACATGCAACATAAATTGCACGCTTACACATACTTCTAATCATGTTTAACATCATTATTCAACACCAATCATCATTCACAACCTAAATTGAATCAAGGTTCTATAAACCCCAAACCCCCAAACCCGACATATAATCAAATTCGAAATCCTAACATACAAATTCCATTGAATCATTCATACAACCCATAATAGAAGTTATTGAGAAGAATCCCCCCTTACCTTAGCCAAAAGTTCTTGATTGGTCTCTCCCTCCATTGCTCCTCTTTCACGTTCTTCGTGTTCCAAACTCTTTTCACATCCCTTTCTCTTATTCTCAATTCCTTATTATTTTATAAAATAACCTTTTAATTAGAATAGGGCCTTTACTAACATAACACCCCTTCATTCCTTAACATCACACATGGCCCAACACCATAACCATCCTTTCCCAATTAATATCCCACAAACCACTAATAATTCTAATTATTAATTAAATTTCCATTTAAATTAAAAATTAAAATATACGGGTGTTACACACATAGGCTAGCCTTAGGGTTATATCTGTCGCACATCTGCATTGCATTACATATAAGGAGTCATAATATACACAAAAGAGGAGTCTTTTGTATACGCATGCATCTGCATTTTCATACATTCATACATTTACATTTGCATTTCTACCTTCGCCCGTATCCATACTTACCGTGCTAGCCGATTTCCCGAGACTCACGAAGAAAATCAAAAGGATCCTAAAACTATGGAGACAGAAGGATAAATTATTAGGAGATGAAAATGAACTTGGTCTTACAAAGAGAAAAAGGATGCCTTTCACCATTCCAGCCACATGCCCATGCCTTTTCGTAACAGGATTGTAAATACAATAAAAGGTATCATAGAGAAAGGATTAGTTCAACAAAGAAGTTCCCCCATAGATACACTCAAGAGGTATCTAGTCATAAAGGGGTTCATCTTAGAACATAGCAAAGCTTACAAGGACGCTCTGCGATAACTTGGGGGGCAAGGGATGAAGGATAGAAAAACACTTAGAAAGGGGGGGTTTGAATAAGTGTAGCTTTAAAACTTGTAAGATAAAAACAATTTGCACAATGATTTTTATCTTGGTTAATTGTTAACTAAACTACTCCAGCCCAACCCCTTGGAGTGATTTACCTCACCTGAGGATTTAATCCACTAACCACACGAGATTACAATGGTTTTCCACTTATACAACTTCTAAGTCTTCTAGAGTATACTGATCACAACCTGATCACTCTAGGAACAATCTGCTTAGATACCCTCTAAGACTTTCTAGAGTATACTGATCAACAACCTGATCACTCTAGTTCTTACAACTTAATGTAAACAAATTCTAAGAGTTACAATGCTTCTAATAAAGCTATTATCACAACTGTGATTTTATCTTAAGTTTAAGCTTAATCTCACTAATATATTACAACAACAATGTAGTGAGGTTGATGAAGTTTGAGAGCTTTTGATTTGAACAGCGTTTCAGCGTTTTTGCATAAAGTCTTGTATTCAGAATTCGTAACTTAGCTTCTCATCAGAACTTTATATTTATAGGTGTTTGAGAAGATGACCGTTGGGAGCATTTAATGCTTTGCGTATTCCGTACAACATTGCATTTAATGTTTCACTCTTTTGTCAACTACCTCGAGCCTTGCTTTCGCTGTGTCTACTGACGTTGCCTTTAATAGATTTCAACATTCCTTTTGACAGTCAGCGTAGCCTGCCAGCTAGTACTTGCTTCTGATCTGATGTTTGTGTAAACAACGTTTGAATATCATCAGAGTATAAATAGCTTGGTGCAGAGCATCTTCTTGTCTTCTGACCTTGAAGTGCTTCTGAGCGTGATACCATGAGAACTTCAGTGCTTCTGCTTCTGATCTCAAGTCCTTCTGATGCTTTCATAGACCATGTTCTGATTCTGCTTGACCATCTTCTGATGTCTTGCCAGACCATGTTCTGATGTTGCATGCTGAACCTTCTGAGTCAGTGCTTCTTGCGCTGATTTTGTGCATACTCTTTATATAATTCCTGAAATGTAAATTGCATAGTATTAGAGTACCACATTATCTCATACAAAATTCATATACATTGTTATCATCAAAACTAAGAATATTGATCAGAATAAATCTTGTTATAACAATCTCCCCCTTTTTGATGATGACAAAAACATATATAAATGATATGAATTTGCGATCAGAATATCAGACGGCTAAAGACAGTTACACAGCTATAGCATAAGCATATAAACATAGTGTGTGAATATGTCTCCCCCTGAGATTAACAATCTCCCCCTAAGATAAATAATCTCCCCTTGAAATAAATACTGGAAGAAATTTATAAATAAAGGACTTCCCTGAGTATTTTCCATTTCAGTTGAGACGATCAGATATGATTAGATCTTCAAAACATTCATAACTTCTGATTCTTGCTTCCATAGGACAGCTTCAGAGCTTGAATTTCTTCTTAAATCATTGCATGCTAGATTGTATTAGAACATTGTTGAATGTACCATAGCATCATTAGAGCATCTCTACATCCTGAAATGTTACAGAACAAACTAAATGACAACAGTCAGAGCATGAATGAATCAGAACATAAAATATGTATCAGAACATATAATATGTATTAGAGCAAAAAACAATAATGTTTCAGAGCATATTTAGAACTAAAATATGCATCAGAACATATAAGGAATGAGAATGAGTTAGAGCATATTCTATCATCAGAATATCATAACATTCTTCCTTCTTGCTTCTGATCTTGAAGCTTCACAGCACTCAGCTTGCTTCAAATTCCATGAGCTTGATTCCATACAGAATTGCTTTTCCCCATGTCTTTACTTCTAATGTTGAGCTTTTAAGAAGATCTTCACTTCCTGCAAAACACTCAAAGACACAGAATTTGAAAATTCTTGTTAGAAATGTGGAGACTTTCTCCCAGCAAAAACACAAAAGATTCAGATGAAAAACAAAACAAAATGAGAGAAAATAAGAATAACTTTCATTGATTGCAAAAGGAGAATTGTCAGAAAGTACAAGGAAGATGCATAGAAGACAGATGCAAGAAATAAAGAAAGACTACTAAGACACAAAAGGACTAAGACGACCCTAGCTTAGACATAATCTTGGCCAGCATGTCATGAATCCCAGCATTGCTCTCAGTCTGCCTCTCCATGAAAGTGTGGAACTCAGCATTGGTAGTATCTTGCGCGTCCATGCGAGAAGCTAGGTCAGCTTGGTTCTTCTGAATAACCTCTAGAGTCTTCACCAGAAGAGAGGGTTCACCAGAAGAAGCTTCACAACTTCTGTTCAGAGGGACATCATTCTGAACTGCAGCTTCCATTGTTAGATCATCACCTTGATTTTCCTAAACAAGAATAGTCCTAGCAGGATAATCTTCAGCATCAGCTTCTTCCATAGAAGCATCTCCTTCATACTCAGGAGCAGGAAGATAAGAATCTCCATTCTCAAGAGCTTGAAGAATGGAAGCAAGATTCCTTGGAGCAGAAGGACCTTCAACTTCTGGCGGGTCAACAACTTCTGGAATGACCAAATTGGGGTCTTCCTCAGAAGGATTTTCCCTCAGAAAGTCAAACAAGGACTTGAAGTCTCCAGTCAGAACTAGATACTTAGGTCTCCACACCACAATATCCCTGCAAGGATTAGCTTCCATTTCCGCAGCAATTCGTGCTTCTACAAGTTCATCAGTGAATTCCTTCTCTTCAAAGATATATCTCCCTCCAAGACGACTGAACCAAAAGTCTTCATAGGGTCTCAGAATTCCACAAGGTCGTGGAGCAAGTTCTACACAAATTTCCTGAAGTTCTTCAAAATAAGCATCTGCTTTTCTTCGGAAGATTCTCCAGAATTTTCGCATAGCAACATCATTTAATCCAGCATCTTCAACTATTCTGAGAGTATCAAAGATTCTTCTGATATTCCTCTTTACCATTTCATAGATTACACCAATAGGGTATGCTCGGCGGGATTTTATTTTGGTTATGGGGGAATCAGGGTTTGGGACAGAATATGGTTGAGGCTCTCTATCCAAACAAAAAGATGATTATGCTTCATTCTCAGAATCTAACACTACCATCTCAGCTTCAGGACGAGGCTTGGGTGTGTAATTGTAGTCACAGAGCAATTGCTCATGTGATGCAGAATCTGGGATATCTGATACAGAATGATTATTTTGAGAGATGGAAGGAATGGGTTCATAGTTTGCATGAGGTGGGGGTTGAGAAATGGATATATTTGTGTGAGGTGGAAAGAGAGTTTGAAGGGGTGGTATATCAAGGACAGGGTTTTCAAGGGCCTGGTCAGAAGCAAGGTTGGTTGTGGGTGGAGATGAAGGAATGGGAACATTTGTGATGGGTGAATGAGGAGGAGTAGGAGTTTTGGTTACAGGAGAAGAAGGAGGTGTGAGAACATGGATGTTTATGGGTGATTCTGATGGGGCTTTTTCTGGTTGATTTACTGGTTCAAGGGTTTGAGCAACAGCTATTGGTGCAACTTCTGAACGTAAAGCAGGAACAGAATCAGGTTCAGAGAGAGGTATACCTTTGGACACCTTCTGAATAACCTCAACTACAGCCTCCAGTTTCCTCTGCTTCTTACTCTTCTGCTCTTCCACAATCTTAGCCTTTCCAAGAGAAATTTCTCTTCTTCTGGTAGATTCCAGTCTCTCCTTCTCATTTTCAGCAGTGTCATACCCCAAATTTGTCCTACCCTTTCAATTTTATCTGGCTTAGGCTCATGCATTTCATAGTCTCATGTACATACCTCCCATTAGGTCATTAACATAACTCATGCATTAAATAATCAATAACTTTGCTTTGGGATCAAGGTTTGAAAGTTTAGGGTTGCTACTTCATATAAACTTATCTCAACTGGTTTCCCTGTATGTATTGAAATACGTACTAGGGTTGATTCATGGATTTCTTCTTCACCAAGTTACAAGGTGTGCATCCATCTGAAGTTTGACTGAGGATCGTTGAGTTAGGGTTTCTTATTCGCGGTGTTCGAGTTTGTTAAAGTCCATCAGCAAAGGACAATTGAATTTCATGTTAAAATGTTCTCCTACGCTTCAATTCTTATCTCCATCGGAGGATTCCTCGAGGTCTCATATTAAAGTCGTTTGTTAAAGGAGACATTTCAATCAAGACACAATACATTCTTGAGTTGTATTGAGGATACGACTTTGGCAACTCAAAATACTTCATTGGGCTACTTATGGTTCGAGAAGTTGATCTAAGATTGGCTATGTTCAAGTTCTTTCATGGTGTGCATAAAGTATCCACTAATTGGCTCGTGTTGCAAGTTTAAGTGCATATGGAACATGTTGGAAGACTAATGGCAAAGTGGCGTGCAGTTATGAGTTCAAGGTGAGTGTTCATACAAGACTCAAGTCGTCATTCAATATCCGCTCGAGTATCATTCACAATTCACTCATAAGAAAATTCTATTCAATGTTGCAAGCATAAATTCAAGGATCAAGAGTTAAGTTACAAATATCATCCTTTTTCCCATTAAAAAATAAACATCCAAGGTCACTGTAGAATTCTATCATGCTCACATCACCATATGAATCCATTCCAAATACAAAGTCATTACAAAAAGAATTACACAAAATATACACTTCCTATGTGATGACTTTCTATGTGTCGTTGACTTTTTAGGGTCAACTGTTGACTTCTGGTCAACAGTTGATGTTGACTAAAACTTTGACCAGACCCCTGGACCTATCTCTCTTCAGTTCGGCAGACCGTTTCCACACCTCGCTCTACATGTAACCCCCATGATGCTGAGTGATTTCATTTGTCACTTATCCTTGCCTTGGCTTAAGTTAGTATGAACCTGCACAAATAACTTAATTTAACATCAAGCATACACACACACACACTTCCAGCTCTATCATAACAGTAACAAATTCAACCATGCTTTTAAATCAATTCAAGGGAGGAGAATAAGCACACAGTCCAGTACATTCCACTAATAGCCCCGCCATTCCCCAAATTCAAACCATAAGCTAACATTCATACTAACCTCATCAAAACATAAAACTAACAGCTGCTCCATATCCATACCTGAACATGCTGCAGTGCCAAACGAATTCAAAGCATTTGAATGAGTCGACCTCACTTGTAGTATTCAGCCTCAACAAATCCTGCATACACAATAAACCAAAATCAAAAACTCAAACCTGCACCATCACCAAATTCAGTCAAAACTCAAACCAAAACCATACAATTCAACATGCATTCCATTGTAAAATTACCTATTGCATTCAATTCAAAACCATTCCATACAAGTCCACAAATCAAAAAGCCATACCTATAATTCATCAACCTGCTGCACCTACAAATAAACCAAGTCGGCATCAGTACCAAAGAGAGGGCAATCTTCAGAATGCAAGGAGAAAAAACCGACATCAGTTCACTAGCAGCTCAACAGAAATTGGCAAAAGAAAACTCGGTTCACAACAGAATTTTACAAAAATCTCATAACAGAATTACAAGAAGAGTAAAATTGAGAAGGAAATCAGTCATAACAAGAAATTCAAAACAGAACCATCATTCACATAACAGAAAAAACAGAATTTCCTAGCAAGTCTAACCAATTCCTAACTACCTATCAGTCACTTATAACAGAATATAACAGAAAAGAGGAGGAGAAGAATAACCGTTTCTAACCGATTCTATAACTGAATGTAACAGATTCCAACAGAAATAACAAATTGAAAAAGGAGAGAACTCACCTCAACCTCACTCTCAATCTTCACTCTCTAACTGCAAACTTCATCCCTCACACCTATATAACAGAACCACACGCCATTTCACACTCTCTTCTTCTCCACACACGCTTCATTCATCACACTCACCAATCATCTTCATCTTCTCCCTTCTCACTCTCTGCAACTTCAACACCTCCACATAGCCTCAACTATCACTTCTTCAGTCCCATTCTCTTCTTCTTCTTCACCACCACCCGCAACCTTCACCATTTTTGCACTTCAATCTCATCATCATCTCCATGAAAAGAAACAGAAAAAGGAGAAGAAGAAGAATCGTATAACAGAAAAAGCAATAAAAAACTCACCATAATAGAATTCTTGAGCTCCTCCATAATCGTCAATTTCTCTCGATTCATCTTCTTCAGGCATTCTTCATATTCATCAATCAGTTTCAACATCAACAACTTCAATCATCTCCATTCGTCGGCGCAGCAATTTCAATCTTCCTCGTCATCACACGAAGCTTCGTTCCGCAAATCCTTCAACCACGCAACATCACGCACAACACCAAACGCAAAAATCAGAAAAAAGACGAAGTTGAAGAAGATAAGAAAGAAAGTCAGAAACACGAGACAAGGAGTAAAGCGTACATGAGGTATCAAAGTCATATTCTCCAGTTTTTCTCATCATCGCCGTTATTGAAGAGGCACCGGAGCTTTTCTCCGAGGCTAGAGATTATTGAACTGAGAGAGAGAGAGAGACGAAGGCTGAGAGACCGAATTGAAGAGGCTAAGGCGCTCCGTTTAGTCACGGTGAGGGAGAGAAGATGAATCGATCGGAGAAGGATCTTCGTCGCAGCGCCGCCATTTCTCGGTGAAGAAGAGGTGAGAGGGAGCGGAGCTTGCTTTGTTTCGTGGTTCGCGGCGGAAGGGGATCATCAGAGAATGTAGAGGCGGTACCGTCGTTGCAATGAGAAACGAGAGGAAGGGATACGAGAAGCTGATGCGTCACATATCAAGTAACCCTAATCCATTTCTACTCTCTTTGATTAACGTAATTTTTTTAATTTGGTTTAGGGAGTTTTAATTAGAATTAGGTGTTAGAATTTGATTAGCAATTAAGGAAGTTTGGATTAACATGTGTGTTAGAACAAGATTTGTTCTTATCAATTATCTTAGTTTTGATGATAACAATAATATGAATTTTTCTTAAGATAATATGGTACTCTAATCCAATGCAATTTCCCTTTCAGGAAATATATATAAAGAGTACGCATAATTCAGCGCTCAGAAGTTGTGTCTCAAATGGTTCAGCATGCAACATCAGAACATGGTCTGGCAAGACATCAGAAGATGGTCGAAGCAGAATCAGAACATGGGTCTATGGAAGCATCAGAAGAACATGAGATCAGAAGCACTGAAGATCAGAAGATGGTATCACGCAA
Organism: Vicia villosa; assembly: GCF_029867415.1. Taxonomy (NCBI): domain Eukaryota; kingdom Viridiplantae; phylum Streptophyta; class Magnoliopsida; order Fabales; family Fabaceae; genus Vicia; species Vicia villosa. The sequence goes on from NW_026705262.1 coordinate 746,544, forward strand.
CAGAAGCACTTCAAGGTCAGAAGATCAGAAGATGCTATGCACCAAGCTGTTTTGACTCTGATGATATTCAAACGTAGTATTCACAAACATCAGATCAGAAGGAAGTACAGGTGGCAGACTACGCTGACTGACAAAAGGAACGTTAAAGCTACTAAAGGCAACGTCAGTAGACACAGCGTGAACAAGGCTCGAGGTAGTTGACAAAAGCGTATAACATTAAATGCAATGCTGTACGGAACACGCAAAGCATTAAATGCACTCAACGGTCATCTTCTCAACGCCTATAAATATGAAGTTCTGATGAGAAGCAAGGTTAACGATCCTGAACAAAACAACGCATATTAACTTGCTGAAACTCTGTTTAAATTCAAAGCTCAGAATCTTCATCTTCATCAAGCTCACTACATTGCTGTTGTAATATTTTAGTGAGATTAAGCTTAAACGATAAGAGAAATATCACAGTTTGTGATTATAGCTTTTAAGAAGCATTTGTAAACTCTTGAATAGATTACATTAAGTTGTAAGGAACTAGAGTGATCGTGTGATCAGTATACTCTAGGAAGTCTTAGCAGTTGGCTGAGCAGTTTGTAACTAGAGTGATCAGGTTGATCAGTAGACTCTAGAAAAGTCTTAGAAGTTGTCTAAGCAAGTGTTCCTGGAGTGATCAAGTTGTGATCTGTAGACTCTGGAAGACTTAGTCGTGGACTAAGTGGAAAACCATTGTAATCCGTGCGATTAGTGGATTAAATCCTCAGGTTGAGGTAAATCATCTCTGCGGGGGTGGACTGGAGTAGCTTCGTTAACAGCGAACCAGGATAAAAATAATTGTGCAATTTATTTTTATCGTCCAAGATTTAAAGTCACACTTATTCAATCCCCCCCTTTCTAAGTGTTTTTCTATCCTTCAATTGGCATCAGAGCGCCGGTTCTAAGGTGCAAGCACTTAACCGTGTTTAGAAAAGATTCAGGAAGAGAAAAACGCTTCATTTAAAAGATGGCTGGTGAAACTCCGACAAATCCACCTGCATCTACATCTGGCTCTGCTGAGCAATACAACGGTAACAATGGTTATACAAGACCGCCGGTATTTGAGGGTGAAAACTTTGAATACTGGAAAGATAAACTGGAAAGTTACTTTCTTGGTCTAGATGGTGATCTATGGGATCTTCTGATGGATGGTTACAAACATCCGGTAAATGCCAGAGGCGTAAAGCTGACAAGGCAAGAAATGAATGATGATCAAAAGAAGCATTTCAGGAATCATCATAAATGCAGAACTGTTTTGCTGAATGCTATTTCTCATGTTGAGTATGAGAAAATATCAAACAGGGAAACGGCCTATGACATATATGAGTCCTTGAAAATGACTCATGAAGGAAATGCTCAAGTCAAGGAGACTAAAGCTCTAGCCTTAATCCAGAAGTATGAAGCCTTCAAGATGGAGGATGATGAAGACATTGAAAAGATGTTTTCAAGATTTCAAACTCTTACTGCTGGATTGAGAGTTCTTGACAAGGTATACACCAAGGCTGATCACGTAAAGAAGATCATCAGAAGCTTACCCAGAAGATGGGGTCCTATGGTGACTGCATTCAAGATTGCGAAGAATCTGAATGAAGTTTCTCTGGAAGAGCTTATCAGTGCCTTGAGAAGTCATGAAATAGAGCTGGATGCAAATGAGCCTCAAAAGAAAGGTAAATCTATTGCATTAAAATCTAATATCAAGAAATGCACTAACGCTTTTCAGGCCAAAGAAGAAGATCCTGAAGAATCAGAATCTGAAGAAGAAGATGAACTGTCCATGATTTCCAGAAGGGTAAATCAACTCTGGAAGAGCAAGCAAAGGAAGTTCAGAGGCTTCAGAAGTTCAAAGAGATTCGAACATGGAGAATCTTCTGATGACAGAAGATCTGACAAGAAGAAGGTCATGTGCTATGAATGCAATGAACCAGGACACTTCAGGAATGAATGTCCAAATCTTCAGAAGGAGAATCCCAAGAAGAAGATTCATAAGAAAAAAGGTCTTATGGCAACCTGGGATGAGTCAGAAGATGATTCAGAAGATGAGCAGGCTAACTGTGCGCTGATGGCGACAGAAGATGACGGATCAGAATCTACATCAGAATCAGATTCTGAAGAGGTATTTTCTGAACTTACTAGAGATGAGTTAGTTTCCGGTCTAACTGAACTTCTGGAACTCAAGTCTCAGATTAGTCTCAAATACAAAAAGCTGAAAAAGCAATTTAAATTTGAAACAAAGAAGCTTGAGTTGGAAAATTCTGAATTAAAAGAAAAACTTTTAAAATTATCCAATGATGTTGGATCTCCTTCTGATTCAGAAAAATCCACTCCCAGTCTAAACCATATTCTGAAAGAATATGATTTAAGTTTCAGGAAGTTCTTATCTAGAAGTATTGGCAGAAGTCAGCTAGCTTCTATGATATATGCCGTATCTGGAAACAAAAGAGTTGGCATTGGTTATGAGGGTGAAACCCCATACAAACTTGAACCTGTTGATGAAATGAAACTCACATACAAGCCTTTGTATGATCAGTTCAAGTATGGCCACTCTCATGATATTAGGCACACTTCACATGCACAAAGTTTTCACTTAACACACACCAAAAAGCATGTGACACAACCTAGGAAATATCATGAAACTCATATTAAAAATTATCATGCTGTTCCTCCTATTGCTTATAATGTCAAACCCAAGTTCAATCAGAACTTGAGAAAATCTAACAAGAAAGGACCCAAGAAGATGTGGGTACCAAAGAAAAAGATTATTTCTTTTGCAGATTCTCTTGATAACAAAGAAGACAACATTCAACATGACACGACACCTGGACTCAAGTTGCTCTCAACACTTGAAGGGAAGAAAGATTGTCTTCCAAGTTCTGGTTCTTAAATCTGTTGAAGAAACTATGTTTGTAGGAATTCAGAAAAGAAGCTTATTAGTCTTGGAACCATCTATGATGTTTGCCTCTAAGGCTTTGATGTTTCCTTCTTGAGTATTCTGAATGCTCTAAATGCTACAGAATATACAACATTGAAACATTGATTGTGGATCAATCAATAAACATCTGTTTTGATGATAAAACTTGTTTCTGATGAAACAAAGAGCTTAAGAATTTCTGCAGATACAGTTTTGTCTTATCAGAAGCTGCAGAACAAAGAAGTAAACCTCCAGAAGCTGTGTTCATCAGAAGTAATGGATCAGAAGATCATTCAGACTTATATCAGCACACTTCAGAAGGAGTATTTCCAGAAGAGAAATTAGATCAATTCGGAAGCAGTAATCAGAATTTGAAGGTGTAAAATCTATCTGATATTTACAGCTGTCATCTATTATCTGATGGTGAACACGTATCTGTACGGTTAGTACAAAGCGTGCAGTTGAAAAGACGCCGACCTAGGTAACTGTATTAAATCATTTCATTTACTGTGTTCTCTCTCCTAATGTCATTTCTCATTAAATGCATAATGATTTCCTTTTAAATCTTTTAAATAACCCGCTTCATCTTCATTCCCTTTTTTTTTCTCTCTTTCTCTCTCTTTTGTGCATTCACCTCGTTGCATCTCTCTTCAAACCCTAGTTCTTGATTTGATCTCAAAGCATTATCATAATGAATCCATCTTCTCGTTCATCAATCTCTAAAGATAGTATCACTTCCACACAAAACCGTTTTAGCAAAAATGATGCTCCGTTGAAAACATGCTTAATACCCACGAAAGAACTGGAAGTTCTATGTGAATCGGCTGTGGACGTCAACAACCTTAAAGCAAATGGCTTTCAGTGTGATGCAAGAATCTTTGAGCAAGGATGGTCTAAATATCTTGATAGATTGGTTGGTCCAATTTATCCTGAACTTGTAAAGGAGTTTTGGGTACATGCAACAGTTACCCCAACTGCCATCATTTCTTTCGTGCTAGGGCATGAAGTGACTATCACTGAGAAACTCATCAGAAAGCTGTACAATCTTGATGATGAAGAAGGTTGGTCTGAGTTTCAACCCCATACAGTTGACTGGACTTTAATTGAAAAACAAATCTCTACGGTTTTTGGAATTGATTCTCATAACACGGGCACCTTAAGGCCTTTTTATAAAGTATGGGCTGAGATTATTCTGGGTTCTCTTCACCATAGAAAAAGGATACTCTCCTCCTCCTACATCAGTCCGACTCACAAGTACACTCTTTTCTGCATTGGCAAAAAGATAAAGATCAACATCTCTTATATTCTGTTTGAGAATCTGAAAACCTCTATCTTTGAGTCAAGAGAAGATGAAAGGGCGAAGTACCCTCATATTCCAAGAACAACCATTCCATTCGGAAGAATGATTTCAGACATTCTAATTGAAAGCAAAGTAGTGGACTCCATCAGAAATCTCAATGCATCGCACTTTCTTGGAGTAATTCATGGTCCCATCTTCAATGGTGTTGATTTGTTCAGACTGGAACTCATTAAGAATGTACCTGTTGTGTGCACAAGCTTTCCTGACATTATGTCAAGAAGAAGTGCTGTTGAAGGATTCATCTCCCTGTTTCATAAAGAACTTGATCATGTTGTCAAGCTTTACTTGGAAGATTGTGTTAGGAAGCAATCAGACGTTGATCCTGCTTGGATCCGTGGCAGAGTACTCCCGTCCAAAGATGATATTCTGAAGAAGGGTAAGAAGGAACGACAGGCAAGGCTAAAAAGAAAGGCACAAGAAGATGAGGCTGAGAGAGCCAAGAAGTTGAGGGTCACCTATGATCCTGACAAGGTGGACTCTAAAGAACGAAGAGATAAGAGAATCAGAGATTCCTTTCGCAGAACCAGATCCTCTTCTTCTTCTTCTGTACAAATCTCCAGAAAAGTTTTTACTCCACCTCCTTCTGTCCCTAAACCCTCTCCCAAATCACCTCCTTCTGAACCAAAAGTAAACTTCACTTTACCAAATCCTTCTCCATCATCCTTTTCCTCTCCCATTCTAAACCCCACACCTTTGAGCATTCTTCCCCCAACTCCTTCTGATAAACCTTTCTCACCAATTCCCTTTACAAACACTCCATCCTCATCTCAATCTATCATTTCTGATATTCCATCCTCATCAATCATTTTCTCAGATATTCCTTCTTCCTCATCCACCGCACCTCCACCTTCTATATCCCATCCCTTACCTACCAGAAAATCCAAACCTTACTGTCTTCTCTACCCTGACTACAAATTCACCTTCAATCCGCCTGAACCTGAACCCTATACCTACCTGGAACTTTTCAGACATAAGGTGATTAGCAGTCTAGACCTTCTGAAAGGTGCATTTCTAAATGGTCTGGATGATGTTTCTACAAGAAATCTCTGGAGAAGATTTCGCAAGGATTTTCAAACAGAAGCAATGGGAGTACAGAAAAGACAAGTGGCTGCTGCCCCTGGTTACCCTGGTTACCTTCTGGAGGATGATAATGGTATATACTACCATCCTCTCAGAAATTGTGTTGCTGCTGAGGAGAAGCCCTTCTTGGATGAGATGGAACAATTAAGGCTGGCTGCTGAAATGGAAGCAAATCCATGCAGGGATATTGTTATCTTTATTCCTAAGTACCCTGTTCTGCTTGGAGACTTCAAGACTCTCTTTGACTATCTGCGGGAAAACCCTTCTAAGAAAGACCCTAGCTTGGTCATTCCAGAAGTTGTTGACCCACCAGAAGTTGAAGGACCTTCTGCTCCAAGGAATCTAGCTGCCATTCTTCAAGCTCTTGAGAATGGAGATTCTGAAATTCCTGCTGCAGAATATGGAGATGCTTCTATGCAAGAAGTAGATGCTGAAGATCATGTTGCTGAATCAGACCCTGTTGAGGATATCCCAGCAAATGATACTTCTATGGAAGCTGCAGATCAAGTTGCTATTCCTGTGGTTGAAAGCGTTGAAGCTTCTTCTGATGAACCTTCTCGTCTTGCAAGGACTCTAGAAGAAATTCAGAAGAGACAGGATGAGCAAAGCTCACTCAATGAGAAGTATGATGCTTTCATTAAGAGGCAAGAAGGACACAACAACGATGTGAAAGAGATGCTGGCCAAGATCTTGTCAAGACTAGGGCCATCTTAGATTGAGTCTATGCTGTTTCTTTCTTTTCTTTGCATCTGTTTTGTGTCTGTGCATATGATCTTTTCATTTTGTACTTCTGTACCCAATGGTTGAACCTTAATGACATCATCTTCTTCCTCCATGTGTTCTGTTTTATTCATCTGAATCTTTTTAAATTTTCTTTTTGATGTTATGACAAAAAGGGGGAGAAGATAAATGATAAATGATTTGATTAAATCTATCAGTTGCTGGGTAAAGGCTCCCACACATTCACTAACAAGAACTGCAAGTTCTATATGGTTTAAGTGTTTTGCAGGTACAGAGAAGTGAAGTGAATCTTCAGAAGCAAACACTAGAAGCAAAACCGTAAGAAGCGGTATTCTGTAAAAGGAATAAGCTCTTGGAAACTGAAGCAAGCTGAGTGCTGTCAAGCTTCAGGAATCAGAAGCACGATCAGAAGCACTGATAATAGAATTTGAATATCATTGTCTATCCTGTTCTGACAAAATTCTATTTGCTCTGATACATATAATGTTATGGCTCTGATACATTATTTGCTCTGATACATTATTTCAGCCTATATGGCTCTGATACATATAATGTGTTCAAACATACATTTTATGTTCTAACTCATTCATGCTGACTTTTGTCGTTTAGTTTTTTGTTCTGTAACATTTCAGGATGTAGAGATGCTCTGATGATGCTCTGGTACATTCAACAATGTTCTGATACAAATCTAGCATGAAGTGATGTTGGTAGACATTCAAAGTTCTGAAGCTATCCGAGGGAAGCAGAAATCAGAAGATGTGAATGTTCTAAAAGATCCAGAAAATTCAAGTTCTGAAGCTGTCCTGAATGGAAGCAGAAGTCAGAAGCTGTGAATGTTCTGAAGATCAAAGAAATTCAAGTTCTGAAGCTGTCCACGATGGAAGCAGGAATCAGAAGCTGTGAGTGTTCTAAGGATCTAAAGAAATTCAAGTTCTGAAGCTGTCCAATGGAAGCAGAAGTCAGAAAATATGAATTCTCTGAAGGCAGAAGCTTATATGATCGTCTCTATCGAAATAATCAGGGAAGTCTTTTATCAAAGTTCTTCGAGTATTTATTTCAGGGGGAGATTATTTATCTCAGGGGGAGATTGTTAATCTCAGGGGGAGACATATTCATATGCTTATGCTATAGCTGTGTAATTTGTCTTTTGCCGTCTACTCTTTCTGATCGCAAATTCATATCATTTATATATGTTTTTGTCATCATCAAAAAGGGGGAGATTGTTAGAACAAGATTTGTTCTTATCAATTATCTTAGTTTTGATGATAACAATAATATGAATTTTGCTTAAGATAATATGGTACTCTAATCCAATGCAATTTCCCTTTCAGGAAATATATATAAAGAGTACGCATAATTCAGCGCTCAGAAGTTGTGTCTCAAATGGTTCAGCATGCAACATCAGAACATGGTCTGGCAAGACATCAGAAGATGGTCGAAGCAGAATCAGAACATGGGTCTATGGAAGCATCAGAAGAACATGAGATCAGAAGCACTGAAGATCAGAAGATGGTATCACGCAACAGAAGCACTTCAAGGTCAGAAGATCAGAAGATGCTATGCACCAAGCTGTTTTGACTCTGATGATATTCAAACGTAGTATTCACAAACATCAGATCAGAAGGAAGTACAGGTGGCAGACTACGCTGACTGACAAAAGGAACGTTAAAGCTACTAAAGGCAACGTCAGTAGACACAGCGTGAACAAGGCTCGAGGTAGTTGACAAAAGCGTATAACATTAAATGCAATGCTGTACGGAACACGCAAAGCATTAAATGCACTCAACGGTCATCTTCTCAACGCCTATAAATATGAAGTTCTGATGAGAAGCAAGGTTAACGATCCTGAACAAAACAACGCATATTAACTTGCTGAAACTCTGTTTAAATTCAAAGCTCAGAATCTTCATCTTCATCAAGCTCACTACATTGCTGTTGTAATATTTTAGTGAGATTAAGCTTAAACGATAAGAGAAATATCACAGTTTGTGATTATAGCTTTTAAGAAGCATTTGTAAACTCTTGAATAGATTACATTAAGTTGTAAGGAACTAGAGTGATCGTGTGATCAGTATACTCTAGGAAGTCTTAGCAGTTGGCTGAGCAGTTTGTAACTAGAGTGATCAGGTTGATCAGTAGACTCTAGAAAAGTCTTAGAAGTTGTCTAAGCAAGTGTTCCTGGAGTGATCAAGTTGTGATCTGTAGACTCTGGAAGACTTAGTCGTGGACTAAGTGGAAAACCATTGTAATCCGTGCGATTAGTGGATTAAATCCTCAGGTTGAGGTAAATCATCTCTGCGGGGGTGGACTGGAGTAGCTTCGTTAACAGCGAACCAGGATAAAAATAATTGTGCAATTTATTTTTATCGTCCAAGATTTAAAGTCACACTTATTCAATCCCCCCCTTTCTAAGTGTTTTTCTATCCTTCAATGTGAAATTAAATCAGGATTATGGAAATGATGTGGATCTAACTGTACTAACTTCTTTGGGCTTAGAACAAAGTGCTAGCTCCACCCCCTGTGAGCCCAATGCATCTCCCTGTCTGTGTTGCTGAAACAAAACTGTAACAAAAAACAACCGTTGGGCCTTGGCACCGAGTTGCTAGATCTGCACCCCCCATTGGCCCGTTCACCACCACTCTTAGTGGCTGAAGGAAAAGCACTAACCTGTGGGCTGAGTTGCTATGCATCCCTTGGCCCATGCATTCTTTGATAATTCTTGCACAAAATTCTGCACTAACAAAAAGCTTTACAAAAATTCTGCTGGGCCACACTCCCCGGGCCCTGCGCCAAACTACTCATCAACACCCGTAGTTTCAATTTTTACCCCCCTGAGTCACATAAAACTCCTAGAATTTTAGGCCTTTTCACTTAGATTTTTCCCACTCTCTTTAGGTAATAAAATCATTAATTTTCTTTTAGACTTTGATATAATTTTTGACACAAAAAATAATCATAAAAAATATTAGTTTTTAGGCTATTAGTTTTAGTCTTTTTGCTTGGCTCGTAATTCAATTTTTCCCATAAAAATCAATATAAAAATAGTAGTATTTTTTTAGGTTAACTTTGTACTAATGCTTTAATTATTTTTGTACCATTTCCATGCTAATTTTTGTATAATTTTTGTGTGACTTTGTTGCTTGAATTTGGCCGTATTCTTGGACTATTTCGGTATCATTTGTACGCTCCTTTAGTTTAGATTCTATCTCATTACCATGTTAACATTAGGATTTAGACTTGTAAACAATAATAACTCTAGGTTTAGAAAATAGGCTAGTCTCCCCCTTTCCTCATTCTTTTCTTTCACAACATTAAAACACTTAATAAATATCAAAATAAAAATCCCCATAAAAAATACAAAGAAAATACTTAAAACACTAATAATCAAAGTGAAAATTCTTAAAAAGGGAATGGAAGCTTGAACGTCCCTTGCTTAAGGGAATGTTCGAGTGCTTGGATCTCCCTTGCTTAAGGGTCCCATTCAGGCGTAAGTTCCCAACTTCTAAAATACACAAACCAAAGAGTAACTCGAGTTTCCCTTGCTTAAGGGATTTCCTCGAAACACTCAAACTTCTTTCTCTCCTTTCTTAAGGGCACCGTTATTTCCGCTCCATTGCATCCTAGGTCGATCCCTTATGCAAGAGCGCGAACGTTAACGCCGCCCAACTAAAAAACACAAAAACAAACAGAAAATCTTTAGCTGAGCTACGGTAACTCTGATTCCTGAAAAGGATACGTAGGCAGCGGGTTAGGGCCCGTGCGAGTACAATTCTTTATTTTCCCTACATTTTGCATTCATTTCGCATTTAGACATAGACATAGTTATACACCCTTTAGATAGAAACAAACATAGGTGGATACCATCGAGTACGATGGGCGTGAGGGGTGCTAATACCTTCCCCTTGCGTAACCGACTTCCGTACCTTGATTCTCTGGTCGCAAGACCCTGTTCCTTCCTTTGTTAGGTTTTCTGATATTCCTTTCCCTTATGGGATAAATATATTGGTGGCGACTCTGTTCATTTTTCGCGAGCGTGCGATAGCTGGCGACTCTACTGGGGATGTTGCTAGACCTATTGCGGGTCCATTCTTAGCGAGTCGATCCTAGCCTGCGTTTGTTTGTTTATTTACTGGGTGTTTACTTGTTTTATGTCTATATCTTGTATATATATGTTTGCATGTTTATTTTTCTGCTTGCATATCATGCTTATTCCTGCTTGCACATCATGCATTTGGATTATATTTTGTGTTCCCTGGGGTCTTCTGTTCTGTTTTGCAGGTGGGGGGTTTGTATGAGGTAAAAGGCCCACTACGCAGGCCAGTGACACATAGGATTAGCGTGGATGCTCATGTTGACTCCCGTGGCCCTTGCTACGATCGAGCTTGACATGGGGTACCACTACTGGGCGAGGTTCTTTCATGGAACACTATGTCTGGCACCCTTGCTGCCTCAAACACTTTGTACCCCATGGGAACTGTAGACCCTAGTGACCATTAGGGACCACTTGTCCGTGTCTAGACTTCATACCCGTGAGATTGGGGTGGGACAGGAAACCTTGGCTCCTACATACCTTTGGCTCTTCATATTTGAGGTTAGACCTTTATTTGGTCTGTTCTCATGGTGCTTGGTATTCTGGTATTCAAGAGGGCGCCGAACCTTTGATCCTGTGACACTTGGCCTGTACAGAGGTTTCATATCAGTCATTCAGAGGACAGTACATATGTTACTCAGATTATATGGACCTTGATCCCATGCTTTTGCATTGCATAACATCATTGCTTTATCCACTTCATTTATGGGGATCCTAAAATCTATTTCCAAAAAAAAAAAGAGAAAAAAAAAAGAAAAAGGAAATAGAAAAGCAAAAAAAAAAAAAGAAAAGAAAAGATACTCTACATAAAATAATGCTTTGATTCCAAAAAAAAAAAAGAACAAAAAAGTGTGTGAAATGACTTTAGGATTCTCCATAAATGGAACATGCATTCATACTATCATGCATTTCATGGTTCTCTCGGAAGCTTATGGGGCCCTTTCTACTCAAATTCTGACTTCAGCAACACAATTGACTTCTCACCGTTACGTGCTCAAATGTTGATATTGGAACAACTCTGTGGGTTTTAAATGAGATGAGAACAAAAATGGAGACTAACATGAATCAGTATATGGAGGTTAATCAAGCGTTTTCTCTTTGACAAGAAGAATTGAGACGAGTTCCTCCTAGGCCAAATGCAAATGTTGATCTCACCCATGAGAAGGTCTTATGTATCAGAATGTTTGAAATAATGTTGAGATTCCTATTCTTGGTAAAGAGAATTCACATCATTGAAGTCTGCAAGTTTCCAATTACTAAAATTGACAAAATGTTCCACCTCTTGGAGAAAAGATTGAAAGCCATAAAAAGTCGTGACTCCACTGATTCAGATGTTGTTGGTTTGTGCTTAATGCCTGATATCAAGAAATGCAAGGATCATCCACTCTCACTCCTAATGATGGATATTGAAGCTAAATTGGTAATCATCTCTTATACATGTGTGGAAATTGCTTGGGGCTCCCGATCGAGGGATAAGCAAGACGTATTCTTATCTTGAGCATTGCATCATTCGCATTGCTCGAATCCCTTAAAGCATTACAAATTCTTGGGTGACTTCGTCAGAATCTTCTTCCGTGTGATAATCAAGAGTGTTCTTCACAATGCTTCTCATTCTCTAGGTTCTACTTCATATATCAGTTGCCTTTTCTCAGGATCTCCTTCTCAGTGGCCTTGCTAGTTAACAGAGACAAGAAGAACATGAGAAACAAATTGATGTGATTCTATTGCCTTGTGCTCATTCGTTTCCTTGTTTGTTGGAATCACAATTGGTTAAGATTCTAGTATTGGGTCTTCTTCACCACAAGTAGCTCTCTTGAGTTGATGATCATACAAGATTCTTCCCATTTATGATGGCGATTACTACTCTGGCAACTATGCTTGGGGCTCCCGCAGGAGGGATAAGCAAGACGTACTCTTATCTTGAGCATTGCATCACTCGCATTGCTCGAATCCCTAAAGCAAGGCAAAAGTTTACGACTCCTGGGTGACTTCGTTGGAGTTCTCTTTTGGAGTAATCTGAAGTGTTTGGAAATAACTGCAAAAAGTATTCAAGATCAATAAGTCCAGACGGAGTCAAGTCTCCTCAACAATGGCATTCATTCAGTTCTTCATTGCATTCTCATTCGTAACATCATTGTTTGTTTAAGCATTTATAGCATGTAAAAAACTTGTTAATTTCTGAATAAAAATAAAATACATTGTTTATGTTTGTCTTGAAGAAACCCATTCGTTTTTCACTCATAAAATGTTTTTGGCATTACGATACCAACTTTACTAATCCCTTGCTTAGGCAAAGAGCTGAGGGAGAATGATGAAAAATAAAAATGCAAAATCTCTAATATGTGCTTTTGAATAAAACCCTACTGAGGATGTACAGGCATTGTTTCAAATCCCCAAACACCGGAGATATAAGGGAGATAGACCCTCGTCAACCCCTTTGAGCCTTGGAGAAGGAGTTTCTTTTCTAATCATAAAAAACCCTTATTTTAACCTTGGGGCAAGGTAGTGTTCATTTAACTTGATCGAGTGTTCAAAACTCACCAAAAGGGTATGCATCTAAGGATACAACAATGGTTATCCTTCAAAAGGTTGAGGAATGTCAAAACCGCAATGATTATCCTTATTCCATCAAGAGACCAAGAGAGGACGATACCACAATGGTAATCCTTCACCAAATCAAAGGAGTGAGGCAATCGCAATCACCTCCAACGAATCAAAGACTATGCGAAGTCACACGACTTGTTCAAAAAAAAAAGAGAAAAAAAGAAATGGCAAAAAAAAATTAATAATAAGGAGAAAAGGATGAAAAGAAAAAAGAAGCAAAGAAAAAAAAAGATGATGAAATTGCCAAGCAAGAACAAAGTCGTGTGACAACGAATCAGAAGAATAAAAGGTGAGCGACCGCCATGTCCAAAGAACCTTATTGATTCCTCAACCATTCCAAATCCCTTGTGAGGGATGAACACTCATGTCGAGTTAATTGAACCTAGGAATGGAGAACATCACGAAGGGGGTGGGCACCAAATAATTTTGAGCCTAAAAATCCTTTGTTTTCTAAAAATCGGTAACTTGACCAAATTACAACCCTTAAAAGTCCTAATTGAAGTAGGGTTTATTTCGAAAGCACGCTCCGATGAGATAGTATTTAACTGACTCCCAATGAAGCGTGACTCATATCTATGTTGGTATCGTATGCTTGCTTTATCTTCCATATGCAAAAGTCGAGGTTGTGTCAACTAGTGATTCAGTCACAAAACGTCGCAACCTCATTTCATAAAAAGTTTTACAACTTCAAGACTAACATACACTTTGCATTAGAATTATCATTCTTAGAATTAACATTCTTTTGCATGCGAAATATGTGCTTAACATCAAGGAAGTTTTCAAGGATGAAAATCGATGAGTAACTTGATCATGTCAGAGTGCAAGAGACTTGAGAACTCCAAGGAGGAAAAGCTAATCATCTCAAATGTTGACTATCAAGGGGCAAGTTATCCAAAGAACGCCGTTGGGCATGAACAGTTAATGCTTTCCTTGATTACCTTGAGGGGAAAAGTTTGGAGACTCCGTCGAGCGTGGTATAGTTGTTTCCACGTTTGTTTGACTTCAAAACAAAGAAAGCTTGAGGATTCTAGTAAGATGTACCTAATCAGGGGCAATTGAATCGAGGTTTGACCTCTCAAATTTGGCATATCTGGGGCAATGAGGTCGATAAATCTCTTCAAGCTTTGATCAATCTGGGGCAATCATGTCGAAGAATCTCTCTTGAGTTCAACCAATCTGGGGCAGTTACGTCGAGATTCGACAAATCTCTCCAAGGGTCCTTTGGGGCAAATTCCTCCATAAGTCACGAAGCTTGGGGCACAATTCTGAGTTTTTTGTCGCTCCCCGACCATAGGAGTTTATTTCTCCTGGAACCTTGGTCTCTCCCCAAGCATGGAGTTTATTTCTCCCGAGAGTTTGTTCCATTCCTCAAGCATAGGAGTTTATTTCTCCTAGGAGTTGATCTACTTCCATAACCAAGGCTCCTTACCTGGATCTCTCATCCCCAACATGGTGAATCGAGGGAATCTCCTCAAGCTCACCATCCCCAAGCAATTCAAGATTTAGGGAAAGTCAGATGAAGTCACTTCCTCTCCAACAAAGCTACATTCCAACCCTCAGTGCAGTTGCTAAAGATCTTTGGTACTGCATGGTTTCCAACACCAACTCAGAATGACATCTCAAGACAACAAGCAACGGACCCCAATAATCATGCTTCTCCATCACTCTAACGCCTTTATTTGGCACTCTGCATATAGTTTCCATTGCATATAGCATTGCATCCTCAAAAGCGTAGCATATCCGTCAAAGCGGAACATTACGCCACAGAAAAATTCAAACATGCATACAAAGCATAAGCCAGATAATACAAGACAACATTCAATCAAGACGATGATACATCCCCACAGAAAAAGTTGTCCTTACAGACTCCGATTGATATCTGTTACTACATCACAAATCTCCTCAAACCATGGTGCCAATACCTGATATCCTCAATCCCCAAAAGAAATCTTATCTTCTCTCTCCTGTCTTTCTTCGTCAGAATCGTTGTCTCCGAGGTTATTTCCCGTGTGCGGCGTGAAGATTAGAGTGTGAATGAGGGTGGGCATTCAACCCATCTCATTTTTCAATCATTTGAATAGCCATACTTGGTGTGTGGCAATTCGAACGATTGCCACTCTTGAAGAGTTACACCCCGCCTTTGGCCTGAGGGATTAATGTAATTCTTATGCTCCGCCAGCATCAACATCTCTGTGAATCTCCAATGTTTACCGATCAAGTCTAGTCGTCACTAGTCTTCGTGATCTCTTCCCTCGTACAGGAAAACTTTTAGATCCAAGCCCCGTGTTGTGTATCCTTTGCCTTCCGTTCTGGCAAACCATTTCAAAACTAATCCCCAATCCCCAACCTCAGTGTTGACATTAATTCTTTCTTCCCTTGATCTCAGTGTCGATACCTTTCTTTTCCAACCTCGGTGTTGATGTTTATCTTTTCTTGTCACAACCTCAGTGTTGATGTCCTCGACCTCAGTGTCGACGCCTTTCCTTTCACAACCTCAGTGTTGATGTCCTCGACCTTAGTGTCGACGCCTTTCCTTTCACAACCTCAGTGTTGATGTCTTCGACCTCAGTGTCGACGCCTTTCCTTTCACAACCTCAGTGTTGATGTCCTCGACCTCAGTGTCGACGCCTTTCCTTTCACAACCTCAGTGTTGATGTCCTCGACCTCAGTGTTGACGCCTTTCCTTTCACAACCTCAGTGTTGATGTCCTCGACCTCAGTGTCGACGCCTTTCCTTTCACAACCCTAGTGTTGATGTTTATCCTTTCTTTCAATTCTTGTGGATCGTAGGTCCGTTGACCTTATCCTCATCCTTTTCAATTCTTGTGGATCGTAGGTCCGTTGACCTTATCCTCATCTTTTTCATTTCTTGTGGATCGTAGGTCCGTTGACCTTATCCTCATCTTTTTCATTCTTGTGGATCGTAGGTCCGTTGACCTTATCCTCATCTTTCTCATTTCTTGTGGATCGTAGGTCCGTTGACCTTATCCTCATCTTTTTCATTCTTGTGGATCGTAGGTCCGTTGACCTTATCCTCATCTTTTTTATTTCTTGTGGATCGTAGGTCTGACGACCTTATCCTCGTCTTTTTCAGTTCTTTTGAGTCGTGGATCTGTTGGTCTCACCTTGATTTCGAGTCTTTTTATCCTTGTCTTTCAACTTTTGGGTCAGTAGATCTTGTCTCTCCATCAAACCCGCACCGTCCAATCATAGTTTCATACAACAATCACCTCCTTTGAGAACCTTGTATTGGCACCGTTACCACGTTACAAGCTACCACCATTCAGATCCATTACTCATTGTAAATTCTTCCACCAGAAAAACAAAAATAAATTTCTCTTTCCCCAGCAGATATCAAAACAAAAATAAGATAACACTCACACCATCTTCTCTTTTGGACAAATTTCTGGTACTTTGATATTTAATCTTCTTCTACCTCGAATGCTCGAAAGGCTAGCGCCAATCTCGCCTTCGGGTTTAAGATGATTAAATAGGGGCAGCTGTCATACCCCAAATTTGTCCTACCCTTTCAATTTTATCTGGCTTAGGCTCATGCATTTCATAGTCTCATGTACATACCTCCCATTAGGTCATTAACAAAACTCATGCATTAAATAATCAATAACTTTGCTTTGGGATCAAGGTTTGAAAGTTTAGGGTTGCTACTTCATATAAACTTATCTCAACTGGTTTCCCTGTATGTATTGAAATACGTACTAGGGTTGATTCATGGATTTCTTCTTCACCAAGTTACAAGGTGTGCATCCATCTGAAGTTTGACTGAGGATCGTTGAGTTAGGGTTTCTTATTCGCGGTGTTCGAGTTTGTTAAAGTCCATCAGCAAAGGACAATTGAATTTCATGTTAAAATGTTCTCCTACGCTTCAATTCTTATCTCCATCGGAGGATTCCTCGAGGTCTCATATTAAAGTCGTTTGTTAAAGGAGACATTTCAATCAAGACACAATACATTCTTGAGTTGTATTGAGGATACGACTTTGGCAACTCAAAATACTTCATTGGGCTACTTATGGTTCGAGAAGTTGATCTAAGATTGGCTATGTTCAAGTTCTTTCATGGTGTGCATAAAGTATCCACTAATTGGCTCGTGTTGCAAGTTTAAGTGCATATGGAACATGTTGGAAGACTAATGGCAAAGTGGCGTGCAGTTATGAGTTCAAGGTGAGTGTTCATACAAGACTCAAGTCGTCATTCAATATCCGCTCGAGTATCATTCACAATTCACTCATAAGAAAATTCTATTCAATGTTGCAAGCATAAATTCAAGGATCAAGAGTTAAGTTACAAATATCATCCTTTTTCCCATTAAAAAATAAACATCCAAGGTCACTGTAGAATTCTATCATGCTCACATCACCATATGAATCCATTCCAAATACAAAGTCATTACAAAAAGAATTACACAAAATATACACTTCCTATGTGATGACTTTCTATGTGTCGTTGACTTTTTAGGGTCAACTGTTGACTTCTGGTCAACAGTTGATGTTGACTAAAACTTTGACCAGACCCCTGGACCTATCTCTCTTCAGTTCGGCAGACCGTTTCCACACCTCGCTCTACATGTAACCCCCATGATGTTGAGTGATTTCATTTGTCACTTATCCTTGCCTTGGCTTAAGTTAGTATGAACCTGCACAAATAACTTAATTTAACATCAAGCATACACACACACACTTCCAGCTCTATCATAACAGTAACAAATTCAACCATGCTTTTAAATCAATTCAAGGGAGGAGAATAAGCACACAGTCCAGTACATTCCACTAATAGCCCCGCCATTCCCCAAATTCAAACCATAAGCTAACATTCATACTAACCTCATCAAAACATAAAACTAACAGCTGCTCCATATCCATACCTGAACATGCTGCAGTGCCAAACGAGTTCAAAGCATTTGAATGAGTCGACCTCACTTGTAGTATTCAGCCTCAACAAATCCTGCATACACATTAAACCAAAATCAAAAACTCAAACCTGCACCATCACCAAATTCAGTCAAAACTCAAACCAAAACCATACAATTCAACATGCATTCCATTGTAAAATTACCTATTGCATTCAATTCAAAACCATTCCATACAAGTCCACAAATCAAAAAGGCATACCTATAATTCATCAACCTGCTGCACCTACAAATAAACCAAGTCGGCATCAGTACCAAAGAGAGGGCAATCTTCAGAATGCAAGGAGAAAAAACCGACATCAGTTCACTAGCAGCTCAACAGAAATTGGCAAAAGAAAACTCGGTTCACAACAGAATTTTACAAAAATCTCATAACAGAATTACAAGAAGAGTAAAATTGAGAAGGAAATCAGTCATAACAAGAAATTCAAAACAGAACCATCATTCACATAACAGAAAAAACAGAATTTCCTAGCAAGTCTAACCAATTCCTAACTACCTATCAGTCACTTATAACAGAATATAACAGAAAAGAGGAGGAGAAGAATAACCGTTTCTAACCGATTCTATAACTGAATGTAACAGATTCCAACAGAAATAACAAATTGAAAAAGGAGAGAACTCACCTCAACCTCACTCTCAATCTTCACTCTCTAACTGCAAACTTCATCCGTCACACCTATATAACAGAACCACACGCCATTTCACACTCTCTTCTTCTCCACACACGCTTCATTCATCACACTCACCAATCATCTTCATCTTCTCCCTTCTCACTCTCTGCAACTTCATCACCTCCACATAGCCTCAACTATCACTTCTTCAGTCCCATTCTCTTCTTCTTCTTCACCATCACCCGCAACCTTCACCATTTTTGCACTTCAATCTCATCATCATCTCCATGAAAAGAAACAGAAAAAGGAGAAGAAGAAGAATCGTATAACAGAAAAAGCAATAAAAAACTCACCATAACAGAATTCTTGAGCTCCTCCATAATCGTCAATTTCTCTCGATTCATCTTCTTCGGGCATTCTTCATATTCATCAATCAGTTTCAACATCAACAAATTCAATCATCTCCATTCGTCGGCGCAGCAATTTCAATCTTCCTCGTCATCACGCGAAGCTTCGTTCCGCAAATCCTTAAACCACGCAACATCACGCACAACACCAAACGCAAAAATCAGAAAAAAGACGAAGTTGAAGAAGATAAGAAAGAAAGTCAGAAACACGAGACAAGGAGTAAAGCGTACATGAGGTATCAAAGTCGTATTCTCCAGTTTTCTCATCATCGCCGTTATTGAAGAGGCACCGGAGCTTTTCTCCGAGGCTAGAGATTATTGAACTGAGAGAGAGAGAGAGACGAAGGCTGAGAGACCGAATTGAAGAGGCTAAGGCGCTCCGTTTAGTCACGGTGAGGGAGAGAAGATGAATCGATCGGAGAAGGATCTCCGTCGCAGCGCCGCCATTTCTCGGTGAAGAAGAGGTGAGAGGGAGCGGAGCTTGCTTTGTTTCGTGGTTCGCGGCGGAAGGGGATCATCAGAGAATGTGGAGGCGGTACCGTCGTTGCAATGAGAAACGAGAGGAAGGGATACGAGAAGCTGATGCGTCACATATCAAGTAACCCTAATCCATTTCTACTCTCTTTGATTAACGTTATTTTTTTAATTTGGTTTAGGGAGTTTTAATTAGAATTAGGTGTTAGAATTTGATTGGCAATTAAGGAAGTTTGGATTAACATGTGAAATTAAATCAGGATTATGGAAATGATGTGGATCTAACTGTACTAACTTCTTTGGGCTTAGAACAAAGTGCTAGTTCCACCCCCTGTGAGCCCAATGCATCTCCCTGTCTGTGTTGCTGAAACAAAACTGTAACAAAAAACAACCGTTGGGCCTTGGCACCGAGTTGCTAGATCTGCACCCCCTATTGGCCCGTTCACCACCACTCTCAGTGGCTGAAGGAAAAGCACTAAGCTGTGGGCTGAGTTTCTATGCATCCCTTGGCCCATGCATTCTTTGATAATTCTTGCACAAAATTCTGCACTGACAAAAAGCTTTACAAAAATTCTGCTGGGCCACACTCCCCGGGCCCTGCGCCAAACTACTCATCAGCACCCGTAGTTTCAATTTTTACCCCCCTGAGTCACATAAAACTCCTAGAATTTTAGGCCTTTTCACTTAGATTTTTCCCACTCTCTTTAGGTAATAAAATCATTAATTTTCTTTTAGACTTTGATATAATTTTTGACACAAAAAATAATCATAAAAAATATTAGTTTTTAGGCTATTAGTTTTAGTCTTTTTGCTTGGCTCGTAATTCAATTTTTCCCATAAAAATCAATATAAAAATAGTAGTGTTTTTTTAGGTTAACTTTGTATTAATGCTTTAATTGTTTTTGTACCATTTCCATGCTAATTTTTGTATAATTTTTGTGTTACTTTGTTGCTTGAATTTGGCCGTATTCTTGGCCTATTTCGGTATCATTTGTACGCTCCTTTAGTTTAGATTCTATCTCATTACCATGTTAACATTAGGATTTAGACTTGTAAACAATAATAACTCTAGGTTTAGAAAATAGGCTAGTCTCCCCCTTTCCTCATTCTTTTCTTTCACAACATTAAAACACTTAATAAATATCAAAATAAAAATCCCCATAAAAAATACAAAGAAAATACTTAAAACACTAATAATCAAAGTGAAAATTCTTAAAAAGGGAATGGAAGCTTGAACGTCCCTTGCTTAAGGGAATGTTCAAGTGCTTGGATCTCCCTTGCTTAAGGGTCCCATTCAGGCGTAAGTTCCCAACTTCTAAAAGACACAAACCAAAGAGTAACTCAAGTTTCCCTTGCTTAAGGGATTTCCTCGAAACACTCAAACTCTCTCTCTCTCTTTCTCTCCTTTCTTAAGGGCACCGTTATTTCCGCTCCATTGCATCCTAGGTCGATCCCTTATGCAAGAGCGCGAACGTTAACACCGCCCAACTAAAAAACACAAAAACAAACAGAAAATCTTTAGCCGAGCTACGGTAACTCTGATTCCTGAAAAGGATACGTAGGCAGCGGGGTAGGGCCCGTGCGAGTACAATTCTTTATTTTCCCTACATTTTGCATTCATTTCGCATTTAGACATAGACATAGTTATACACCCTTTAGATAGAAACAAACATAGGTGGATACCATCGAGTACGATGGGCGTGAGGGGTGCTAATACCTTCCCCTTGCGTAACCGACTTCCGTACCTTGATTCTCTGGTCGCAAGACCCTGTTCCTTCCTTTGTTAGGTTTTCTGATATTCCTTTCCCTTATGGGATAAATATATTGGTGGCGACTCTGTTCATTTTTCGTGAGCGTGCGACAAGCAGCCTTCTGACCTTTAACTACTTGAGTTGTTGGTCCTTGAATAATTCCTTCTGGCTGATTCACAGCTTCTACTTCTTCTTCTTCATCCGAATCATCAATGATTAATTTTCTTTTTCTTGTCTCCTTCTTTTCAACAACCTTTTCACTTTCCTCATTCTTATTTTTCATTTTTCTCTTCTTCTTCTTCTCAGCATTCTCTTTTTCTCTATCTTTATTTTCAACTACAACTTTCTGAACTTCTTCAGCAACAACTTCTTCTTGAGCAGCTTTCTCAACAACATTAGTAGCAGCAGCTACACTTTGGACTACCTTTTCCTGGTTAACAGAAGGATGATCAAATTTTCTCTTTGTCCTTCTTTCCTTCTTGACAACAGCATCAGGTGCAGCTTCTGAAACATCTTTTGAAGCAGCAGGCCTGGAAGTGGAAACTTTCTTGCGACCACCTTTAGCAGGAGCAACTTTGCCTTCTTCTTCCTTGAGTGAGTTCAGATATATAGTTCTGACTTCTTGGATCTCACTTCTGAAGAAGGACTCAAAGTCAGCAAGAACAGGATCTCTTCTGCTTCTTGCCCCAGGAAGAGGTTGAGGGATTTGAACGACAACATCAATAATACTCATCTTTCTCAAAGTGAGAGCATTCAAGCAACTTCCAGTATTAACAACAAGATCTTTGATGGTCGCTTGAGCTTCCAGGTCTTCAACAATCTTCGAATGAACCAGAAGATTTGTAATAATTCTTCTAAAAGGAATAATAGTACACTTCTTCTTTCTGAAAGTATTTCTGGAATCCCTCACAGCATTCCACATGTGGTTGAAGATTATGTAGATAACATCAACCTTCTTCTGAGTGGCAATGCAATACAGAATGTATTTCTGCTCATTGTTGACAAAATCTGCAGAATGGGTTGCTTTCCTATGATAGAAGCATCCTAGAAGAATCTTGGTCTAGATTTTGTAGAGATCCTTCATGCCCTTAACACGATCAGTTTTCTTCACATCTTTATAGAGAGTAGCCAATACTTCATCCCAATCAGCCCATAGATCAATTTCATGAGCACCCTCAGGGTTTCTTAGATCAAACATCATTCTCAGGATGTTTTCAGTAACAACCACAAACTTCCCATGAACAAAAGATAGAATGGATTTAGGAGCAACAACAGCGTGCACCCAAAATTCTTTTACAAGATCTGGGCAAACCGGTCCACAGAACTCAGCAAATAATGAGGTCCAACCTTGAAATATGATATCTTCTTTAAGACGAAACTCATGTTCTTCAAGACTATCAAAGTCTACCATAAGTTCACAGATAACTTCCAACTCCTTTTTGGGAATAGAGCAGGCGATAACTAGAACAATTTCCTGATCTTCTTCTTGAAGATGGAGAGGAGCAGATGAGCCAGCGTTGAGAGATGATGAGGCAGCCATTGAAACAATACTGAGATTGCAAGAAAAATTTCTGGGTTTGCGCTTAGGGTTAGAGAAAAGGGCAAAGAGGTTACGAATGTGCATGCACAAGGAGAGAGAGAATGGGAGCAAAAAAGATAAACGTTATGATTTGAAATATATTTATAGAGGCGGATTTGAAAAAGAATGCAATAAAATTATGAGAATGAACTGTTACAGAATCAAATGAAATCAACTGCATTAAATGATGAGTGACGTTAGGTGAGAGAACGTGGTAATTGAAATGATTTACACAGTTACCTAGGGCGGCATCCCATCAGATTCACTCGCGCTTTTACCATCCGTGCAAACACGTGTTCACTATCAGAAACACTTGATGACAGCTGTGTTGTATTGCATTTGCTTCTGATGATGAATAGAGCTTTTCATCTTCTGATTCTGGTCACTAATTCTGACTACCATTCTTTAGAAATGATCTAGTTATGATAGGATCATTTTTCTTTCCAAGAATCTTGTCTTCTGAGTGAGCTGAGATGAGTCTAGAAGATCTTCTGACTGTTGGCTCTTCAGAAATTCTGAGATTCTCTAAAGATGCAGCAACTTGATCTTCTGATCCTTTGCTTCTTAGATTTTCAGCTTCTGAAACTTTGCTTCTTGGTTCTACAGCTTCTGATATATCAATATCTATATCTGCAAAATTCTCAAACTGCTTTGGCTTTTCAAGACCAAGCTTATCATCAAATCTGATATTGATTGATTCTTCTACAACCAATGTTTCAGTATTGTATACTCTGTAGCCTTTAGAGCGTTCAGAATATCCAAGAAGGAAACATTTTTGTGCCTTAGAATCAAACTTACCAAGATGATCTTTAGTATTCAGAATAAAACAAACACATCCAAAAGGATGAAAATATGAAATGTTGGGCTTTCTGTTCTTCCACAATTCATAAGGAGTCTTATTTAGAATAGGTCTTATAGAGATTCTATTCTAAATATAACATGCAGTGTTTATTGCTTCTGCCCAGAAGTGCTTAGCCATATAGGTTTCATTGATCATGGTTCTGGCCATTTCTTGTAGAGTCCTATTCTTTTGCTCTACAACTCCATTTTGCTGTGGAGTTCTAGGGCAAGAGAAATCATGGGCAATACCATTTTATTTGAAGAACTCCTCAAAGAATATGTTCTCAAATTCACCACCATGATCACTTCTGACCTTTATGATTTTGCACTCCTTCTCAAATTGAATCTGAGTGCAGAATTCAAAGAACACTGAATGAGACTCATCCTTGTGTTTTAAGAACTTTACCCATGTCCAGCGGCTATAATCATCTACGATGACTAATCCATATTTCTTTCCTCTGACAGATGTTGTTTTGACTGGTCCAAACAAATCAATGTGCAGAAGTTCTAACGACCTTGAGGAAGAGACAACATTCTTAGATTTGAATGCAGGTCTGGAGAACTTGCCCTTCTTACATGCTTCACAAAGAGCATCTGATTTGTATTTCAGATTTGGGAGTCCTCTGACCAGATTTAGTTTGTTAATCTGAGAAATCTTTCTCAAACTAGCATGTCCTAATATTCTGTGCCAGACCCATTGCTCTTCAGAAACAGACATAAGGCAAGTCACCTTCTGCTTCTCAAGATCAGAAAGATCAATCTTATAAATGTTGTTCTTTCTCTTGCCTGTAAATAGGATTGAGCCATCCTTCTGACTTACAGCCTTGCAAGACTTTTGATTGAAGATTATGTCATAACCATTGTCACTTAATTGACTTATGGACAATAAGTTATGCGCTAATCCTTCTACAAGAAGTACATTAGTTATGGAAGGAGAGTTACCAATACTTATGGTTCCAGAGCCAATAATCTTGCCCTTCTGATCTCCTCCAAACTTGACTTCTCCACCAGATTTAAGCACCAAGTCTTGGAACATAGACCTTCTTCCCGTCATGTATCGCGAGCACCCAAAGTCCAGGTACCATGATATTTTGTGCTTTGTCTTCTTTGCTGCTAAGGATATCTGCAACAGAAATTATCTTCTCCTTAGGTACCCACAATTTCTTGGGTCCTTTCTTGTTAGTTTTCCTCAAGTTGTGATTGAGCTTGGGTTTAGCATGATAAGTAACAGGAGGAACATCATGATATTCTTTAGGTTTGGCAGCATGATATTTTTTAGATTGTGTCACATGCTTCTTGGTGTGTGAAGTGTTAAGACTTTTGGCATGTGAAGTGAGCCTAATATCATGTGAGTGGCCATATTTGAACTGATCATACAATGTCTTGTATGTGATTTTCAAATCATCAACAGGTTCAAATTTTTGTGAGGTATCACCCTCATAGCCAACGCCAATCCTTTTGTTTCCAGAAACACCATATATCATATAAGCAAGATGACTTCTGCCAATACTTCTGCCAATGGATTTTTCTGATTCAGAAGGAGATCCAATATCTTTGGATAATTTTAAAACTTTTTCCTTCAGTTCAGAATTTTCCACTTCCAGCTTCTTAGTTTCAAATTCAAATAACTTTTTTAGCTTTTTGTATTTGATACTAAGATGAGCCTTGAGTTCCAGAAGTTCAGTTAAACTGGAAACTAACTCTTCTCTAGAAAGTTCAAAAAATACCTCTTCAGAATCTGATTCTGATGTAGATTATGATCCGTCATCCACTGTGGCCATCAGTGCAAGGTTTGCCTGCTCACCTTCAGAGTCTGATTCTGATTCTGATTCTGAATCATCCCATGTTGCCATAAGACCTTTCTTCTTATGAAACTTCTTCTTGGGATTCTCCTTCTGAAGTTTTGGACATTCATTCTTGAAGTGTCCAAGCTCATTGCACTCATAGCAGATGACATTCTTCTTGTCAGATATTCTGCCTCCAGAAGATTCTCCTCTTTCAGGCTTCTTTGAACTTCTGAAGCTCTTGAAATTCCTTTGCTTGCTCTTCCAGAGATGGTTTACCCTTCTGGAGATCATGGACTGTTTATCTTCTTCTTCTGATTCTGATTCTTCAGAATCTACTTCTTCAGCCTAAAAAGCGTTAGTGCATTTTTTATAATTAGATTTTAACGCAATAGACTTACCTTTCTTCTGAGGTTCATTAGCATCTAGCTCAATTTCATGACTCCTCAGAGCACTGATCAATTCTTCAAGAGAGACTTCATTCAGATTCTTGGCAATCTTGAAAGCAGTCACCATAGGACCCCATCTTCTTGGCAAGCTTCTAATGATCTTCTTGACATGATCAGCCCTTGTGTATCCCTTGTCAAGAACTCTCAATCCAGCAATTAGCGTTTGAAATCTTGAGAACATCTTCTCAATATTCTCATCATCCTCCATATTGAAGGCCTCATATTTCTGAATCAAGGCAAGAGCTTTAGTTTCCTTGACTTGGGCATTTCCTTCATGGGTCATTTTCAATGACTCATATATATCATAGGCAGTTTCCCTGTTAGATATCTTCTGATATTCAGCATGAGAGATAGCATTCAGCAAAACAGTCCTACACTTATGATGATTTTTGAATTGCTTCTTTTGATCATCATTCATTTCTTGTCTTGTAAGATTTACACCAGTAGCTTTCACTGGATGTTTGTAACCATCCATCAGCAGATCCCATAAGTCACCATCTAGACCAAGGAAGTAACTTTCAAGTTTATCTTTCCAGTATTCAAAGTTTTCACCATCAAATACTGGTGGTCTAGTATAACCATTGTTACCATTTCCATTGTATAGCTCAGCAGAGCCAGATGTAGATGTATTTGATGGATCTTCACCAGCCATCTTATACTGAAGTGTTTTTCTCTTCCTGAATCTTTTCTAAACACGGTTAAGTGCTTGCACCTTAGAACCGGCGTTCTGATTCCAATTGAAGGATAAAAAAACACTTAGAAAGGGGGGTTTGAATAAGTGTAGATTTAAAACTTGTAAGATAAAAACAATTTGAACAATGATTTTTATCCTGGTTCGTTGTTAACTAAACCACTCCAGTCCACCCCCTTGGAGTGATTTACCTCACCTGAGGATTTAATCCACTAATCACACGAGATTACAATGGTTTTCCACTTAGACAACTTCTAAGTCTTCTAGAGTATACTGATCACAACCTGATCACTCTAGGAACAATCTGCTTCGATACCCTCTAAGACTTTCTAGAGTATACTGATCAACAACCTGATCACTCTAGTTCTTACAACTTAATGTAAACAAATTCTAAGAGTTACAATGCTTCTAATAAAGCTATTATCACAACTGTGATTTTCTCTTAAGTTTAAGCTTAATCTCACTAATATATTACAACAACAATGTAGTGAGGTTGATGAAGTTTGAGAGCTTTTGATTTGAACAGCGTTTCAGCATTTTTGCATAAAGTCTTGTGTTCAGAGTTCGTAACTTAGCTTCTCATCAGAACTTCATATTTATAGGCGTTTGAGAATATAACCGTTGGGAGCATTTAATGCTTTGCGTACTCCGTACAACATTGCATTTAATGTTTCATACTTTTGTCAACTACCTCGAGCCTTGCTTTCGCTGTGTCTACTGACGTTGCCTTTAATAGCTCTCAACGTTCCTTTTGTCAGTCAGCGTAGCCTGCCAGCTAGTACTTGCTTTTG
The DNA here is from genome assembly GCF_029867415.1 of Vicia villosa. Taxonomy (NCBI): domain Eukaryota; kingdom Viridiplantae; phylum Streptophyta; class Magnoliopsida; order Fabales; family Fabaceae; genus Vicia; species Vicia villosa. The sequence goes on from NW_026705262.1 coordinate 773,659, forward strand.
ATCTGATGTTTGTGTAAACAACGTTTGAATATCATCATAGTACAAACAGCTTGGTGTAGAGCATCTTCTTGTCTTCTGACCTTGAAGTGCTTCTGAGCGTGATACCATGAGAACTTCAGTGCTTCTGCTTTTGATCTCAAGTCCTTCTGATGCTTTCATAGACCATGTTCTGATTCTGCTTGACCATCTTCTGATGTCTTGCCCGACCATGTTCTGATGTTGGATGCTGAACCTTCTGAGTCAGTGCTTCTTGCGCTGATTTTGTGCATACTCTTTATATAATTCCTGAAATGGAAATTGCATAGTATTAGAGTACCACATTATCTCATACAAAATTCATATACATTGTTATCATCAAAACTAAGAATATTGATCAGAACAAATCTTGTTCTAACAAGGGTCAGTCCAACTGGGGCAATATCTTGAACAAAGATGCATAATTACGATGGAGGGAAGGCGACACATGTTAAACTCCCCACCAAGGGGGAAAAGGGTCGTAGGTTTTCTATATCAATTTACGAACACCGAAGGCTGCAAACGGTGTGATACTACCCTTAGAAAAAAGTGAAAGAGGTTCAGTCAAAGGAAACTCATGAAGTTCCGGACGACGAAAACCCACCGCTAACAATTTATTCCTGACCGGTTTGACATGCTAAAGGAGAGTTCGAGGTTACCCTTTACTTCTACAAGTCACAAAACTAAGAAGTAAAACAAAGTCATTGGATTAACAAAGGAGATTGTCCCTAGGATTAATAGGTGTTTATCATGTCAAAAGTGCAACCCCTACGATCGCTAAGTGTTACCATGTATAAGCTTTGTACCTTCCAACTTATAATTCTAATAAAATAATCATGCAGGTTTTGGAGTCAATTCATCCGCTTCATTCTATCACTACTACGACTTTCCACTCGCGCCCTTCTATTCTATTTTCAATTTCGATTTCCGATTACTAACAAACTTAAGGCAGAATGACGAATACAAATAACTAAATCTTGCTAAACCTATGCTTTCAAGATAAGACCGAGTCTACGATGTAAGGCATTGTTTCAAATCCTAAACAGTGGTGAAATAAAGAGATAATCCGTAGTCAACCCCCTCGAGCTAGGAGTTGGAGTTTGTTTCTATTTTTCAAATAAACCTTAATTTCAACCAGGGGCATGGTATATTTCGATTAATTCAATGGTGTATTTTGTGGTCAAGAGAATCAGTCAAGCAAAGCAAAGGTTAAAGCACATCTTCTTCCTCGCATTCATCCAAAAAATGAGGAAGCAATGAAAACAATATCCACAACATCTTCTTCCTCAATACATCATCGAGGATGTATCAAAGTTGAATTTTACAAATCAAAGTCAACATGGCAGTCACAATATTCAAAATTTAAGGATCAATATTTCAAAAGGAGCATTCAAGAAAAAAGAGGATGAAAGCACCCGCTAAGTCAAAATGGAAAATTCCATAAAAGAATACAAAATTGACTTAGGCAAAAATTAGGGCATCCCGATGGATCAAATTCAAAGGAATTGGCTCATGCAAAAATAAGGGATAGAAAAACAAAAGCAAAATACAAAGGATAATCTTGTGACTGCTAAATCATCGAAGCTTCCCATCAATGCTTAGATCTCTACAACATTTTTCATCGGTGCTTGGATCTTCACTAATGCTTCCGCTCATCATCGGAACTGAAACAATTCTCTTGCAAATGAAACACATTCATTGGATTAAACGAACTTTAGGATTGGAGAACATCAAGGAGAAAGGGGTGGGTTAAACAAATTTTTGAGCCTTATATCCGTTATTTCTTAAACCATGAACTAGGCCAAGTTACAACATTCAAAAGTCCTAATTGAGGCAAGGTTAACTACGAAAGCATATTAAGCAGGATTTTGTTATACTAACTCCTAGGGTTGTTAAAACTGTTCCTAACCACTACGCTTCTTCAAACATTCATCCCCGATCATCCGGTTCTAATTCATAAGAGATTCGATTTCAAAACTTGCATGCGCATCGCATTGGAGTTACTTCTCAAAGGGCATGGCGTCATCTACGAATATACACTTAGCATCAAGGAGATCTCGAAATTGGTTAATCAAAGGCGATCATTTCTAATAAAAACTCTTGAATGGGGGAACCACGTCCAGAGGGTTCTCCTAAACAGGGGCAAAATTTCGAGGATTACAAGAGCATACAATTAAAGATCCTATTAACTAGGGGCATTCATCCTAAGGTTCAATCGACTTGGGTCACAACTCGAAGCAATAACAATCAGGGGCATGTCAAACATGGGAGAAATTTAAACCAAATGAATAGAACACTATTGATAGCCCTCCATATCCTGGAGATCGAGGGCATACCCTTCAATCTAAACTTTGAAGCATATGTATCACATTTGTATGACAAGGTTATTTCTCGGGGTACTTCCTTCATGGCTTGGAGATCATAGGCATCTTTTTCCACAAAACTAAATATTGGGGCAGTGGATATCAAACCCATAGGGTGAATAATTCAAAAGGTTAAAGGGGTGGAGAACCTCAAAAGGTTAAAGGTGGAGAATTTCAAAAGGTTAAAGGTGTGGAGAATTTCAAAAGGTTAAAGGTACAAAGAATTGCAAAAGGTTAAAGACGTGGAGAATTTCGAAAAGTCAAAGGCGTGGAGTAATTCAAAAATCCAAACCAGGGCAAGACGCACATCAAAAGGAAAAGGAATCCTCACACTTTACAACCTCCAACAAATCTTTCTCCTAACTACGATCTCCAAGTTCAAAAGCAGGTATTGGGAAGTCACGCTAGCATCACACCCCACCCTATCAAACGAACTTACAACATTAGCGAGCTATATACGCTTTGGTTATCAACAACCTATCATTGGAGCATCATGCAAATATACATAAGTCATGCATTACATACATTGGTTAATACGTTACATCTCATACATCGAAACGCCTAGACAATTCAAAAAAAAACAAAGGGTACCAAGGGATTGGTTCAGGGCCTAATGGTCTAGAAGGAGACTGAAACCTGAAGTTCCGCTTGAAAACATTCTACGCATAAGTATTACTAGTCGGCACGAGCATAGTCGTTGCATGGTTTAAACAAATTCAATGGGTTACAAGGAGATAAAATATGGGGATCACCATATATACATATGCATTAGCACGCAGATATAGGCATTTATCAATCAACATATACATAAGCATAATCAGTACGCATCCAAACCTGGTCCAAGAACACGCATGTCACATCATTAGATCTTCGCTTAAAAACATACGCGCGAGCATCATCTTAATACATCAACAGGATACCGTAAATAAAACCCTCTTACACATATAACATTTACATTACACATACAGACGGTTCATACATCTACATTGTACAAACGTCAGGGTCACATGCATGTACAACAGTTATATGTACGTGCGCAATATTTATACAAACATTTTACACACTACGTTTTACACGCCACGCTTTACACACTATATTTTACACACCATGCTCTACACGCTACGCTTCATGCACGCTACGCTATGCACGCTACACTCTATGCATACACAATGTACAACACCAAGTTACTACTTCTGACTTTTGCGTATGTATCATGAAATTTATGAAGATGATCTTGCTAGCACTATAGCAGGTGAATCTTTCTACGTAGATGATCTTGCTAGCACTATAGCAGGTGAATCTTTTTATGCAGATAAGCTTGCTAGCACTATAGCAGGTAAATCTTTTTATATAGATAATCTTGCTAGTACTATAGCAGGTGAATCTTTTTACGCAGATGATCTTGCTAGCACTATAGTAGGTGAATCTTTTTATGCAGATAAGCTTGCTAGCACTATAGCAGGTAAATCTTTTTATGCAGATAAGCTTGCTAGCACTATAGCAGGTAAATCTTTTTATGCAGATAAGCTTGCTAGCACTATAGCAGGTAAATCTTTTTATACAGATAAGCTTGCTAGCACTATAGCAGGTGAATATTATTACGTAGATGATCTTGCTAGCACTATAGCAGGTAAATCTTTTTATGCAAATAAGCTTGCTAGCACTATAGCAGGTGAGTCTTTCTACGCAGATGATCTTGCTAGCACTATAGCAATAAAGTCTACTTATGCAGGATGTACGAAAGCTTGCTAGAACTATAACAGGTGAATCTTTATGCAGGTAGCATGCTAGAACTATAGCAGGTAATCCCTTTTTTTACGCAGGTAAACTTGCTAGAACTATAGCAGGTGAATCCCTTCTACACAACAAATTGTGACCCCTCGCTATTGATAGCTACGTTTATTCATCATGTTGGTCCCTCGGTAGTGATCTCCTTCAAATCTTCACGCTAGTTATATCATCCCCGGCAACAAATAGGGATTTAGTTTCCCCGATCAGAGATTGTTGTACGGAATTACTAATGTGCTTCAAACACATAGTGGTGTCCATACATCATCCAACTAGCTCATGCATACATTGTTCATAATACATACATAACATACAAGATTCTCATTTATTTTGAGAATCTCATTACACAACACATGAATCATGACATCGCATAAAATTAATGTCGCCTTTTCAGGTCATTCCACAATCAAATGAATATAATCGACTAAGATACAATGCAGAGACAATCAAGACAACGATTTAATCCTGACACTCATTCAAGAAAAATACAATCTTGATGCTTACTTCTGAGCAGTTATCCGAAGATAGTTCATAAATGATCAATACAAAAGTTACCAGTCCTTTCCAGGAATTGTTGTACGCAGTCTCCTTTAAGACATATTCCATCCTTTCTAGGAGCCTTTCCAGGTGACCTTGCTAGCACTATAGCAAGAAAGTCTTTTACGCAGGTAAGCTTGCTAGAGCTATAGCAGGTGAATCCTTTATGCAGGTAGCTTGCTAGAACCATAGCAGGTGAATCCCTTTTATGCAGGTAAGCTTGCTAGAACCATAGCAGGTGATCCCTTTTTCATCTAGGATATATGCAAGGGCTTACTAGAACTATAGTAAGTAAATCCTTCCCTTTATACAAATTGCGGAAGCTTGCTAGCATTATAGCAAGTGGACCATCTTTCACACGACAAAACTGTGAATCCTTGCTATGTAAGTCTCAGGCTTTAGCAGGACGTTCCTTCTTTCACACTCTAGTATAAGGTAAATTTAGGGGTCTTCCATTATTTAATTACTCTTCGATCCGAAAAGCGTGAGACCTGCGTATTCTCACGCCATTCAATCCAAGATGGCATCTTTAAGCCCACCTCCGACAATACTTCGCCTGGATGGAATCTTTAAGCCCATCTCTGAAAAAGTCCCTGCATCATCAAGGGAAAATTTCTTGTTATTCTAGTGTTCAATCCTCTTCCACCTTCAGATTCCAAGAGGCACACAAGCCAATCTACATCCTCAAGTTTAAGAAGATTGAACAGGGGCAGCTGTCATACCCCCAAATTTGTCCATCACATTTTTACTTTTAGGCTCATACAAGTATAAAAAGCTCAAGACTTGACTGAATGCACACTCCCGTAATCAAACGATCCTCAAATTAGGGTTTTGGATTTGCTAAGGAGAAAGGATGTATCAAGGCCTCAAGTAAGCTTCATATGATCTCTTAGGATTCATATCATCTCCATGACAAGTTTCAAGCCTCAGTTTACAAGATTGCTCAGTCAATTGCTCAAATGGTCAACAATCAATCAGTTTGACCTATAAATCAACTATGGTCAAATCACAGTCAAAAGTCATGATTTTTGATCAACAACAATAGTTTGAAGTAAAATTCATCATTTGATCAAAGGTTAATCATTATTCATCGAGGAAAGCTCAGAAATCAACAAAAGTCCAAGTTACTAAATTAGGGTTTCTAAACAAAAGTCAACTGTACTTTGACTGACCATTAGTCTCTCATTCTTTATCAGAAATTCCCCTTCCCCAAAACTTCAATAGGTTTAAGGTTTGCCCTATTTAACTGTCTGTCACCTTTCTTTATTAGCCATAAGCCATTACCTTAGACAAAAACCTTAGGAAAGGGTTAAGGGTGCATAACACCTTCCCTTGACCTGATTATAATAACTTATCTAGATCTCTAAAACTTCGTAGGGTTTCCTATTCGCCCTGGCAGAATAGGCGGTGACTCTAAAATCTAAATTTTTAGGGCAGGTTGCTACACCCAAAACTATGAAATAGGGGCCTACGAATTCAGTGGCGTCATCCATTTTGCCTAAAATGCCCATAGCTATGAGAACGAAGCTTCCTCTTTCATATGCCCTAAAAATGGCGCCTTATGATTTACGCGTCAAACCTCCAGAACGACGGTTCTCACCTACTGTAAACATCACTATGAACTCAACTGTGAGGTTAGTTTACGTTAAAACATGATAAAACGCGAAATGCAACAAGCAAAACATGAACGAACTTGAAGTACACCACCTACTCATTCCAGGTCTTACAAGACTTAACTAATGATCCATACCTACCCTTTAGCACGCCATTAATGAATTGGAATTGCTATAATTGATAGACAGTGGCTGGACAAGGTTTGCGATCCTATCCTTGTTTTTGTAATTATGAAACCCTAGTTTTTTCTCCTCCAATTTTCGTGTCCTTTCTTGCTGAATGAGTCCACTATATATAGTGAAGAATTAGGGTAATTATATTGGAAAGAAATCATTTGATTGATGATGTGAAAATATTAAAAAAATTTGATTTTATTTCTTCTAAAATTGGCCAAATCTTGATCTTATTCTTCCAACCTTGATGAGCACGAAATTCAATCAAATATATGGTCCATTATTTGATTGAATTTGATTAGAAAGTTTTAAAGACTCCAAACTAGGATTGAAAACAAGGCTTTTGAAGACTTGGAAGACCAAGCAAATTAGAGACTAATGCATCCAATGATTTTGAATTTATCTTGTTTTACACATATGCACCAAGTGTGCCTGTTGAATTATCTTGTTTTAGACATATGCACCAAGCGTGCCTTTTGTTATGTTTTTTTAGACATATGCACCAAGCGTACCTTTTGTTAACTTGTTTTTAGGTATATGCACCAAGTGTGCCTTTTGTAACAGAATTATGCACCCTTATGCACCAAGTGTGCCTTTTGGTAATCTAATTTCAAATTATCTTATTTCAACTATCTTGTAACTAAATGAATGTAAATTGGAAATGGAACTTAGGTTTAATTCTCAAATGGAAATACACAAACTACAATTCTTAAACTTAAACTTATTAAACGTCAATTCTCAAATGGAAATACATAAACTCCAATTCTCATTTATCCTCAACTTTAATACACAGAACTGGTTTTCATTACAAACCATGACAGACCAAAAAGGTCTTACAAAATTATCACCTAAAAACTACTTAAAATCTTACACCACTGCTAAAAAAATCCATGACAGAACAATTGCAATCATCATCCAGAAATTCTTCGTCCTTTCCAAAGCAACCTTCTGCTTCAATTTTTCCAGCTTATTTGATCTATCCTCAACGTGACAATCGCAACATCTGTTGGATGAAACTTCAGCCTCTCTAACTATGTCATCCCAGAGAAACAATCTGCAACCATTATGCAATTTCCCCCCAATATTATAACATCAATAACTGAAATCCTAAATCAGTAGAAGATTTACAATCTTGAATAAAACTCACCATGGAATTTCTGCACTTCCGAAATTTTCTGCTTGGATTTTCGAGGGTGTTAGATACCAACAACTTCTTGGATTCGTTGCACCCACATCTTGGCAAATCCTTACTCGTTGAAGAACACCTGCTTCCACCCATTGCTGGCTTCTTCGTAATCCTTCTTCTTCCTCCTTGGTCGTTTCTTCTTTCTCTGAACCCTAGTTATAATTTGGCCCGAATTACGTTTGTTAAAAACTTATGTCATCACCCAGAAAATAAAACAAAATGCCATGTGGCTAATCATAAAAGCCACATGTACATGGTTTTAAGAAAATTCAAAAGATTCCATGACATCTGGCAAATGGGGGGAAAACTGATGGAATCTACATAAGATAGGGTGGGAAAAAAAACTTTACGAGGGGCTAAAACCTGATTTCGCTAACTTTGCAGGGGGGTTTGTATATTTAACCCAATTATAAAACACAATTCATATTTATGCATTCAAATTATAAACTTATTTGAACAATAAATTTATTTTATAATGATGTATGAATGACTAAACACAAAATTATGTTGTCTCATATATGTGTATATGAATCAATGAAAATTTAGTAAAAACCGAACCAATCCAAACCGCATTGGCTTGGTTTGGTTTGGTTTTATTTCTAAAATCCAACTGAACCAAACCAAATCACATACTTTTTTCTCTTGCGGTTCGGATATCTTTTAGCGTAAAAACCACCCAAACCGCATCGCGAACACTCCTAATGTTAACATGGTTGTTTTGGGTGCTATATAGTAATCCTATTAATCAATTAACATGGTTCTGAATTTAACAAATGAATATCTGAAGGTGTCATATATGGCTCGTAGAAGCCGAGTTTTTAATGAAATTGAAGCCTAGTCTTGAATGATGAAATCGATACCTAACCTTGACTGATGAAATGTCTGTTATTTGTATATAAACTAAATACCAACAAATTGTTGTTTTAGAATTCAATCTCTTTGGAAATATAAATATTCATGAGATTTAGACTTGTACAAAATAGTAAGATTTTATATCATATGGTTGTTTCATCTTGGAAGAGAGCTGAGGTATACATGTGTGTGTGGAAGTAAATTTATGTTTCCTCATCTCAAATTTCTCTCCTCGTGTTGTCTTCTATTAGAAACAAGAAAGCTCCCAAGGGTAAATACTTAGTTTAGCTGATAGGATACAAGACATGTATGATAGGTCATGAACACAATTAATTTATAAAAATTATGTCAGTTTATTATGAACCTGTGTTCATTTCTTGTTTCAAATTATGATCGCTCTTCATACAAAAATGAAAATCACATGTTATTTTGTCATACATAGAAAACAGTCCGGCTTCCCTTCCCGGTATTCATCACAAAGATATAGTGACCAAGTATATATATAGTTTTTTTCTTTTCTCATTTGTTTACCTATCTACTTATAGTGTTGTGTAATAATTTATTCTAAAATATTTAATTTGAAAACAGTAGTAATGTAGAATTATGATGTAGCATAAGTGATTTTCTTTAAAATATTTTTACTTCTTAATATATATACTATGAAGAAGTGAAGATTTTGCCCTAAGATCTCTTAACTACCTTGAGAAAGGTTGTTACACAGTTAGGTAGTTAGGGTTTGTTAAGTAGTTAGTTAGTTGGTTTACTTGTCCGCTAAGTAACTTTGTATATATATAGAACTATCACACACTATTGTAAGGCTCATGAGGAAATAATACAAATCTTATCTCATCTTCTCTACTACTTCTCCCTCTATTATCTTTCTCTATCTTCTTCTTCTTCTCTATTGTTTCAATCTATGTATGCCTCAATATCATAATATGGTATCATCGCATAAGATCCATACATATCTCCTTCATCGTTAATTCATTTCCGCTCAGACCTTCTTCTTCCTTCCGATCCTTCTCCCTTTCTCCACCATGCCACCACGCTTGGCTCCTACTGCTCAGGTTGATCCCGTTTTCTATGTTCATCCAAGTGAAGGTCCAAATTCAGTGATCATCACACCTCCTCTAAATGGTTCCAACTATATTTCTTGGTCAAGATCAATTAAACGTGCTCTTGGTGCCAAGAACAAGTCTGCACTCATCGATGGCTCCATCACTACGCCTGACATGGATGATCTTAATCGAAGTGTGTAGCAGGGAAATCTGAGATCGAAGCCATTAGATTGACTTGACTCGTTATTTCAGTGAAAGTCACCACCGCGCTTTATTGTTTCCAAAGGAAATGGGAAAAGAGCTAAATGAACCCAAAGTTTATTTTTAAAACAAAAAGAGATCTTAGGTACGGGTGTTGATTATACAAGGGGAAGGTTTTACGCACCCCTCATATCTGTGGTACTCCACAGGAACCTTTTTGAAAATCTGTGTTAAAAAAGATGTTGTATGCGAAAGAAAAGTTTGTTTGATTTTTAAAATAGGCTCGGCAAGATAATACATCTTGTGCCTACATACCTCCTCGGTGCAATGGAGAAGTCAGAGCTAATGTAGTTTCGCTTTAAGGGGAAATTTTTTTTAAAAAGGAATAAATACTTTATCATCGTCGGAGAGAATACTCAACCATTGATCTTAAACATGAGAATAGACGGATTCTTTGTGTCACAAATGAAGAAGGGCTCCAACTTGGATAAAATCAACAAGTATGCCACTAGCTCTCTCAAGTGGAAAAGATTCCATCATATCAATCAATACCAAAATCGTGGGGTATCGCAACTCACTACAACAATTAATCGTGTCTAAACTTTTGAACGAAACGCCAACAAGGGCAAAGATATTTTTTAAAGAAAGATTTTTAAAAGAGTTTTTAAACAAAAGAAGATTTTGAAAAAAGGGAGAAGATTTTGAAAATCTAAGAAGGGTGAAGAAGATGAAGGGACTATCCTAAAGCATAAAATAAAAGCTAAGGAAAAGAACGATCTAACCAAAATAAGAAGCTGACGCTTGACATTAAGAGTCAAGGTAGATTTCCCATCCTTTGGACTACCAACACTAAACCAATACATTACCACTTGGGGATCCAGATGAACTTGATTATCTTTAGCACCACTTGAACTAAGCTTTTGGATTACAATATAAACTCTTGACGAAAATCGGGCAGAGTAACGGCTGTGTACAGATGAATTCCTTATCACAATGCCTTGGAATTAACCATCAAGGACTTTCGAAGAAATACCTGCATACACAAACAGAAAACAACCCAGCTCCTTGGAGTAAACTCCAAGGACTTCCAGACAAAATAAAGACAGAATAAGAACAGGATAACAAGGTTCAGAGGTGCTAAATCCAAAAGGTCTAGATCTCCAAAATACTCGGGAAAGTAGCCAATAGTCCATAGAGAGCCTTAAGTATTTTTTATGATTTAATTTGTTAATTAATTTTTTAGTGCAAAAATAAAATATGGTCCAAATGGACAAAAGAAAAATGGCAGAAACATAAACATACGTCCAAATGGACAAAGGGAAAATAGAGGAAACATAAACATACGTCCAAATGGACAAAGGGAAAATAGAAGAAACATAAACATACGTCCAAATAAACAAAGAGAAAATAAAGGAAAAATAAACATGATGAATGATAAAATGAAGCATAAAGCGAGAAATATATAAAGAGCAATATAATAAAGTGTGGAAATTAAAGTCAATTATTAATTGTTAGCAAGATGACTATCTTGAAACTTGTCAAGTATATCATCAATGTTAGTAATAAAGATCGATGGTGACTGAATGATGATCTCGGGTTTAAATTCAATGAAAGTTCATCAGAAGCTTGATAGAATCATAGCAACTACACGATAAACTTCCATAAGTCTTAAACCAACCGCATACAAGAATCCAAAAGAATTCCAAAGATATCGAAGATTTTCATCGACCAAAATAAAATAAATAAAAGATGGAATCATATTCAAAGGTTCCTTCCATCTCCAAGTTCAATCACTTAATATTGCGGATTAGGATTCTCATTCCATCAACGCCCTAAGTCCATTGACTTTGAAGAGAAATTAGACCTCTAAACTTGTAATTCAAAGAAAATATCAAAAGAATGGAGTAGGAGAAGAGTTAGAACCAAAACCAAATTTAAAAGGCAAAAAATGCAAAATGTTGTCAGGAAATTGATTTCCCTCTGTAGGAAATCGATTTCCTGAGTGTAGTTTTTCAAATCTGGCACAAAACAGAGTGTGGAAATCGATTTAACTATGTAGGAAATCGATTTCCTGAGCGCAGTTTTCAAAAAAACTGCATTAGGAAGAACAAAACCTTGGTTAAACATATCAACAAACACCTTATGATCTTGGATACCAATGTGCACGAAATTTCCATCAATTCACCATCAAATAACATCAAAATAACACCATACATGTAGCACACATAATCAACAAAGGATCACATTTTGAAGAATGGATATGGATCTAGGAATTTACCAATTCTTGCATAAACTTTGAATCAACTTCAAGAACAACCACCAAATGCTTTGATCTACCAAAAATGTATGAAGAAAGAGTGTTTGGATGGAGGTTTAGCTCAAAGATTAGTCAGCTTCAATGTGAATCTCACAATTTTTTCGGCTTTTCAAGCTTATGAAATAAAGAGGTAGAGGCCTCTATTTATAGAATTGGAAGTGAGGGTATTGACAAATTGGTAATTGTTTCTTGGAGATTAATTTGAAGGGAATTAATTATGGTAATGAGGTGGAATATTGTTAATGATAATGACTAATCAAAGGAATGTGACTGGTGCCAAAATGATGTCACGCTTTCCTCTTTTTATTCAAATTCCGTCCATGGAAATCGGTTTCCTCATCAAAATTTTCAAAAAATTCTCTTTTTTGAACTGATTTGGTTCTTGCTCGATCTCTTACTCGTAAAACACAAACAAAAGAAACAAATATATGTGCTTGATGGTTCCCCTCTGTTTACCCAGAAAAATGGTGATCAATCGCTAGTTTCCTTTTTAAAGGTTACTCTTGCGGAATCAACTAAAATATTCCAGACCAAAGTGCTAATTTAAGATTTGTTGTAGACTATTGACTAATGTGGACACATTAAGACTAATGAATGATAGAAAAGTGGAAAGTAAGTGATTTTTGAATGGAATAAACCCAGGACAAAACCCAATTAAATGCAATAAAGACAAACAGACTTAATGCAGAGAAAAAGAAGAACAAATGAAAATACTTTAACTGAAATAAATGCAAAGTAAAAGGTGATGAAGCGTAGTAAAAGGAAATAGAATGACATTAATGGAAAGGATATAAATGATTGCATTAAAAGTAAATTGGTACACAAACATACATTTTCAGCATTTCTCATTTTCAGTGTAGAGACTGAGTTTATCATAAAGTGTAAAACTGTGGACCCCTAAGATGATTCTATTCTTCTGCTTAAATAGGCATTTCAAAATAACTGTTTCTGACGGTTGCTTAACCCCTTGACGACACGTGTACTACCATGCATAAGATATTAATTAGAACTTCTCCACGTGTCTCAGAATATAAAACCACCAACAACTGTCACTTTTCTTCCCGCCCTTCGACTTCGACTAGCCTTAGAAGCCAAACTTTTGACACTTGCATCTTCTAAGAGTAAACGTGCTGCAACTTGCTTCGACGAAGCGTTATTAGACTCTGCGTCGAACCTTCTTCGACCAGGCTCTCTTTTGTCTCTTTCTAGATATAGGGAAGTTGAAATATTTGGTAACAAATTCCCCCCCCCCCCAAAGGGCCGCTTTCGACTTTGGAGAGAAAGTGGCATTTTGTCTTTCTTCAGATTTCGACTTCCCTAAACGCCATCATTACGTTTCAGTTTTCAGAGTTATTAATTATGACCTAACACCCTAGGTAGTGGGCTCTTTAACCACTCTCCCACTTTCTATTACCATTTCCCAAGAAACAGCCAATGAAATGACATTTGTTTCTGAAACGTCTTTTGCTGACGTCATCAAATCACCACTCTTTAATATAAAAAGCTCTCTCTTTTGTTTCAAGCCTATTTTGCTTCTTCTTCTCCGTTTCTTATGCAACCTTTTAGCAAAACGCAAAGTTCTCCAAAATCTACACATTTTCTTATCAATGGCATCTAACACTAGCGCTTCTACTACTGGTGCTAACCCTCTCGCCCTTGTCATTAACCAGGAAGAAGAAGAAAAAGGGATATCAACACTTCCTCCTCTACTTGAAAGCGAAACTAATGTTGCAATCTGGAGAAATCAGATGCTTATACCATTCCAAGTATCTGACAAACTCCTTGCATTTTCTGGTCCGTACCCAGATACCCGTACCCATCCAAAAATGGTTCAAAGCTTCTTTCCTGCTTATGCTCCGACTATGCCATTGGATTTGGAGAAGCAAAGGCAACTTGATCTAAAGTTCATGGATCCTGCTATGAGGGTTTTCCGCTCGATGCCCCCTCCCGGCAAAAAAACTAAATCGCTTGGCTCGACAAGGTTCAAGCCAATAAACAACAACGATGGGAAGATGTAATACCCCGATTTTGCTTAAGCCGGTTATTTCCATTCTTATTTAGAAAATTCATAGATGGAATCTCCATTGGTATTTATTAAGAGACATTGAGCTTACTAATCCTATGACTTCTAGCAAGTGGTGGCATGTTAGTAAATTGGATTAATTGTAAGGGGCAAGATCGTCATTTTTTTTACAAAATGACTACTTAAGTGGAATTCTCTTTTCTCTCATTCATTTTTCCATATCAGAATTTTAGTAAGAATATTGGAGGGAGAGGAAGTGAAGAACATGGAAAATGAAGAAGGAAGAATAATTCCATCCGCCTCTTGCATGTGTGTGGAGCTTGGTGCTTTTGGAAGGAGAGTAAATAATCAAGGTTGGATTCACCATCTTCTTCATCACTCATGATCAGAATCTGCATCATCATCTTCATCAAGTCTTGATTTTGAGGTGAGTTCCATTAGTTAGGAACTTGGGGTAGGATTTGGGAACTTTGCATGATTAAGGGTTTAGACTGTTATTAATGTCTTGCATGATGATTTATTCGGTCAAATATCTGTTCTTTTGATGCAACTGTATGATATGGAATGTTGAAGTAGGATGGGGTTCGAATTTTGATTGTTGGGGAACCTATGGATGAGTTAGAACTCTTTTGGAACTGGTTTTATGAAAGAAAAATGTGATTTTTGCTTCTGGTTCAACAAGCAATCGATGGCAGGGGTCAAGCAATCGATTTCCCTGTGAAAAATTGGCATTCTGCGCTTCTGGTTGAGTGAGCAATCGATTGCACACCAGTGCAAATCGATTGCACCTGACAGAAAATCATCATTTTACTATTTCGACCATAACTAGAGTTCCGTAACTCAGAATTGGGCGCCGTCAGAGGCATTGGATAGCTAGTGGAAAGGGCTACAAGATCCTTAAGCTTACACAATGTTGTCATACTTTTAAGTACTAATTAAATCCATGTGAATATTCTTGTATCGTGGTTACTAAGCGATAGTGCTTGGATAATCGTATTGTTAATCATTCTAAATGCCTTGGTGCATAAATGTTCCTTCAACTGGGTTGTAGGGATCATGGAATGAATGGTATTGTAAATCAAAGTTATCCACGTACACTAAAGATGTTGAGGTCTTATAGCTTGTGAAGCTAAGTATGTGAACCAAGAGGCGAGGAGGTCTTACAACTTTGTGTAACTTGTGTATGTCGATTAACAAAATATGGATATGGTAAGGTGAACCTTAGGATACCTAAACCAAGAGATATGAATGGATGCTAACCTGATATTCCTTTTTCCTATCAAGCGACTTCTTCTAAAATTCTACAATCTAATGGTGTAGTAAGTATGAGACGAGGGGTTAGAGGACAGACAAAAGGACAGTAACTGCGAGTAGGCACGTTACATATATGTTGGCTACTTCTTGTGAAGAGATTCCAAGGATGCCCTTGTGCCACATATATTGCAGGCATTCTCGGGCTTTGGTCTCGGGAATGGGTCGGCTCCTTAGTTCAGGAGTTATTCTCCAGGGATGAACTCCCTGGGATGTGTACCTCACCTTCTCCTTTTGTTGTTTCCTTATGGGTGAATTTCTATGTGAGATTTGGACCTAGGAAATTGGACGAGTTGAATCGTTTTAGCGATTCAATGTCGGTTCCATGGTTCTCTATAGTCATATGAGTTACTTACCATGTAGATTGAAAAGGTATGTTTTGGGGTCTTGTTTCGAGGACAGATAGGCAGGTAAACCCGGAAGACCAGACCTTGAGGGTAGCTCCCGACAGAAGGTTGGTAGGTAAATTCGGAAGACCTATTCTAGAGGAAACATGTACCTAATATTCGAACATGTGATATGTTCTCAGTGGATCCAATTGGGTGGTCAGTGGACACTCAATCGTGGTGCTACGAGTTGATAGGCTTTCCTGTACTAGATAGTGAGGAAACCTTAGGATCTGAGATGGATTTGTAGATTATGTATGTGTCTTGTAGAGCCGAGAGGACCCATAAGATAGGGGAACTCACTGAGATTTAGTAATCTCACCCCATTTATCTTATTATTTTTTCAGGTACCATGCAAGATCGAGTTTCGCTAGATGCTTGGATCAAGAGCTTTTGATCAGATGTCGTGAAGACCGTGCCTAATCTTTTCTTCCGCAATGTATTAATATCTTTGTGTAGATATATTCATTGTATCCATCTTCAAGATGATTTTTAAATGTATACACTTATGTTATTATTCCTGACTTTTGTATGTACTCAGTACCAATTATTAGTATTCTGCTGATATGATTCTAGACACATATTGGTAGGGTATTACAGTTGGTATCAGAGCAGGTCGACCCTCGACCTAGCTGTGAGGCATCATTAGAAAACTTCATTCTTCGTCATATGTGTGTGTTGCTAGCTCGATTCTTCTGTCATGTTATTCAGTTATTGAACTTGATCAACTCACCAACTGGATACATGATAGGCAGGATCACGGCAGAGCCGCCACGAGGATGTGTTAGCCCCGAAGTGACTCGTGTGGTAGCAAAGGTCCAGTAAGGAGTTGGGGTGAATTGTCGGACGTGGATAATGTTGTATATGCAAGGTGGTTGCAACAGTAGTCTCCACGGGAGAAGTCAGGGGAGTTAGAATTTCCGAACACTTTTTTGGGACAAAGAGAACCTTTAAGACGGAGTGTATGTTAGAGGAATTAGTTGAAGTGGTAGAATTCGGTTAATTTGGGAGAATGTTGGAATTGTTAGACATAAGAGGAAAAATTGTCACAAAATAGTTGACACCCCAACTGCTGTGGTAAGGCCTAAGACGACTAGAGTTCTAAGATTTTGATTGGATGGAGTGAACCTTCTCTGGAATCTCTGTAGTAGTGAAGTGAATCTATGAAGCACCTAAGTAGGAATGATGTAAGGGAATTCCATGATGAAGCTGAGCTTGAATCCGTTAGGAATTCGTTACTAGATAATGATGCCAGTAGCAAACATGGATAGAGAAACAGTTGGATGGAAGACTTTGGGAGTTGGACAAAGGTATTGGATCTTTCTAATTACTCTTGCCTAGATAGTATTTGGAGGAACAAGATTATTACCTCCGACTCGTTTTGGTGTACTTTAAGATGCAGGTAGTTATCTAGTGAATGGTTGGTAGAACGAGTGGAAGTGGTGATCTCCAAATTGGGAAATCTGAGATGCCTGATAGGGTGGAAGAAACTACTGCTTCTCCTTGTGTATTCTGAAATGCGTGAGTCCTAGAACTACGCTAGGCGGAAACCGAATGGAGGGATATGCAGAGGGCAGCAATCCATGTTTCCTGCTAGTTATGAATCATCTAATCCCGAGTGAAGCCGTCAAGCTACGTTATGCATTAGGTACTTAGGTGAACTACACTAGTGGTTGTCTGAAGCATCGGTGAGTTGACTGCAGTAGGTGACTGTTATTTGTGACCATGATATTCCTATATGGTGGTAGTTAACATTGGTAATCTCTTTTGCGTGCCATGTGTGAGTGAGTACACACCTGGCATAGGAACTCAGACTGGAACCGTAGCGAGTCAAATCTAGTTGTTGCATTCAGGGGAGGTAAACCTTAAACGTGTACTAGAAGGATATAAGTAGCGATGACCTTAGTTGAGACATGTTCAATTAGTTGTTCGTGGTTATAGGATACAGGTGGAGATCGTTATACGCTACTGGGTAGGTTACTTGAGTGCATGGCCTCGGAGTTGGACCACCATGTTAGTACTACCAGACATGTATATCGCCACAGTATCGCTATCATGCACGAGGCGTGTGAGTCATTCTTTCCTGACAGATGTGGGACATGTTGATCTGGAACTCAAGGTAGGATGAGATTATTATTCGTGAGACGCGGATCCATATTCTCATAAGGTATAAGGGATAAGAATCCACATGTTGCACTCGATGATTGAGGATTATGCGAGTAGGCGACGACAAGGTGGATTAAGTTCTGATACTACACTTTGATGAGACATTGGGTGGTCGTGATCGCGTGAGAATTTTAGATTCTACATCGGGGATGCTCCTTGTTCCGTTGGAGTTAGTAAACCTTTATGCATATTTCTGAGATGGGGATGTGTGTGTAATCATCATACTCCGACCAGCGCATTATGTGACTACTCATTAACATTGGTGATTAATGTTAGAATGGACGAAGTATGTCTTGGGTTACCTTGATGTGAGAAGTATGGAGGGGAGTATCTGTAGATCCTCAAAAGATAAATAATGTCAGACTCGGTAAACAGAGACACATTGGTTTTGGGAGTGTCGTGGAATTTCAAAGGGGAATATCCAAGGCACAAAGTTTGATTCCTTGCATTATGATATACAATTAACTGCTAGAAATGATGCATTTGGGGAATGCGACTGAGGGAGTCAATTTAGTGCCATTTTCGGAAATGAAAAGGCATTAGATGACAGTGTGGTTGAAGTGCGATTATGAAAGTATTGTTATATCGGTTAAGCCATATGGATTATGGGATGTGTTGTCATGCCAGCGGTATGAAGTCGTATGGTTGAGAATAAACTATGGACAGGTTGACAAAGTTATTGTAGCAGCTGTATGATTCGAGAATTAGTAAAGTAACATGAATTCATTTTTGGCGAGTATTCAGTTTCAGACGTTCGGAAAATGAAATGTATGACAAGGGTTATATTCTAAGGAAAATTTTCCAAGGATGATGGAGTATTTAGTGACTTGATGTTAAGAACTACTCGACAAAGTAATGTTTCGTTCATTGTAGACTCAAGGATCCACCATAATCTAGAGAAACCCGCCGATGGACAGGTATAGAAGGACGCTATGGTTGAGGTATAATCGGAAGTTTCATGAGCTGTCTTGTGAATATTGGAAGGAGTATTGTGACCATTGGAGATGCTGGAAGTAAGTAGAGGATTTTACTTGACGAAGTCTTATTTGACTATGTCGGGTAAACTTATGAGCGTATATGGAGAATTTGAGCAATGTTACAGGTCAACCATTAGAGCTTTCTCTTCATTGGCAAGACCTTGTGTGAAGTATTTAGCTATCAAGATAGATAGTTGCAGGAATTGTACGCTCTTGTGGATTTTGGATTCAATTGTTCCGACCAATATCGAAGTGGGAAAGTGGTTGTTGTATAGTGAAGGTGAACTTGGAATCAATCCTTCTAAGCATTTGGGAATTAGAAGTCAAGACCCAAGGAATTAGCAGACACCTGTGTGACTCCATATGGATTCATGTAGCATTGAATCTGGAATATCGTTGCTATATGTTAAAGTTGTAGCAGGGATTCCTTAGAGTGGAGGAAAATCAAGGAAACAAGACAAATACGTGGGAAACCAACGACGTACATGAGTAAGAGGTTACAGGAAAGACGCAGATTGGAGTCAACGAGTGACCCATCCGACTAAGGGGTATAAGTATATAAAGCTATTGAGACTTAGTGCGAAGAAGTAAGGGTTGCTAACCTTGGAAGGATCTATCCTTAAGCGTATCAAAAGGCGTATTAGAAGAGGCATGTTTATGTAACGACTATGGTGACCTGTAGAGAAATGCTAGTACGCAGAGGTATCGAAGGGTTGTGTTTTATTGTATGGGATAACTTTCTACGGAGTCATATGGTTATCCAAAGGAGGAACATAAGAGGTAGTCTCACTCTCGTTGGAAGAGGTTGTGAGGAGTTTGCTCTCACTGTGATTGGAAGGAATTCGAGGGCGAATTCTATTTAAGGGGGGGAGAATGTAATACCCCGATTTTGCCTAAGCCGGTTATTTCCATTCTTAAATAGAAAATTCATAGATGGAATCTACATTGGTATTTATTAAGAGACATTGAGCTTACTAATCCTATGACTTCTAGCAAGTGGTGGCATGTTAGTAAACTGAATTAATTGTAAGGGGCAAGATGGTCATTTTTTTTACAAAATGACTACTTAAGTGGAATTCTCTTTTCTCTCATTCATTTTTCCATATCAGAATTTTAGTAAGAATATTGGAGGGAGAGGAAGTGAAGAACATCGAAAATGAAGAAGGAAGAACAATTCCATCCGCCTCTTGCATGTGTGTGGAGCTTGGTGCTTTTGGAAGGAGAGTAAAGAATCAAGGTTGGATTCATCATCTTCTTCATCACTCATGATCAGAATCTGCATCATCATCTTCATCAAGTCTTGATTTTGAGGTGAGTTCCATTAGTTAGGAACTTGGGGTAGGATCTGGGAACTTTGCATGATTAAGGGTTTAGACTGTTATTAATGTCTTGCATGATGATTTAATCGGTCAAATATCTGTTCTTTTGATGCAATTGTATGATATGGAATGTTGAAATAGGATTGGGTTCGAATTTTGATTGGGGAACCTATGGATGAGTTAGAACTCTTTTGGAACTGGTTTTATGCAAGAAAAATGTGATTTTTGCTTCTGGTTCAGTAAGCAATCGATTTCAGGGGTCCAGAAATCGATTGCACTTTGAAAAATTGGCATTCTGCGCTTCTGGTTCAGTGAGAAATCGATTGCACACCAGTGCAAATCGATTGCACCTGACAGAAAATCATCATTTTACTGTTTCGACCATAACTAGAGTTCTGTAACTCAGAATTGGGCGCCGTCGGAGGCATTGGAAAGCTAGCGGAAAGGGCTACAAGATCCTTAAGCTTACACAACATTGTCATACTTTTAAGTACTAATTAAATCCATGTGAATATTCTTGTATCGTGGTTACTAAACGATAGTGCTTGGATAATCGTATTGTTAATCATTCTAAATGCCTTGGTGCATAAATGTTCCTTCAATTGGGTTGTAGGGATCATGGAATGAGTGGTATTGTAAATCAAAGTTATCCACGTACACTAAAGATGTTGAGGTCTTATAGCTTGTAAAGCTAAGCATGTGAACCAAGAGGCGAGGAAGTCTTACAACTTGTTGTAACTTGTGTACGTCGATTAACAAAATATGGATATGGTAAGGTGAATCTTAGGATATCTAAACCAAGAGATATGAATGGATGCTAACCTGATATTCCTTTTTCCTATCAACGACTTCTTCTAAAATTCTACAATCTAATGGTGTAGTAAGTATGAGACGAGGGGTTAGACGGCAGACAAAAGGACAGTAACTGCGAGTAGGCACGTTACATATATGTTGGATACTTCTTGTGAAGAGATTCCAAGGATGCCCCTGTGCCACATATATTGCAGGCATTCTCGGGCTTTGGTCTCGGGAATGGGTCGGCTCCTTAGTTCAGGAGTTATTCTCCAGGGATGAACTCCCGGGGATGTGTACCTCACCTTCTCCTTTTGTTGTTTCCTTATGGGTGAATTTCTATGTGAGATTTGGACCCAGGAAATTGGACGAGTTGAATTGTTGTAGCGATTCAATGTCGGTTCCATGGTTCTCTATAGTCATATGAGTTACTTACCATGTAGATTGAAAAGGTATGTTTTGGGGTCTTGTTTCGAGGGCAGATAGGCAGGTAAACCCGGAAGACCAGACCTTGAGGGTAGCTCCCGACAGAAGGTTGGAAGGTAAATTCGGAAGACCTACTCTGGAGGAAACATGTACTTAATATTCGAACATGTGATATGTTTTCAGTTGATCAAATTGGGTGGTCAGTGGACATTCAATCGTGGTGCTACGAGTTGATAGGCTTTCCTGTACTAGATAGTGAGGAAACCTTAGGATCTAAGATGGATCTGTAGATTATGTATGTACCTTGTAGAGCCGAGAGGACCCATAAGATAGGGGAACGCACTGAGATTTAGTAATCTCACCCCATTCATCTTATTTTTTTTTCAGGTACCATGCAAGATCGAGTTTCGCTAGATGCTTGGATCAAGAGCTTTTGATCGGATGTCGTGAAGACCGTGCCTAATCTTTTCTTCCGCTGTGTATTAATATCTTTGTGTAGATATATTCATTGTATCCATCTTCAAGATGATTTTAAAATGTATACACTTATGTTATTATTCCTGACTTTTGTATGTACTCAGTACCAGTTATTAGTATTCTGCTGATATGATTCTAGACACATATTGGTAGGGTATTACAGAAGAACTAGGTATCTTCGACGCAATTCAAATCTCCAGGCACGCTCACAAGGTAAACTCTTATATGTTGTTAGCGTCGCTCTTCTTTTGGGAAGGTTCGACTAACACGTTCCAATTCCCTTGTGGAATGATGACCCCGACCCTGTTCGACGTGGCAGCTATCACAGGGCTTTCGCCCATGGGAGAAATTTTTGATCCCACCTTTCCAACTCAAATGGAATTCAATTTCGCCAAGGCCACCATCACAAGCTACATTCAAAATCACCATGACAAAAGTACTTCTGAAGTGTCAGACGAAGAGCATGTCGCCTTCATGACTTTATGGTTGTCTTATTATCTCTTCTGCCCAGGTTCCCTTCAAATCTCCTTAGGTAAGTTATTGCTTTCTTACCTTTATCATAATCTGGGAGTAGCCTCCCTCAGAATCAAACGACTCATTGAAACTCCAAAACAACTCTCATTGTCTGGACCTTATTGGCTTCTGCAACATTGGCTAAACGCCACATTTGAACATACTTTGGGTTTCACCGTTTCTCCATCCATCCTCGAAGTTCTTCATGATAGAAGAGTCGAAGGTATGAAGTTAGCTCTTCAAACTCCTCAGTGCGATTCAGACCGCACAAATTTCTTCAAATTTATAAGACTCTTTGCAAACTGCAAAGTCTTTCTTGCGTCTATGGCTCCTTTTTCCAACAGGTGTTTTGGGCCCTCTTGGTTTAGAGCCATCTTCCCTTGCGACACCCCCACTCTACGTGCTCAACTTAATGGTATTTGGGCTACATTTCTAACTCCTACACTTTTGTCACATCGTATTGAAGCGACAGGAAAGTGTTATGGGTTTACAAGTTATCAACCAAACTTGGTCTCTTGACAATTTGGTCTGAGCCAGATGTTGCCAAAACGTTTATACAGTCGATCCACTGACATATGTTGGTCTGGTCGAAAGTTCACAGCTGTGAACCATACGGATTGCCTCAAATTTCTCAGCAGGAAAAGGTTAGAACTTCCCAACTTTACCTTTCAAAATTCTTATTTTACAACAAAAGAATTTGAAATGTGGTGGAACATTTATTATCAACTTTTCGACACCAACTTATATGAAAGGCTAAATACTGCTTATGACATTTTGGAGAATCAACTCTTCAAAGGTGCATTTCCCATCTTAACCAACATTTATTATATTGTCCTTCCCTATTTATTCATACGTATCATTAATTCTTTTTAGATCTCTCTGGTGACGAACTTGTCAACGAAGTCGAAGACCCTATCGTCAAACAGGTATTTTAAGACTTACTGATATTACTCGTTCTTTTTGCTTTTAATAACTAATGTTAAATTCAGGGGCAAAAACGTCAAGTAGCTTCGACCAACACTGGACCTCCCCCTAAAAAACAAATCACAAGACGAAAGGTATGTCTTTCTCATCTTGACTTTTATTTCTTTTCCTGTCTTAGACTTAACGAGAAACTTTGTTTCTCAGTTGATTTTGAAAGATTAACCAGAGGAAAACCAACCTCCACAACCTGACGAAAGTGAAATTTTTTCCAATCCTCCAACACCGTCAAAGAAAAAGAAGACCATCACTAGAAACAACAAGAAGCCTCCTCCTAAAGGTGTAAAAAAATCAGCAGAAGCAAATGTTGAGGTATAACCATTTTGTTACTGTTTTGCTTCTTTCGACGAATGCTTATCTGATACATAAGTTGCTCTTTTATCAGAAGCCCTTGGTGATTGTCGATGACTCTCCTCAAAAAGGTGAAACAACTGTCAACAAGACTTCCTCCCACTCTCTTCCAAGTCTACAAAAAATAGATGCTTTTGGGAGTGGTACTAATTCCACTAATTCTCCACCTCGACCTACGCCTGCAGCAACTGCTACTCTCACTTCTCTAGTAGCCCAAACTAATCAAGAAATGAACCTTTATGGTTCTGCACAAGTTCCACCAACCCTTTCGCCGTCCAAAACTAAAGCTGATGTCCAACCAACTCTTGCCGCAGTCGACACATCCCCCAAAACTGGCTTTCAAACTCATCCAATCAATCTTCCTGAAGAAAATACCTCCAACAATCTTCTTAGTCAAGAAGAATTCTGAATCTAAAAAAGACCAACTCTTCAGAAGCTCTGCTGCATCTTCAAAGGCTTAGGGAAACTTCCTTGATTCAAGAAACTCCCATTCAGACTTCTATCCCAGAATCTGAAATCGAAGCGCCGATAGTTTCCCTAATTTGTGACCTTCTTGGTCATATTCATGAACCTTAGTTTCTCACTGTTCTAGAGGAATCTGACTCTCTTGGTGGCGAGATAAGAAAAATGTTAGACCAAATACTCAAAGCGCCACTTCCTAATCATATTGCCCAAAACTTCTTCAAATTTGAAGCTTACTTCAACCAAGTTTGGCGAGATTTGGTCACACGCAAAAATGCTGACTTACAAATGAAGAACAAGGCTCTTGAAATGGACAAAGAGTGGGATTTCAGTGCAGCTTCTGAGAAAAAGGTTAGAGACTTTCAAGATAAGATCCAGAAATTTTCTGAGAAAGAAAAGCCTATTAATGATTAAATCTCTGACTATCAAGCCCAGATTGCGGAGCTTCAAGCCAAAATTCTCGTCCTTGAGGAAAAGAAAACAAATCTGGCTAAATCTGAGGATATTCCTTCGTTTGAAACTGTCAACCAGGAAGCGTTGAAGGGTATCAATCATGGCGAAAAGGTTTTAAAGCTAAAGAAAGATATTTGCCAATTGAAACAAGGCTTGGCCCGACTCAACAAGAAACTTGACTTTGAGTCAGACGCCTTAGAAGGATTTAAGAATGAATTTCCAACCTTCTAACTTTGTAATTTATGGCTTTATTTATAACATTCGTCTGTACTATCTGGCTATTGAGCCATTATCAATCATATTTTCATTTTTCTAAGTTTCAATTGTTATTTCCTGAAGTATTGGCTTATATTTTTTTAAATATTTACCATTTATCCTCAGGATTCGACAATCCTCACTTAACTCCTTAATTTCATATGCATTATTTGTGAAGACTTGCACAATTTTAAATAGTCCTTCCCAATAAGGTGACCATTTTCCTAAGGACTTGTATTTTTTATCCATAGGTAAAATGACTTTCAAAACATAATCATCTAAAGCAAACATCTTTGTTTTCACTTTATTATTATAAGCGTTCGCCACTTTCTCTTTTTGCTTTATCAGTCTGTCTAAAGCTATTAACCTTTCTTTGTCTAAATCAACCAACTCATCTAACATCAAATTCCAATATTCATCTATGGCCATATCATTTTGTCTTTGAATCCTTACTGATTACAGACAAATTTCAACAGGCAAAACTGCATCATGTCCAAAAGTTAGACGAAATGGAGTAGTATTTGTTGCCTCTTTTGGGGAAGTTCGACAGGCCCGTACAATTTGATCAAGTGTCTGATGCCAGCTTTCTGGCTTCCTTCCCACACGCTTCTTTATTAAATTTATGATAAATTTATTAGCAGCTTCGACTTGTCCATTGGCCTGGACATAGTATGGGGTCGAAGTCAACAACTTGAAACCTGTTTCTTTTGCAAACTCTTTCATTTTTCGACCAGTGAAGACTGATCCTTAATCAGCAGTAATGGTTTCTGGTATCCCATATCTAAAAATTATAAATTTTTGTATAAAATCAATCACACTTTCTTGATTAACACTCACCAATGGAATAGCTTCTATCCATTTCGTAAAATAATCTATCCCAACTAAAATATACTTCTGCTGTTTAGACGAAGCAGGTTTTATTTCTTCTATTAAATCCAAAGCCCAACCTCGAAACAGTCAAGGTTTAACTATTGCATGTAATTCACTAGCGGGTACATGTTGAATACCATAAGACTTCTGGCATTCTTGGCAACCTTTTGCAAACTCGATACAATCTTTTAACATTGATGGTGTAACGCCCCGATTATTTAATTATTTCTTTAATTATATATTCTTATATTATTTTCGGAATTATCGGTTGGTAATTATATTATGGTGAGTAAGTGGTTATATCGGTGAGTAAACTATTACATCGATGGAATATTATTAGAAGTGACATTTTGGTTAATTAAATTACTAAAGAGTTTAAATATAGGATTTAGCCGAGTTTGGATTGTCGGTATTATTTTAAGAGGCGTATTTGGATTTATTAAGTTAAAGTCGGATTTTAGTCGGATAGTCAAAAGAATAATATTATTTATTTATTGAGATGTTTATTGAAATTTTTGCATTTTGGGATGATTTAGTCGATATTATTTCAGAATAGCGGATCGATATTTAATCAAAGATTTTAATATTTTTAGTATTAGAAAAAATAATGAGTTAATATTTAGCATTTTGGGAATTTTTCGAATAATTAAGATTAGACCGGAAATATGAGACATTGTGTTATTAGAGGATTATAACTATTGGGCCTATTTATTAGAAGTAGAAGTAAATTGGGGGTGTTTTTTTCTTTAGCCCATTGAGACAATAAGTTAGTAAGGGTTTGATGAGAGTTAGAGATATCATTTTTTATTTGCTCATTTCAAGAGATGAAAAAGGGGAGAAGGAGACTAAGAGAGGAGAAGAGAAAAGCTAGGGTTTCAAGAAATCAACAAGAGGTAAGGGGGAGAATTCTTATTATTATGGGTTAGTATGGTTGGGTCAATGGGTAGCTATATAATTTAGGGATTTTGTCCTTAGATTTTATTCTATGGTTTTGTAATTGTTAGGTTTTGACGATAATCCTTGATTATGATTGATATAAGGGAAAAGTAGACATATGATTTTAGTTGTTTTAATTGATGAGGGATGTTGATTAAGACACATGGTATATCAATAATTAGGTTAATTTGAGTTTTAACAGTACGATATTGTATTTGGTTTCGAGGATATATGCTGCCAATTAGAGTTATACTATTAATTGAAAATTGTATTTGCTACAGTATTATAATCCATGGTATAATGGGATGTTAATGTCTTATCATGCCTGATACTACTTAAATGTCTTACACTGTTGTAACGCTGGAAAATAAGTAACAGTGGCATGCCAATAGAATTTTAAAGTTAATCACAATAATATACAAGTATTGTGACGTGAATTTAGAAGTTTAGATTAAATTAGTCTTGTAATATCATATATAGGTGGGTGTATTATGATAGACAGTCGTTATCCTTAAAAAGATTAAGACTATTCAAAATTATAGAAGTAAGAGACTTATATGGTATTGATGCTTTAATGTAGTTTATCAAACTTAGTAAAGACAAATAAAAAGTGGAGTTAAGGACTAAAATAATTTATATAGATAAAGTTTAGGTACTTGATGTCCTGGTAAGAATTAGATTTTGTCATTTATTGGTTTAAGATTGAAATTTTAATTTAAATTAAGTATGAGATGAATTTAAGTTAACTGATATGTTTAAAATTGTCTTTGAGATATTTAGAGTCATATTTTCATTTGTTTGAGTAACTTTGGTTTGTTAGAGTTGTCGGAGTTTCTTTCGAATTGTTTAAAGTCAAAATTGATAAACCGTAAAAATTAAGATTAAAGGTATTTGACTCTTTAAAGTTGTTTTATTATTACTTGAGTCAGACCGTTAGCCAATTAATTTCATAAGAGTTATTCTTATATGTTTAGAGTTGTCGGTTTATGAAGCCTGTGTTTACATTCTCGTTGAAATTTTACAAATTCATAACTTTCAAAATGGGAATCTATTTTGACTACCGTTTGAACCTTTAGAAAGCTAGCGTGACATTCTTTTCAATAAAAATAGTTTTGTTGACAGTAGGTGATATTAATTGATGACTAGTAGTTGTATTAGTTGCATTGATCCGATTTGATTGGAATATACTAGGACTTGGATCAATTATTCGGTTTATCGGTAAATTATGGTATTTTGAGAATTTGTCTGTAATTGTGTTTTTGACTCGAATATTTATGTTGAAAATAATATATTACTATGCCAATGATGTTATTTTGATAATGTGTATATTCATATATATATGTGGTAAATGTGAATTGACATGAGATAGTATGGATACTAGTGTTAATTGGATTTTGTGAATCGTAATTGATTAATTGGTCTTTTATATGTGAATGATATGTATGTGTTGTGAATGTTGTGTACAATTGGTGTCACATGTTTTGCATTGAGTCACATTGAGGTTATGTGATGTTTGAATATATGCATTATTGTGATTGTTATGTGTACATGAGATGTGATAATTGGATTTGGTGATGTTTGGACACACGACTTGGTAAAATATATGATTATGTGATAATTATAGTTATGTGTATTATTTGGGAATATAGTATTGGAATTTAATATTATACTCCTTGAATTTTGATGTATGCTTGTAACATGTGAAATAAATGTTGGTTAGTATTATTTAACTGGTTATATAAGTGTGGTGAATTCCTATAACTGTTGATTGATTCATTGTATCTTATTATACTTTCTTCTTAATGATTCGTATTCTCACCCTTCTGTTTTAATGTTGCCCTTGTTTGGAGACATGCAGGTTCTGGCGATTAGTAGTTCGTACGAGATTTAGTCGGAGAGCTTCCGAGTTGTTTGGTGATTAAGTAGCGAGTCAATGCTTTGGTCATGTAACCTTGGGTAGACTAGGCGTGTTGAACTCATGTTTCTATTTGGTTATGTATTATGTTACAACTTGTGAACCTGTTTATTTGGCTACTTATTGTTTGACAGGCTTTAAGCCAAATATTCTAATTATGGTTTATTTTATATTAAGAGTGTTATTGAGTTATGATCATGGTATGTGACATGAATCATTTAATGGAATACATGAGTATTTTAGTATTTTCCGCTGTGAATGCATATTCTGGATGAATTATGATTAAATGTTAGGTGTTATCTGAAATGACCTTTTGAAGTATATGCATGCTTATTCTCTGATTTTATGTTAAATATTTTGGGATATAAAAGGGGTGTTACATTAGTGGTATCAGAGCAGGTCGGTCCGTTCGGCCAAGTTGTCGAGTCAGTTGAGTTGTGCGACAGTTTAATGTTGTTAGTGTTTTATTCCTTAGTATACAACATGTGCGTGAAACACTGTTGGTACTTGTTTGTTTTGCTGCAGGGTTTGGTTTGAGCGAAGTGGGGGGGAAGCTGTGCTTCTCGGATATGTTTCAGTTGTAAGTTGTTGGTGCAATATACTTCTTAAGGAGACAGAGCAAGCAATGTAGAAGTTTGTTGGTTTCCAAATTCGAAGGTAACATGGATTTAAGATTTTGGTTGTTTATCAAGTCGAAACATCTTGGAAAACGAACTTGTGCGTTGGTGTCGCGCAGGACGTCAGCGTCAGAGATGAGTGAATTGAAGAAGCAATGCAAAGGTTTTTTAAGGAGCAATTTTAAGATCAAGTGTGTCATTTGAGGAGTTTTAGAAATATCGTAAAGATTATCGCAGCATGACGTTGATGTTTGCATTTTGGATAATGTCAAAGAATTGTATCTTGAGCTTCGAGTGTTGGATTCACGTACCGTTTGAGCCTACGAAGTGGTGAGACTATACTCTACCTTATAGGAGTGTTATGGATATAGTAGAAGTGAAGTCTGTTAAATATAAACGGTTATTGCCGCAATTATCCGAAACAAAGTTAAACCGAGCATGTTGTTGTGTAAGTAGTCATGTGTAAGTTGTTGACGAAGGAACAACAATTAAGTGAAGTATTATTGTAGGCCTTGCTGTAGGATTATTGATAAGTGATTGAAACTGTGGTAGAAGTTGTCAAAGTTGTTGAAACGCTATGGATCGCGAGTAAGAGTCGGAAATGCGAAGAGATGAGTATGATTTTATTAATTAGAAGTGTTGATGATGGTGTAAAGAAATTTTGTTCTAATGTATCGTCAGAGGTATTTTAGTAGGTAGCTGCAAGAAGTCGGTGTTAGTAGGTTCAGATGGTTTTGCAAGTTGTTGAAGTATAGTACTTTTGGTGACGTAAGTGCAAATGCTAAAGGAGCACTATTATAGTTGGTAATGATGGTTATACTCCATTATGATTATTGGCTGTCTATTGACAAATTGAGGACTTGATCACCCTTAATCCCTTGTTGATAGTAGACGAAATTGTATTGGATGTTGTAGACTTATCTTACTATCTCGATGGTGCATAAATTGGTGAATGTTAAGGAAATTCTGAAGCTTGGTTGAAGCTTGTGAATCGTATAAGTTGATAGAAACTCTAATAAGGATAGTGGATTAAGATGGATGATCAGTGTCGCGCAGATGGAGCATGATGTGTCAGATGTATTGTGTTTTCTTGTGAATAGTGCCGATTGAATTAGGATGTTCTTGGAAATTGTGGATCGATGATGAGTTGTGTGGTTATTAGTCGAGTTATTTTATCAAGTTGGTATTATGATAAGTTTGTCGCTGTTGCAGTAATGTTGTTGTTGGTGCTTCGTTAATGAAGGACACTTGAGTATGGAAATAAGAATTGTATATGTGTGTCGATGTTGAGTATGTTGTTGAGATGATGAAGCAATGTTGTATCGTCACGTATAAGCGAGTGAACGTTGTTGCTATGTTGTAAGATGTTGATCCAAGATATTGCCGAAATGGTTGGCAAGTTAGTAACGATTATGTTGCAAGGATAATTGAGAGTCTGACGTATGAGTGTTGGATTCAAGTCGTGTTGAGATGCGGATATATCAGAAAAAAGTAATAGTCGGAGTGTTGTCAAGTGTAACTTGAGAATGAGAAAGTTGGATGAGGACGCGATGTTAAGGATGGTTGTGCTGGGCGAATTTTCGAGGACGAAAATATTCTAAGTGGGGGAGAGTTGTAACACCCCAATTATTTAATTATTTATTTAATTAAATATTCTTATATTATTTTCGGAATTATCGGTTGGTAATTATATTATGGTGAATAAGTGGTTATATCGGTGAGTAAACTATTACATCGATGGAATATTATTAGAAGTGACATTTTGGTTAATTAAATTACTAAAGGATTTAAATATAGGATTTAGCCGAGTTTGGATTGTCGGTATTATTTTAAGAGGTGTATTTGGATTTATTAAGTTAAAGTCGGATTTTAGTCGGATAGTCAGAAGAATAATATTGTTTATTTATTGAGATGTTTATTGAAATTTTTGCATTTTGGGATGATTTAGTCGATATTATTTCAGAATAGCGAATCGATATTTAATCAAAGATTTTAATATTTTTAGAATTAGAAATATTAATGAGTTAATATTTAGCATTTTGGGAATTTCCCGAATAATTAAGATTAGACCGGAAATATGAGACATTAAGTTATTAGAGGATTATAACTATTGGGCCTATTTATTAGAAGTAGAAGTAAATTGTGTTAGAACAAGATTTGTTCTGATCAATATTCTTAGTTTTTATGATAACAAGGATATGAATTTTGTGTAAGATAATGTGGTACTCTAATACACTGCAATTTCCCTTTCAGGAAATATATAAAGAGTATGCACAAATCAGCGCTCAGAAGCTTTGACTCAGAAGGTTCAGCATGCAACATCAGAACATGGTCTGGCAAGACATCAGAAGATGGTCAAAGCAGAATCAGAACATGGGTCTATGGAAGCATCAGAAGAACTTGAGATCAGAAGCAGAAGCACTGAAGTTCTCATGGTATCACGCTCAGAAGCACTTCAAGGTCAGAAGACAAGAAGATGCTTTGCACCAATATGTTTGACTCTGATGATATTCAAACTTTGTATACACAAACATCAGATCAGAAGCAAGTACAAGTGGCAGGCTACGCTGACTGACAAAAGGAACGTTAGAAGCTATTAAAGGCAACGTCAGTAGACACAGCGTAAACAAGGCTCGAGGTAGTTGACAAAAGAGTGAAACATTAAATGCAATGTTGTATGGAATACGCAATGCATTAAATGCTCCCAACGGTCATCTTCTCAAGTGCCTATAAATATGAAGTTCTAATGAGAAGCAAGGTTAACCAATTCTGAACGAACTTATTCTGAAAAACTTGCTTAAACGCTGTTCAACTCAAAGCTCAGAAACTTCATCTTCACCAAAGCTCACTACATTGCTCTTGTAATATATTAGTGAGATTAAGCTTAAACTTTAAGAGAAATATCACTGTTGTGATTATAGCTTTTCAGAAGCATTGTAAAACTCTTATTTGATTACATTAATTTGTAAGTAACTAGAGTGATCAAGTGTTGATCAGGATACTCTAGGAAGTCTTAGCTTGTGTTTAAGCAGTTGTATTTAGAGTGATCACGTGGTGGTCAGGATACTCTAAGAAAGTCTTAGCTTGAGTCTAAGCATTTATTCCTGGAGTGATCAGGTTGTGATCAGGATACTCTAGAAGACTTAGTCGTGGGCTAAGTGGAAAACCATTGTAATCTGTTGCAATTAGTGGATTAAATCCTAAGGTGAGGTAAATCACTCCGTGGGGGTGGACTGGAGTAGTTTAGTTAACAACGAACCAGGATAAAAATAATTGTGCAAATTGTTTTTATCGTTCAAGTTTTTAGACTACACTTATTCAACCCCCCCCCCTTTCTAAGTGTTTTTCTATCCTTCAATTGGCATCAGAGCGCCGGTTCTAAGGTGCAAGATCTTAACCGTGTTTATAAAAGAATCAGGAAGAGAGAAACGCTTCAGTAAAAGATGGCTGGTGAAATTCCAACAGATCCACCTGCATCTACATCTGGCTCTGCTGAGCAATACAATGGTAACAATGGTTATACTAGACCACTAGTATTTGATGGTGAAAAATTTGAATACTGGAAAGATAAACTGGAAAGTTACTTTCTTGGTCTAGATGGTGAACTATGGGATATTTTGATGGATGGTTACAAACATCCAGTGAAAGCTAGTGGCGTAAGGCTTACAAGGCAAGAAATGAATGATGATCAGAAGAAGCTTTTCAAGAATCATCATAAATGTAGAACTGTTTTGCTGAATGCTATCTCTCATGCTGAGTATGAGAAGATATCTAATAGGGAAACGACCTATGATATATATGAGTCATTGAAAATGACCCATGAGGGAAATGCTCAAGTCAAGGAGACTAAAGCTCTCGCTCTAGTCCAGAGATATGAAGCCTTCAAGATGGAGGATGATGAAAACATTGAGAAGATGTTCTCAAGATTTCAAACGCTAATTGCTGGATTAAGAGTTCTGGATAAAGGCTACACCAAGGCTGATCATGTAAAGAAGATTATCAGAAGCTTACCCAGAAGATGGGGTCCAATGGTGACTGCATTCAAGATTGCCAAGAATCTGAATGAAGTTTCGTTGGAAGAGCTTATCAGTGCCTTCAAAAGCCATGAAATAGAGCTGGATGCAAACGAGCCTCAGAAGAAAGGCAAGTCTATTGCGTTAAAATCAAATGTTAAAAAATGTACTAACGCTTTTCAGGCTAGAGAAGAAGATCCTGAAGAATCAGAATCTGAAGAAGAAGATGAACTGTCCATGATCTCCAAAAGGGTAAACCAACTCTGGAAGAGCAAGCAAAGGAAGTTCAAAGGCTACAGAAGTTCAAAGAGATTTGAACGAGGAGAATCTTCTGGTGACAGAAGATCTGACAAGAAAAAGGTTGTCTGCTAT
This sequence comes from Vicia villosa, assembly GCF_029867415.1. Classification (NCBI taxonomy): domain Eukaryota; kingdom Viridiplantae; phylum Streptophyta; class Magnoliopsida; order Fabales; family Fabaceae; genus Vicia; species Vicia villosa. Next base: position 807,378 of record NW_026705262.1, read on the forward strand.
GAGTGCAAAGAGCCTGGACATTACAAGAACGAGTGTCCAAAACTTCAGAAGGAGAATCCCAAGAAGAAGTTTCATAAGAAGAAAGGTCTTATGGCGACATGGGATGATTCTGAATCAGAATCAGAATCAGACTCTGAAGGAGAGCAAGCCAACTTTGCGCTGATGGCTATAGAAGATGATGGATCAGAATCTACATCAGAATCAGATTCTGAAGAGGTATTTTCTGAACTATCTAGAGAAGAGTTAGTTTCCAGTTTAACAGAACTTCTGGAACTCAAGGCTCATCTTAGTATCAAATACAAAAAGCTGAAGAAGCAGTTTGAATTTGAAACTAAGAAGCTGGAAGTGGAAAATTCTGAATTGAAGGAAAAAGTTTTAAATCTATCCAAAGATAGTGGATCTCCTTCTGAAACAGAAAAATCCATTCCGAGTCTCATTCATATTATGAAAGAATATGACTCGAGCTTCAGAAAGTTCTTATCTAGAAGTATTGGCAGAAGTCATCTTGCTTCTATGATATATGATGTTTCTGGAAACAGAAGGTTTGGTTTTGGCTATGAGGGTGATACCTCACATAAATTTGAACCTATTGATGATCTGAAGATCACATACAAGCCATTGTATGATCAGTTCAAATATGGCCATGCACATGATATTAGGCTCACTTCACATGCACAGAGTTTTAACACTGTTCACACCAAGAAGCATGTGACACATCCTAAGAAATATCATACTGACAAACCTAAAGAATATCATGTTGTTCCTCCTGTTAAATATTATGCTAAACCCAAGTTCAATCAGAACTTGAGGAGAACTAACAAGAAAGGACCCAAGAAATTTTGGGTACCTAAGGAGAAGATAATTTCGGTTGCAGATATCCTTGGCTGCAAAGAGAACAAAAAGCAAAATGTCATGGTACCTGGACTCTGGGTGCTCGCGACACATGACGGGAAGAAGGTTTAAATTCCAAGACCTGGTGCTTAAACTAGGTGGAGAAGTCAAGTTTGGAGGAGATCAGAAGGGCAAAATCATTGGCTCTGGAACCATAAGTCTTGGTAACTCTCCTTCCATAACCAATGTACTTCTTGTAGAAGGATTAACGCATAACTTATTGTCCATAAGTCAATTAGGTGACAATGGTTATGATATAATCTTCAATCAAAAGTCTTGCAAGGATGTAAGTCAGAAGGATGGCTCAATCCTATTTACAGGCAAGAGAAAGAACAACATTTATTAGATTGATCTTTCTGATCTTGAGAAGTAGAAGGTGACTTGTCTTATGTCTGTTTCTGAGGAACAATGGGTCTGGCACAGAAGATTAGGACATGCTAGTTTGAGAAAGATTTCTTTGATTAACAAACTAAATCTGGTCAGAGGACTCCCAAATCTGAAATACAAATCAGATGCTCTTTGTGAAGCATGTCAGAAGGGCAAGTTCTCCAAACCTGCATTCAAGTCTAAGAATGTTGTGTCTACCTCAAGGCCGTTAGAACTCTTGCACATTGATCTGTTTGGCCCAGTCAAAATAGCATCTGTCAGAGGAAAGAAATATGGATTAGTCATCGTTGATGATTATAGCCGCTGGACATGGGTAAAGTTCTTAAAACACAAGGATGAGTCTCATTCAGTTTTCTTTGAATTCTGCACTCAGATCCAATCTGAGAAATAGTGCAAAATCCTAAAGGTTAGAAGTGATCATGGTGGTGAATTTGAGAACAAATTCTTTGAGGAGTTCTTCAAAGAAAATGGCATTGCCCATGATTTCTCTTGTCCTAGAACTCCACAGCAAAATGGAGTTGTAGAGCGAAAGAATAGGACTCTACAAGAAATGGCCAGAACCATGATCAATGAAACCAATATGGCTAAGCATTTATGGGCAGAAGCAATAAACACTGCGTGTTATATTTGTAACACCCCGATATCCGCTGCACGCATCAGCCTTAGGATACCTCTCATTCCGATGTGGCGACCACCCTTGCCATCTTAGGCCTCAGGTGTTACATGCGGTGCAACCACCACTCGCCTTCTTCGGCCTCGGGTGTTACAATATTCAGAATAGAATCTCTATAAGACCTATTCTAAATAAGACTCCTTATGAATTGTGGAAGAACATAAAGCCCAACATTTCATATTTCCATCCTTTTGGATGTGTATGTTTTATTCTGATTACTAAAGATCATCTTGGTAAGTTTGATTCTAAAGCACAAAAGTGTTTCCTTCTTGGATATTCTGAACGCTCTAAAGGCTACAGAGTATACAATACTGAAACATTGATTGTAGAAGAATCAATCAATATCAGGTTTGATGATAAGCTTGGTCTTGAAAAACCAAAGCAGTTTGAGAATTTTGCAGATTTTGATATTGATATATCAGAAGTAGTAGAACCAAGAAGCAAAGCTGCAGAAGCTGATAGTCTCAGAAGCAATGGATCAGAAGATCAAGTTGTTGCTTCTTTAGAGAATCTCAGGATTTCTGAAGAGCCAACAGTCAGAAGAACACCCAGACTTGCATCAGCTCATTCAGAAGATGTGATCCTTGGGAAGAAAGATGATCCTATCAGAACAAGATCCTTTCTAAAGAATGATTATCAGAAGTAGTGATCAGAATCAGATGATGTACAGTCTTTTCAAAACAACACAGCTGTCATCTATGAGTATCTGAAAATGAACGCGTGTCCGTACGGTCAGTACAAAGCGTGCAGTTGAAAAGACGCCGACCTAGGTAACTGTGTTAAATCTTTTCATTTACCATGTTCTCTCTCCAAATGTCATTTCACATTAAATGCATAATGATTTTTTTTTATCAATTTCTTTCAAAATAGTTTTCCTTCTTTATTTTTTTTCAAATCGTTCAAATAACCCGCTTCATCTTCATTTCTTCCTTTTCTCTCTCTCTCTCTCTTTTGTGTATCTCTTTCGTTGCATTTGTTTTCAAACCCTAGTTTCTGATTTGATCTCAAAGCATAATCATCATGAACTCATCTTCAAGTTCATCAAACCCAGCATAAAGTCTCACTTCTACACAGATTCTTCTATGCAAATATGGGTATGCTCCTTTGAAAACTTGCATGATTCCCACGGACGAACTGGAAGTTCTTTGTGAATGTGTTGTGGACTTCGACAATCTTAGAGAAAATGGTTTTCTGTGTGACGTTAGAATATTGGGGCAAGGATGGTCGAAATATCTTGATAGACTGGTTGGACCAATTTATCCTGAACTTGTGAAGGACTTCTGGGTACATGCAACGGTTACACCAACTGCTATAATTTCCTTCGTACTAGGGCATTAAATGGTTATTACTGAAAAACTCATCAGGAAACTGTACAATCTGAATGATGAAGAAGGTTGGTCCGGCTTTCGACCTGGAATGGTTAACTGGCATCAAGTTGAAAATCAAATCTCTCTTGCCTTCGGAGCTGATTCTCACAAAACGGGTACTTTGAGGCCGTTTTATCAAGTATGGGATGAGATTTTTCTGGGTTCTCTTCACCACAGAAAGAAGATGTTCTCTCCCTCCGCCTACATCAGTCCAGATCACAAGTACACTCTCTTCTGCATTGGCAGAAAGATAGAACTCAACATCTCTCACATTCTATTTGAGAATCTGAAGACTTCTATAGTTGAATCACGAGAAGATGAAAGGGCGAAGTACCCTCATATTCCTAGAAAGACTATTCCTTTCGGAAGAATGATTTCAGACATTTTGATTGAAAGCAAATTGCTGGACTCCATCAGAACACTTGATGCGTCCCATTTTCTTGGAGTAGTTTAGGGTCCCATCTTCAATGGTGTGGATTTGTTCAGACTAGAGCTCATTCAGAATGTATCTTCTGTGTGCACAAGCTTTCCTGACATTCTGTCAAGAAGAGTTGCTGTTGAAGGTTTTGTCTCTTTGTTTCATAATGAACTTCATCAGGTTGTCAAGCTTTACTTGGAAGTTTGTGTTAGGAAGCAATCAGATATTGATCCTGCTTGGATCCGTGGCAGAGTACTTCTGTCCAAAGCTGATATTCGGAAGAAGGATCAGAAGGAACAACAGGCAAGGCTAAAAAGAAAGGCCCGAGAAGATGAGGCTAAGAAAGCCAAGAAGCTGAGGGTCACCTATGACCCTGACAAGGTGGACTCTGCTGAATGCAGGGAGAAAAGGATCAGAGACTCCTTTCACAAAACCAGATCTTCACATGCTTCTTCTGAACACGTCTCCAGGCAGGTTTTTACTCCATCTCCTTCTGTCCCTAAACCTTCTTTCCAATCACCTCCATATGAACCAAAAGTAAACTTCACTTTACCAAATCCTTCTCCATCATCTCTTTCCTCTCCCATTCTAAACCTCACACCTCTAAGTATTCTTCCCCCAACTCCTTCTGATAAATCTTTCTCACCAATTCCCTTTACAAATACTCCATCCTCTTCTCAACCTATCTTTTCTGATACTCCATCCTCATCAATCATTCTCTCAGATATCCCTTCTTCCTCATCCACCGCACCTCCACCTTCTATATCCCATCCCTTACCTACCAGAAAATCCAAACCCTACTGTCTTCTCTACCCAGACTACAAATTCACCTTCAATCCGCCTGAACCTGAACCCTATACCTACCTAGAACTATTCAGACATGAGGTGATTAGAAGTCTGGACCTTCTGAAGGATGCCTTCCTAAATGGTCTGGATGATGTTTCTACAAGAAATATCTGGAAAAGCTTTCGCAAGGATTTTCAAGTATAAGCAATGGGAGTACAGAAAAGACTAGTGGCTGCTGCCCCTGGTTACCCTGGTTACCTTCTGGAGGGTGATAATGGTATATACTACCATCCTCTCAAAAATTGTGTTGCTGCTGAGGAGAAGCAGTTTGTGGATGAAATGGAGGAAGCAAGACTGGCTGCTGCATTGGAAGCTAACCCATGCAGGGAGATTGTGGTCTGGATACCTCAATATCCTGTTCTACTTGGGGATTTCAAGACTCTCTTTGACATTTTGAGGGAAAACCCTTCTAAGAAAGACCCAAGCTTGGTCATTCTAGAAGTTGTTGACCCACTAGAAGTTGAAGGTCCTTCTGCCCCTAGAAATCTAGCTGCCATTCTTCAGGCACTTGGGAATGGAGATTCTGAGATTCCGACTGCAGAATATGAAGATGCTTCTATGCAAGAAGCAGATGTAGAAGATCATGTTGCTGAAACAGTTCCTGTTAAGGAAAACCCTGCAAATGATCTATCAATGGAAGCTACAGATCACAATGCCATCCCTGTGGATAGAAGCTGTGAAGCTTCTTCTGATGAACCTTCCCGTCTTGCAAGGACTCTGGAAGTTATTCAGAAGAACCAAGATGAGCAAAGCTCAGTCAATGTTGAGTTTAGAGCTTTCATGGAGAGGCAGAATGAGCACAACAATGGGGTTCAAGATATGCTGGCCAAGATCTTGTCGAAGCTAGGGTCATCTTAGATAGAGTCTTAGTCGTTTGTTTTCGTTTTTTGCTTTGCTGCATCTGTCTTGTGCATCTTCTCTTGCTTATCCTCTTGTACTTCTGTACTTTTGTCTTCTTGAGCTTAAATGAAAGTTATCTCTTTCTTCCATCTGTTTCCTTCTGTTTTTCATCTGAATCTTTTATGTTTTTTGATGTTATGACAAAAAGGGGGAGAAAATGTGATAAATGATCTGATTAATATTATCAGTTACCGGGTTAATATTATCAGTTACCGGGTAAAAAGGCCCCACATTACTAACAGAACTTGCAAAGTTCTATGCTTTAAGTCGTGTTGTTGCAGGAATTGAAGATTCTCTTTAAAAGATCAACATAAGAAGCAACAAGATGAATCAAGCTCTTGGACTCTTGAAGCAAGCTGAGTGCTATGAAGCTTCAGGATCAGAAGCAAGAAGGAAGAATGTTCAGATATTCTGATGATAGAATATGATCTGAAACATTATGTCTATTTGTTCTGATACATTTTATATGGCTCTGATACATATTATGTGTTCTGAAACATATTCTATGTTCTGACTCATTCATGCTGACTTTTGTCGTTTAGCGTTGTTCTGTAACATTTCAGGATGTAGAGATGCTCTGATGATGCTCTGGTACATTCAACAATGTTCTGATACAATCTAGCATGAAGTGATGTAAGAAGAAATTCAAGCTCTGAAGCTGTCCTAATGGAAGCAAGAATCAGAAGCTGTGAATGTTCTGAAGATCAAAGAAATTCAAGTTCTGAAGCTGTCCGATGGAAGCAGGAATCAGAAGCTGTGAATGTTCTAAAGATCAAAGAAATTCAAGTTCTGAAGCTGTCCGATGGAAGCAGGAATCAGAAGCTGTGGATGTTCTGAAGATCTAAAGAAATTCAAGTTCTGAAGCTGTCCGATGGAAGCAGGAATCAGAAGCTGTGAATGTTCTGAAGATCAAGCATATGTGAACGTCTCTACTGAAATACTCAGGGAAGTGTTTTATTTATAAAATTCTTCTAGTATTAATTTCAGGGGGAGATTATCTATCTCAGGGGGAGATTGTAAACCTCAAGGGGAGACATATTCACATGCTTATGTTATAGCAGTGTAAATTGTCTTTAGCCGTCTGCCCTTTCTGATCGCAAATTCATATCATTTATATGTGTTTTTGTCATCATCAAAAAGGGGGAGATTGTTAGAACAAGATTTGTTCTGATCAATATTCTTAGTTTTGATGATAACAAGGATATGAATTTTGTGTAAGATAATGTGGTACTCTAATACACTGCAATTTCCCTTTCAGGAAATATATAAAGAGTATGCACAAATCAGCGCTCAGAAGCTTTGACTCAGAAGGTTCAGCATGTAACATCAGAACATGGTCTGGTAAGACATCAAAAGATGGTCAAAGCAGAATCAGAACATGGTTCTATGGAAGCATCAGAAGAACTTGAGATCAGAAGCAGAAGCACTAAAGTTCTCATGGTATCATGCTCAGAAGCACTTCAAGGTCAGGAGACAAGAAGATGCTTTGCACCAAGCTGTTTGACTCTGATGATATTCAAACGTTGTATACACAAATATCATATCAGAAGCAAGTACAAGTGGCAGGCTACGCTGACTGACAAAAGGAACGTTAGAAGCTATTAAAGGCAACGTCAGTAGACACAGCATAAACAAGGCTCGAGGTAGTTGACAAAAGAGTGAAACATTAAATGCAATGCTGTGCGGAATACGCAAAGCATTAAATGCTCCCAACGGTCATCTTCTCAAGTGCCTATAAATATGAAGTTCTGATGAGAAGCAAGGTTAACCAATTCTGAACGAACTTATTCTGAAAAACTTGCTGAAACGCTGTTCAACTCAAAGCTCAGAAACTTCATCTTCACCAAAGCTCACTACATTGCTGTTGTAATATATTAGTGAGATTAAGCTTAAACTTTAAGAGAAATATCACTGTTGTGATTATAGCTTTTTAGAAGCATTGTAAAACTCTTATTTGATTACATTAATTTGTAAGTAACTAGAGTGATCAAGTGTTGATCAGGATACTCTAGGAAGTCTTAGCTTGTGTCTAAGCAGATGTATTTAGAGTGATCACGTGGTGGTCAGGATACTCTAAGAAAGTCTTAGCTTGTGTCTAAGCATTTATTCCTGGAGTGATCAGGTTGTGATCAGGATACTCTAGAAGTATTAGTCGTGGGCTAAGTGGAAAACCATTGTAATCTGTTGCGATTAGTGGATTAAATCCTCAGTTGAGGTAAATCACTCCGTGGGGGTGGACTGGAGTAGTTTAGTTAACAACGAACCAGGATAAAAATAACTGTGCAAATTGTTTTTATCATTCAAGTTTTTCTATCCTTCAAATTGGGGGTGTTATTTTCTTAAGCCCATTAAGACAATAAGTTAGCAAGGGTTTGATGAGAGTTAGAGATATCATTTTTCATTTGCTCATTTCAAGAGAAGAAAAAGGGGAGAAGGAGACTAAGAGAGGAGAAGAGAAAAGTTACGGTTTCAAGAAATCAACAAGAGGTAAGGGGGAGAATCCTTATTATTATGGGTTAGTATGGTTGGGTCAATGGGTAGCTATATAATTTAGGGATTTTGTCCTTAGATTTTGTTCTATGGTTTTGTAATTGTTAGGTTTTGACGATAATCCTTGATTATGATTGATATAAGGGAAGAGTAGATATATGATTCTAGTTGATTTAATTGATGAGGGATGTTGATTAAGACACATGGTATATCAATAATTAGGAATACGTCATGGGGATTTTGGTGAATGGATGGCAATGTAGGATGCGCAATCCATCTTCTTTAACTAAGTGTTGACACTTAGAAAAAGGCAAGCAACCTCCCCTTGTTTCGGATGTCTGCATCTCGAAACTGGTCTAAGTTGTGATTTTGGACAATATCTCAGATAAAGAGAAATTCTCCAAAGATTTGTTTCCTCATCAAACTTCTCATCAGCACTTGGAGATAAGATACCATTTGATGGTAATAAAGAAACTTCAAAGGTTTGTTTCCTCATCAAACTTCTTACCAGCACTTGGAGGTAAGATACCATTTGACGGTAAATAAAGAAACTTCAAGGTTTGTTTCCTCATCAAACTTCTTACCAGCACTTGGAGGTAAGATACCATTTGATGGTAAATAAAGAAACTTCAAGGGTTTGTTTCCTCATCAAACTTCTTACCAGCACTTGGAGGTAAGATACCATTTGATGGTAAATAAAGAAACTTCAAGGGTTTGTTTCCTCATCAAACTTCTTACCAGCACTTGGAGGTAAGATACCATTTGACGGCAAATAAAGAAACTTCAAGGTTTGTTTCCTCATCAAACTTCTTACCAGCACTTGGAGGTAAGATACCATTTGACGGTAAATAAAGAAACTTCACCATCCCTCCTTTCAACTTGACGTTTTTGAAGGATTGTCATATGGTCCCGCGCTCTTTTGAGGGGCTAATGACTTTGCTCGAAAGTGGAGGAACCGTCTTCGGGAAGAAGACTACCATTCACCTACTTACGCTGAGGAATCTGAACTATCTTCTGGACGAAGACTACCATTCACTGACTCCGTTGGGGATCATTTGTCGATCCGCTGGGGAAATACCAAACTTCTGAGGAATTCAAAATGCGAAACAAAATATCTTATTTGAAGAAGATTGTCGAGCGTCGCTCTGCAGGAGATTCTCAGTTGGGGAATTCCAAAAGTGAACAAACTATCTCTTTGAGGGAGACTACCATTTGTTGACTTGCTTGGGGAATTTGGGTGTATGAACCTTCTTCATGAAGAAGAAAACCCTTTCACAACTTTGCAGGGGAATCTTGAGTATATGTCCAAGTAATTTGGGTATTAACACTATCAAAACCTGGCTCGACTATGCTAATTACGCAAATATGGTGTGAGACAAAATGCATGAATATTACGATGATTATGAAATGCAAAGTGAATGTGAATAGAATTGTCGCAGATGTAAAATCCTATGACTCGAATCTTGTTGATCAAAAGATGTCTTCTTCTTGTAGTTCGAACTCTGTTGGGGATACCTGGTTATCAGTTGTCCGCTGTCCGAAGTGAGTGATATGAATTGAAGTGAAGATCCGTCATCGGGAGATGTTCGCAAAGCGACCTCATGGGGAAATCTTGGTTCCCGGAGTCTCAACCGTTCTCGGAGTAGCTGTTTGCATTCTTCCTATTGTTTGTAAACCTTAGAAAGAAAATTTCACCTCTATTTTTTTTGCAAGTAAATTCATTTTTATTTTAGGAAAACATTTGTTTCAAGAAAATGACTGTTTAAATTAAAAACGCATTTCAAGAAACTGAAAAAGACTCGATTGCAAAGAAAGGCACAAGGCTCAAATTATTATTTACGAAATGGTAATCAGCCAAATGCTTGATTCCATGGAGTATTTACAAAGTTGGAAATTGGTAATTTCGGGAAAAGGGCTACGATGAAACGTGACGACCGTTATCTTTCCCTTCCACTCCGAGTTGCGCTGTATTCGTGCTTCGTAGAAGATGACCTACTACTGATGAATACTCCTCTATGGATTTTTGAATGATCAAGTTTGTCCTGAACACAGTTACTTGCCATATATCCCTAACTTTTGCGTAAACTACCCCTCTCGGGTTTTAAGTCTACCGGGATTGATTATTTATTTTTTATGTCTCTAACTTTTGCCTGAATCGCCCTTTCGGGTTTTCGATTCACCGAGACGCTCTTTTTTGCCTAAGTCGCTCTTTGCGAGTTTTCAACTTAGCGAGTTGTTCTTTTAATTATTTAGGCGAAGTATTTCTTGACTGCGTCGACGTTCACAGGACGGGTGAATTCTTCTCCATCCATAGTCGTGAGTATTAAGGCTCCTCCTGAGAAAGCTCTCTTGACCACGTAGGGGCCGTCATAATTGGGAGTCCATTTCCCTCTCGAATATGTGAGAAAAGATTGAATCTTTTTGAGTACAAGGTCGCCTTCTTTGACTGTGCGAGGTCGAACCTTTTTGTCGAAAGCTTTCTTCATTCTTTGTTGATATAGCTGACCGTGGCATAAAGCTGTCATGCGCTTTTCTTCGATCAAGTTCAATTCATCGAATCTGCTTTGACACCACTCGGCTTCTGTTAATTTTGCCTCCATCAAGACTCTCATTGATGGAATCTCAACCTCTATAGGTAGGACTGCTTCCATGCCATATACAAGGGAGAAAGGAGTTGCTCCAGTCGAAGTACGTACTGATGTACGGTAACCATGAAGAGCATACGGGAGCATTTCATGCCAATCTTTGTAAGTGATGACCATCTTCTGAACGATTTTCTTGATGTTTTTGTTAGCTGCTTCTACAGCTCCATTCATCTTTGGTCTGTAAGGAGATGAGTTGTGATGTTCAATCTTGAATTCTTCACAAAGCTCCTTCATCATTTTGTTATTCAAATTTGACCCATTGTCAGTGATTATCTTGCTAGGAATGTCGTAGCAACAGATGATGTGATTCTTGATAAACCTGACGACAACTTGTCTTGTAAGGTTTGCATATGAAGCTGCTTCGACCCATTTGGTGAAATAGTCTATAGCTACCAAGATGAAGCGATGTCCGTTGGACGCTTTTGGCTCGATCATTCCAATCATGTCGATTCCCCACATGGAGAAAGGCCAAGGGGAAGAGAGTATGTTGAGAAGAGATGGTGGCACATGAATTCTATCGGCGTAGATCTGACATTTGTGACACCTCTTTGCGTACTGGTAGCAATCTGACTCCATCGTCAGCCAATAATATCCTGCTCTCAGTATTTTCCTTGTCATGGTATGTCCATTGGTGTGAGTACCAAAGGAACCTTCATGTATTTCTCTCATGAGTACTTCTGCTTCTTTTCTGTCAACGCATCTGAGTAGAATCATGTTGAAGTTTCTCTTGTACAGAACATCTTCATTCAGGAAGAATCTACAAGTTAACTTTCTCAAAGTCTTTCTATCTTTCTTTGACGCCCCAAGATGGTACTCTTGCTTTTGAAGAAAGTTCTTGATGTCGTGATACCACGGTTTGTCGTCGATGATTGCTTCTACTGTGAAAACATGAGCGGGCCTATGATCGGTAAAATAGCAAGTGTACTATTTTGCCTCTGTAGTAATAAAGGGAAAATTCCCCGAATATCGATCTCAAGGACTGCGTGAGATTATAGAGTTAGTCGCACTTCAATTAAACAAAAAGCCTTGGGGTTTTGGTTTTTTTTGTGATTACAAATTAAATTGCAAATAAACTTAAAAAGGTTGAATTGGCCAAATATGAGTAACATGCCAGGGTAGGTGTGTGCATTAACATGTAACAATTCTGAACCCTTATTTCATTAACAAAGTTCAACTTATCAATTACCGGTTCTTAAGGGTATTTGCTCCTAAGTCCTTAGTGGGCAAACTTTTGAACATTGAAATCCTAATCCCAAAGTCCTTCGAAATTAGTGATCAAATCAAATATTATTATAATCAAGAACAATCCGGTTACTATAGGGTATCCCTAGTCCTAGGTGTTATCTACTATAATATAATGGTATAAAAACCCTAACAATGGAGGTCAATCCTAATTGTCAGTCATAAATCAATCCAGTTGGTCCGACGAGGACAGCATTAAAAACCTAATACCATTAAATTGAATGTAAAAGAGAAACATGTTATTGAAATTCGGAATTCAAAATCATCACAAATGTTAATCAGGGACAACCCCCTAGCATTGGGGGGTTTAGCTATTCATATCATCCCAAGAAATTACAAAGATATCAAATAAAGACATTACAATAGAGATGATGAACTTTGATCTTCAATGGCTTCCGCTCATGAGAGTTCTCCGTTCTTCTCCAATTGCATAGGCTTCTTCTCTCAATCCTCTAATTCTTCGTGTGGCAAAAAAGCTCCCTAATTCATCTTGAAAACCCTCCTAAATAGTGCAGACTCGCTTAAGTTGGTTGGAAATTCCAAAAACACCCCTGCAGGCCAACCACTGAACTAAATAATAAAAATCACTGAAATCAGCGTCATCACCCAACACGGGCCGTGTTGTGCAACACGGGCACCCGTGTTGGCCCCCTGTAATATTTATTTTTATTGTTTGGTCCCAGGATGTGCAACACGGGCCGTGTTGTGCAACACGGGCACCCGTGTTGCTTCACTGTTATTCCTTTCTCTCAAACTTTGCTCCCAACTCTCTTCCTGACACGGCCCGTGTTGGGCAACACGGCCACCCGTGTCAGGCCTCCTGTAGCATGTTTTCTGGACTTCCTCAAAACTTCCGAGTTTCGCACTAATTTACTCCGGTTTCTCCATATGAACCTGAAAACATTAAAACATACAACCAAAGCATAAAATGACGAATAAAGAAATAAAACACTCAATAACAAAACTTAAACATACTTAAAAACAACGATAAAAATATGTGTGAAAACCACTGATCAGCCTATCCAGGCGCATAACATCGATCCGAGGAATGTCATTCCAATGATTTATCCTAATCATGGAAGAGAATGTGGCTAATGCATCAGCCAAGTTATTTTCTTCGCGAGGAATGTGATGAAAATCTACCCTGTCGAACAATGGTAACAATCTTCTCGCGTAGTCTTTGTAAGGAATTAGCCCTGGTTGGCGTGTTTCCCATTCTCCTTTGATTTGATTAATGACCAAAGCAGAATCTCCGTATACATCCAAGTGTTTGATTCTTAGATCCACGGGTTCTTCGAGACCCATGATGCAAGATTCATATTCGGCCTCATTGTTTGTGCACTTGAAAGTTAATCTGGCGGTAAATGGAATATGGGTACCTTGAGGAGTAACAATGATTGCCCCAATTCCTCGTCCATAAGCATTGACAGCTCCGTCAAAGATTAAGCCCCACTGGGATCCTATCTCAGGTCCTTCGTCTGGTAGTGGCTCGTCGTAATCTTTCATCTTGAGGTACATGACGTCCTCGTCCGAAAAGTCAAAACTGGTTGATTCATGACCATTGAGTGGATGGTGAGCCAGGTGCTCAGCTAGAATGCTTCCTTTCACGGCTTTCTGTGTGTGAGACTCAATGTCATATTCTGATAACAACATCTGCCAACGGGCAATTCTCCCAGTTAAAGCAGGCTTCTCAAAGATGTACTTGATTGGATCCATATGAGAGATCAAACAAGTAGTATGTCGAATCATGTACTGGCGGAGACGCTTGGCAGCCCAGGCCAAAGCACAACACGTCTTTTCGAGCATGGAGTAGCGGGATTCACAGTCAGTGAATTTCTTGCTTAGGTAGTAAATGGCATGCTCTTTTCTTCTCGTCTTGTCTTGCTGTCCAAGGACACAACCCATGGAATCTTCTAAGACGGTTAAGTACATTATCAAAGGTCTTCCTTCCACTGGAGGAGACAAAATGGGTGGTTCGAGCAGATATTCTTTAATGCTGTCGAACGCTTTCTGACAATCTTCTGTCCAGACGCAACTTTGAGTAGAAGTTTGAAAATAGGAGCGCAAGTTGCAGTCATGAGATATATGAATCTCAAGATGTAATTCAGACGTCCAAGAAATCCTCTAACTTGTTTCTCGGTTCTGGGTGAAGGCATTTCTTGCATTGCCTTGACTTTGTCTGGATCTACTTCAATTCCTCATTTGCTGACAATGAAACCAAGGAGTTTTCCTGAGTAGACACCAAAGGTGCACTTGTTGGGGTTCAGGCGAAGCTGAAACTTCTGTAAGCGTTTAAATAACTATGTCAGATTTTGTATGTGATCTTCCTCATTTTCTGATTTGGCAATCATGTCGTCCACATAGACTTCCACTTATTTATGCATCATGTCGTGGAAAAGCGTAGTCATGGCCCTTTGATAAGTTGCCCCTGCGTTCTTTAGTCCAAAAGGCATAACACGATAGCAGAACGTGCCCTAGGGGGTGATGAAAGCTGTTTTCTCCATGTCTTCAGGTGCCATTTTGATTTGGTTGTATCCTGAAAATCCGTCCATGAATGAGAAAACTTTGGATTTTGCTGTACTGTCTACCAACATATCAATATGTGGTAAAGGAAAATCATCCTTAGGGCTGGCTTTATTCAAATCTCTGTAGTCGACGCACATGCGGACTTTTCCGTCTTTCTTAGGAACGGGAACAATGTTAGCTAACCACTGAGGGTATTCTGAAGTGACGAGGAAACCTGCGTTGATCTGCTTTTGAACTTCCTCTTTGATTTTCATGGCCATCTCCGGATGAGTTCTTCTCAATTTTTGCTTGACCGGAGGGCATTCTGCTTTTAATGGCAAGTGATGCTCCACTATACTGGTATCCAACCCTGGCATATCTTGATAAGACCAAGCGAAGACATCTGAGAATTCTTTGAGCAGCTGTATCAAACTCTCTCTGATCTCTGAACTGAGCGAAGCTCCAATCTTAACCTCTGTAGGGCTGAATGGCCTCTTCCTTTTGTTGAAGTAACCGTGAAATTTCCTTTGATATTTCTTTGTCCTCTTCTTCCTCTGCCTCGAATACAGGAAACTCAAAGCTTGGAGAAGTCATACGATCGCACGTTTCAACGGGGTATTTTATGATTAATCTGCATATGTGTGATAAATTTTATTTAGACAACGAAGGAAGACTCGGTGTATTTAGTTAATGGAATATTTTGATGTTTTTTAAGGGTGTTTTTTAGGATTACCAATTTCCGAAAAAAAGAAAAGGAAAAACTAACGACGGAACAAAATGACATTTTTATTTATTGACAGTCATTTCTTGAAACAAAGACCCTATAAAACAAAACTCTACTGCTTCGGGCGAAGCAAAGAGGGACATTTTCCTAAGAAATAGTAAAATGCAAAGCCCTATGAAACATCTCTTCACCCTGGGCTATGGTGAGAGGACAAAATAACGGTGAAAGTTCCTACTTAGGAGTGCGAACAACAGTTGTAACTTCAACAGCTGTCCAATAGTGGCGAACCCCATTGTGCACTAGGTAATCTGGAACCTTAGGCTTAAGCTGGCCTGTGGTAGGTCCTGGTTTACCAACCACTGTCTTTGCAACACTCAGACGATCTTCTTCTACTTCAGTAGACTGAGCGGTGTGAGCATACCCATTTCCAAGTGGAGTATGTCGGTTTTTCTTTTGAGGAAACTTCCAATCTTCTGAATGGAGAGACTCGTTGTCGGAGACACTTTCGAGATCATCCTCTTCTGTATTTTGGTCTTGCTCTTCTCCCAAGATGGCATTGAATAGATATGTGAACTCTAGATCCGTAGCCCCGGAAGGTGACTTGGGGATATAATCCTCAATGATGACTTCACCAGATGCTGATGATGAATAGCAAGGGTTATATATCTCTTTTGGCTGAGTAAGGTACTCGTAATCAATGTTCCATCCCGTTGGAACAATATCTTCCAAAGAGGTTTTTGAGCTTTCAGGAGCGGAGTATTTCACCATGTAGTTGAATTTTCTGCTTGGTTCTCCTAATGTATCCCAAGTTTCTTCGGGGATAGGAGGAACTTCTTCTGATGAACCATGACTTCTGGTGGTGAAGCTATTTGTAACTTCGTCATTGCTTGGTCGAGTCTTACTTTCAGATCCCTTAGTCGGATAACAGCAAGGTGATTCAGACTCTGATAGGGCTATGTATCCTGCTTTATTAGGATAGGATAGCCATTCCTCTTCATCGGTGTTTTCCGTACCGATGGTATTGACTGTTTGTTGAACAGGTTGAAGAAAACCTCCGCTGCGGAAAGTTTCTTGAATTGGAAGAACTACCTCAATTCCTGGAATAGTCTTTGATGATGTTGGAAAGAATCCAACTCCTGTTCTGTTCTTGTTGTTGGTAGGAATATTAATGTGCCCCCAACCACTGGTAGTGCCATCCTTTACAACTTGGATTGCATCTCTGTAGGAAGAAATAGACGTTGCTCTCTCCTTTCCTTTGTCCAAGGAAAGTGATTGGAATTTAGTTCCAACAACTTCTTTTGGTTCTATGTCGGAGAATGATGACAGGTTGCTGACGATCAGAGCTCGTTCTCCACATACGGTTATCAATTTGTCATTTCTTATGAACTTCAGTTTCTGATGAAGTGTTGAAGTAATTGCCCCAGCCTCATGAATCCATGGGCGACCTAGCAAACAACTGTATTATGCTGGAATATCCATGACTAGGAAAGTGATTTTGAATGTCTGAGGTCCAATAGTTATGGGAAGATCCACTTCTCCAAAAACTGACTTCCTTGATCCATCAAATGCTTTGACGATGATATGACTTTTTCTTAGAGGGTAATCTTCGAAAGATAATCTTGACAATGTTGATTTCGGCATGACGTTGAGAGAGGATCCATTGTCTATTAGGACTCCCGTGAGTACATCACCCATGCAGCCAACTGAGATGTTAAGTGGAAGATTGTGGTCTACTCCTTCTTCAGGAAGATCTTCGTCACAGAAACTTAGGTTAGTTCCGGCGGAGATGTTGGCAACAATGTTGTTGAATTGGCTTATTGTGACGCTAGGTTCTACAAAAGCTTGTTCCAAAAATTTCTGTAAAGCTTCCCTATGAGCTTCAGAACTCAATAGTAGGGAAAGGACAGATATTCTAGACGGAGTATGTAGTAATTGATCTACAATGTTGTATTCACTCCTCTGGATTAACTTCAAGATCTCATCATTTTATTTCGCTTCAACAGCATTGGTCGGATGATTGTCTTGCCTATGTGGTACTTCCTCCAAAGGTTTCTCCACATTTTATGTTGTTCTGTTGAAGACTCGTCCACTTCTGGTGACTCGACTAACATCAGCAATGTTGACAACAGACGGTAATGGTATCTCCTTACGATTTTCAATGTATGTAGCATTGTACTTGTATGGTATAGCCTTGCTGGACTCATACTGTACAGGACCTAGTAAGTAGATGACTAGTGGAGAAACTGTTGTCTTCCTGCTATCGTACTTAACTTGCATTGGTTCAACTTGATTAATTTGAGGAGATACGGTAAAGACTTCATCATCTTCTCTGTTGGCAAGAACAGTAATGGTATTGTCATCCATCAGCTTTTGAACGTCATTGCGAACACGTAAACATCCTCGTGAATTTCTTCGACAAATTCTGCATCTACTGTAAGCGTGGAAATCTGTTCCAAAGTAGGCAAGTCCATTTAAAGTTTTATGGAACCTGACTACCGATCCTTCAAGATCTTCAACTTTGTAGATTTTGTATTCTCCTGGACATCCTTGAACCATGTTGATGTCATGTTCATTTCTGACTCGGATATGTTGAATCCATCCTAAGTCCATTTGTTCTTGTAATGCAGCTTGAACTACGGCACATCCTTGATTATTCTTTGGACAAATATCGCATGTGAAGTAGTTGTGAGGTGGTACATGGCCGTACCCAGCTTGTTTAGCGTGCACCTTGACAAGATTTTCCCCTATCTGACGAATGTCGTAGATTTGAATGACGTTAGGGTGTTGATCTATCAGATTTACTGAAGCTTCTTTATGCTGCGGCAAAGGATTTGCTTGGACGTTTGGACTAGTATCTTTGAAGGATAGCATTCCGCTCTTCACTAATCGTTGGACGTCAATCTTGAAAGGGAAACAGTTCTCAATATTATGATCTGCTGCCCCCTGATGATAGGGACAGGATTGGTCAGCCTTATACAATGGTGAGGAACTGTTTGTAGGATTTGGAGGACTTCTTGTCTGAATGAGTCCTTTTGCTAGTAATGTTGGAAACAATTCCGCATACGGCATTGGTACTGGGTCAAAGGCAGGATACCTTGGAGCCCGATTGTTGTAATTTGGAGGTCGAACCTGCTGCTGAGGTTGCTGCGACCTTTGTTGAATTTGTTGTTGCGAGACCTGAGGTTGATAAGCTGGCGCTGAGTTAACAACCGGAGTTATTGTAGCAACCTGAGGTGAAAATCTCTTCTTTGTTTTGTGCAAGACATTGCTGACATCTTGATCCTTTTTCTTCTGGAAAGAACATCCATACTTCCTTGGACCAATAGAAGATTCTGGTTCTTTGTTCAAGCGTCCTATCCGAATTGCTTCTTCTAAATGTACACCCATGTTTACCATCTCGGTAAAGTCACTTGGTGCACTTGCAACCATTCGTCCGTAGTAAAATGGACTCAAAGTTTTGAGATAGATTTTTGTCATTTCTTTCTCTTCAAGTGGTGGACAGATTTGTGCAGCAACTTCACGCCATCTTTGAGCGTATTCCTTGAAGCTTTCTCTATCCTTTTGAGTCATGGCTCGGAGTTGATCTCTGTCGGGAGCCATATCCAGATTGTACTTATACTGTTTGACGAAGGCCTCTCCGAGGTCTCGAAAAGTACGAATCTCTAAACTATCCAAGTTCATGTACCATTTGAGTGCAGCACCTGTCAGGCTATCTTGAAAATAATGAATGAGTAATTGTTGATTATCAGTTTGAGTTGACATTCTTCGAGCGTACATTACGAGGTGACTTTGTGGGCATGAATTCCCTTTGTACTTCTCGAAATCTGGTACTTTGAATTTGTGAGGAATCTTAACATTTGGAACCAGACAGAGGTCTGCAGCATTCTTTCCAAATAGATCTTGTCCTCGAAGAGTCTTGAGTTCCTTCTGCATTTGCAGAAACTGTTCCTGGAACTCGTTCAATCTTTCATACACGCCAGCGTCCTCACTGGGAGCGTGATGATATACTTGTCCGCCCTGTGGAGGAAGAGTATGCATAATGGGCTGTGGAGAAGCCATGACAGCAGATCTTGGAATCTCAGCATTCTGTTGTGCGAAACCCATTGCCGTTGCTCTTGGAACTTCAATTTCCGGAGGTTTGTAACCCTCCGGCGGTTGCGTCTCCATTGTAGCTCTTGGAACTTCAGAAACTGGGGGTATGTACCCTTCTGGAATAAAGTTATACGGCATTCCCCAAGGTCGGTTGGGTGGCATGGCATACTGAGGAATAGGAGTAGAAACAATCTCGGAAACCACAGTCCTTTGTGGTTCTTTTGGCGTTGGTCGATTCTGTGCAACTACCAGGGCTTCTACCATGCTTTTGAGCCTTTCAATAGCACCTTTGAGAGTAGTAATCTCTTCTCTGAGTTCTCCATTCTCTTGCTCAAAGTCTTCCATTCTTTTCTTGCGACTTGAACGAGTGTTGTATGGATGAGACAGCTTGAAAGTTTTGGTTCACCTCCTTCTCCTCCTCTCTTTCTGGAGAAAGGAGAGTGACTATTAGATCCGCGACAATTCTCGTGTCAGTGCGTACGACTAAAGCGATGCATGATATGCAATTAAGTTAATATTTTTCAAGGAAACACCATAATTACGTTATGAAACATCAAACTTTTATTAATTAAGCGAAAAACGCCGATTTTACACACTTTGAAAAGGGAAATACAGAGAAACTGAGAGAAAGGACTCTAAAACTTTGATGAAGAGCCGACTTCACGTTCTAACATTTTCTTCTGTTTCTTGAGCTGAGCGTTCTCTGACGTGAGTTGATCGATGATCCAGGAAGCAGGAGGGATATGATGAGAAAGTGACGTTTGTGACACTTGTCGATCGAGCACTTCAAGTAACTCATCCTTCCTTCTTATGATGTTATGAATCTCAACATTTTCCGTGTTGACGATTCGATACTTGTTCCTCCAAGCATTCCTTTCTTGGCATACCTTGTTTAATGCCGCTTGTAGTTTTTCAACATCGGTGGAGAAAAGGTATATTGGTTCCCTTAGGGGAATGGGTTCTTGATGCTGATATGGCATCCTGAGCTTGAATGCTCTGATGCGTACCCATTGAAGGTAAGGATCCATGGAGATGCAAAGATGTTTTCCTAACAATCTTCTCCCTTTGCTGTGAACAAGACGCCAGGCTTGGACAATTTCCTTCTTCAGCATGTTGCCATGATCGTCAATTTTCTTGAAGAACAGACCCTCCAATTGAATGTTACTTGGTATATTTTTCATGGGATAGCCGTATTGACGACGGGCTAAAGCTGGATTGTAACTGATTCCTCCCTTAGTTCCAATAAGGGGTACGTTGGGATAACTTCCGCAACTGAAGATAATCTTGGTTTCATCGTTGTCAGGACTACACCAATCAATGTCTGTATGAGTGAGGGACATGATTTTCTGTGACCAGTAAAGGCCATCCCTCATGTTCCAGAAAGTGCTAGACTTTGGCAGGTGCAAGACGAACCATTCGTATAACAACGGTACGCAGCATGCGATTAATCCTCCTCGCTGCAGGTTTCTTGAATGCACAGAGTGATAAGCATCCGCAAGCAAGGTTGGAACTGGATTTCCAATTAAGAAGATCTTAATTGCGTTGATGTCGACGAAATCGTTAATGTTAGGAAACAAAAACAATCCGTAGATAAGCAAAGCCAAGACTTCTTCAAATGCGCTCATGTCTTGGATGCTGACGAAGTACCGAGCTTGATCAAACAGGAATTTGGAGGGCAATCCTTGAATTCCTCCTCTACTCACCATATGAGTTCTGATGTCGACTACGTTCAAAGGAGTAGTTGCAGCAATGATAATGTCGTCAGGATTCTTTTCCAAACCGGAGTACGGATCTTGCGCGTACACGGGTATTCCAATCAGACGAGAGTACTCCTCCAACGTAGACATGAGCTGATAATCTGGAAAGGTGAAGCAGTGATACGTTGGATCGTAAAATTGTACCAAGGTGGGAAGGATCCCATCCACAATGTTGGTATTGAGCAAAGGCAGAAGTTTTCCATACTTCTCCTTGAAAGCCTGGGGGTTGACCACTAGTTTTCTGAGCTTTCCCAGTTCCTCGACCTGGGGAATCTTGAAGGTGTATTTCCTAGATCTCTTTCTCCCATAATCCATGGTGTAGATCCTTAAGTCCTTTCTCCGTTTCTCTCTATCTATGAAGTTCAAAACGTTCGTTATTTAGTTTCCTTGAAAAACGACTCGAAAAAAGACTCTTTTTGTTTTTAGTTGTTATTAATGAATGATGCATGAATACATGAATGTACACACAAGAGTTTTAAACAAACATGGCGTTGAAGGGTATAGTAGTCATGAAGTCAAAACGCAAACCTCACCCCAATGGTAAACTAAGGATAAGGATTTTTGTACCTGTAGAACGGGTTCTAGGGGTCTCAGAGTTTTTGCTCAACCTTAAAGATACGTTGACTGGTATCTATAAGAGAGTTTTCTCTGAGTGTAGTATCTGCGTGACAATTACTTTCGTAATCACCGCTCTACGTCCTGAAAAAGGCTTTAAATGGGGTTAATGTGTTTCTAGGTCCTCCTGGTACAAATCAGTCTCGGAATGCAGTGGCGCAGTTAATCACAACCAGCCAGGCCAAGAGTAGAATTGTGAACCAAGATTAGAGGGTCTTCACCGGGAAGACATCCTGCATCCTATCTTATGTTGCACTCAAATCCGGGTATAGGATTTCTCACCACAAGGGGGAATCAAGCCCTTTCCCGATACAGAATAAACAAAATAAACAAATATAAATGCAGCAAACACATGAAATGACACAGAGGTTAGGCAGGACCTCTCTTGTTTGAGGGGGAATTTGGCATCCCTAATTCCTCATTGGGGCTGGACCAGCAACAGGTCAACCATTGGTTTGGATGAAAAACCAAGGTTTTTAACACTTATATCCCCAGCAGAGTCGCCATTTTTCTGTGGTGTCGTTTTTTTACCTCCCCGTTTCACTTGGGAGGACGGCACGCTAGACCCTTCACGCGAAATTTGGAAGGAGAATACGCCCGTGGTGGGATGAATTTTGTTTCAGTTCTTCCTACGATATCACACGAACTTTCTTATTTGTCCTACGAGTAGGAAAGGGGAAAAAAGATCTCAACTAAACCCTAGGAGTTGCTAAGTGTGGGGATTCACCTAGACTAGAAATTCTTGAGTCCGGGAGGTCGGTTATACATAGGGAAGAGTTTAAGCACCCTACATATCTGTAGTACTCTACAAGAACCTTCTCTGTGTCTAAATGTGTTTGTGCTGCTAATGATTATTGGGAAAGTTTCTCCTTTGTGTTAGGAGAAGGAATTGAATTGAATAAAAGAAAGACAGACTGACTGACTGACTATTTTTGGTATTTTATTAGCTCGCTGAGATTCCTTGTGAACCTCATGCCTACATATCCCTAATGGAAGTCAGAGCTTAATGTAGTTCGCGGAACTAATTAATTATTAATTATTTTTGGGTGCCTTGCTTGAAGCTCAAGGTTGAAGCTTGAATCAAATCTCTGTTTACAGTAAAGAGACATGAATTTATCTTTACAGAGAGGTATTTCTACTATTCCACCACAAACATTAAAAGAGTGACAGAATAACTGAATTCATTTCATTCAAGAGGGGGACCTTACTTGTGTATGTGCAAGTATACCAGTCAAATGCCTCTTAAATGAAAGAAAGATGCTCATCCAAATTAGGGAAAGT
The DNA here is from genome assembly GCF_029867415.1 of Vicia villosa. Taxonomy (NCBI): domain Eukaryota; kingdom Viridiplantae; phylum Streptophyta; class Magnoliopsida; order Fabales; family Fabaceae; genus Vicia; species Vicia villosa. The sequence continues at coordinate 830,211 of NW_026705262.1, forward strand.
TACCACATGTCTGGGTTTTACTGCCAGCTCATGCCTTTCAAAATCCTAAATGGGAGACTTGATTAAAATGAAATGTAATGTTTGTTTGTTTGAATGTGGTGAGATAGAGGAAAGATCTCTCTATAGAGATAAGCTATGTCTATCTACTGTATAAAAGATTTGATTTTTTTAACTGGCTTGTATGAGGCCCAAGCTTGAGGCTTTTTTATTAATGTATTATTTATTGACTCTGGGAGATGACTCCACTGGGGGTTAATTACAAGGAATCTTTGTATTCTGTACAAAGCCCAGAATTGAGGCTGACTCTAGCTAGCAAAAATATTATTTTCTGCCTTGTACAAAGCCCAAGGTTATGGTTGACTGAGTGTGAATGACTCTAATAGGGAAAAGATCCTAGATGTTAGGAATCTTTGACACATGAAGTATGGTCTATCTGCCTTGTACAAAGCCCAAGGTTGTGGCTACCTGAATGATGAAGGACTCACTGGGGAGACTCTATTATCTGCCTTGTACAATGCCCAAGGTTGAGGCTGACTATTAACAAGGGAGTTTTATTGTTTTGGTGCCTTGTATGAAGCCCAAGGTTGAGGCTAACTATTTTTGTTGGATTTTGACTCTACTGAAGGATTTATTAAAAGACTGATTTTTTTTGGAAGCTAACCCTTTCCAGGGATTTTGACTCAGCTGGAGAATTTATCTTTTGAAAAGAATGATTTTTGGAAGCTAACCCTTTCCAGGGGTTTTATTCTTTTAAACAGGTTTTTATTAATTGACTTTGGAGGCTAACCCTTTCCAGGGGTTTTTGACTCTTTTGGGGAAATTATCTCCTAAGAGAAATGAATCTTTGGTTTTTGAAGAAGTGATTTTGGAGGCTAACCCTTTCCAGGGGTTTTTGTTAAAATGAAGAAATTAATGGAGGCTGACCCTTTCCAGGGATTTTTGAATGATGGCATAAAAGATTATCTAGTGAGACTTCTTGTTTAAAGCCCAAGATGAAGGCTGACACTTACTGAGGATAAGCAGATATGGATCCTAGACTCTGCTAAGGAAAATTAATGAAGATAAGGGTGACAGAGACTGTCCATGTCTCTCATTCCAAAAGGTGTGCTCAATATGAGATTGAGACAATCTTAGCTTGTTTAAAGTCTGGTTTAAATTGGAAGAAACTCACCAGGGTATGTTAAAAGGTGACTAAAGACCTGTTCCTATGTTTATAAGAAACCTGATGGGTCCTTGTATACAAGCTCAAGAGGAAGCTGGAAATGCTTTTAAGAAGCCTGTGGGTCCTTGTACAAAGCCCAAGAGGAGGCTAATCGAGGGTCATCGAGGGTCCTTGTTATAGCACAAGAGAAAGCTATGTGGTTTTGAACTTATTTTGGCTTTAAGCAAATGGGTAAGAGGTTTCACCGGGAATAATTCCTCTTGGGTGGATGTGTCCTATTTATTTTGGATTCTAAGGTTTTTGCCAAGATGTTTCACCGGGAATAATTCATCTTGGGGGTTTTGAACTACAGATCTCTAATTAGGAAAGAGCCTTCACCGAGAAGACATTCTCAATCCTAGGCCATATTCCTATAATATATATATATATATAGTTTAACTGTCCTAAGGTTTATACTCAGACGTAGTTCTAAACAAATATATGCACAGTTTATATTTGACAGTAATTTAAACAAAGACTGTAAATTGAAAGCTTGTAAAGCCTAACCTGGATGGAGTGGAGGCCTTTGAAGAAGTATTTACAAAGCCTCACCAACAGTTGATGGATAACAGTTGAATATATATGATAAACAGTTAATGGTTTTTTGAAAACAGAAGAAGTGAAGATGGACATAGGTCACATAGGTATCTGAAGAGTTTCACCGGGAATAATGCCCTTCAAATACCAGAAGAATATTTTGAAAACAGAAAGAAGATTTTGTAAATACAGTTTTTGAAAACAAACTAAGAAAAGAAAAAGGTGTTGGAACTTACACTCTATTAGAGGCCCACTTAAAAATGATTTACTGTTTATGAGAAACAGTTGAAAATGATTGAAATGATATAAGTTTTTGTTGTTTGAAAACCTTAATCATCCGTTTAATTGGAGACTGAAAACAGTTTTGCAAATTGACAAAAGTCAACTTAATCAAGGTAAAGATAAAATCTATACCTAATTAAGACCTAAATGATTAGGGTTTTATCATAAAATTATTTACAAGATAATTAGGTTAAAATAAAAATGAAAATATATATTTTTAAAGTATTTAAGAAAACACTTAAAACATACTATTTTAAACCTAATTAAAATATATGAAATAAATAATATTTTTATGATTTTTTTGATTATTCATGAAATAGGTATATTAAATAACAAGTGTGTGAAAAATGAAGTGAAAATGATTTAATTTGATAGGTGAATTAATTGTGTGAAGTTTGTGAGAAAAATGAAGGAAATTAGTGGTAAAAATAATGTTTTGGTCTCACCATGGTTTGAACCCACGCCCTTTATGTTACCAGTCCCAAAACAACACCACTGAGCCAACGCGCGCTTGGTGACAATGTAATGGTTTCGTTGCAATACATATGTTATTCAAGTGTATAGAAGCAAAAAAAGAAAATAATATCAAAAGGTCTGGGGCGAGGGGGATTCGAACCCCAGACCTTGGGCACGCGCAACACACAAACACTCTTTACCACTGGGCTATCACGTTTTAGTCGTTTATGAAACAACTACCATTCAATATAAAATAAACTTTAGCCTTGAATTTGAATTTTGCGCGCCACCACCATTGTCATCTTCAACCTCAAGCTTTCAGATTTTTGAAATTCTGAACTCTCTCAACTCTCAACCATTTGCAAAGATGTAAAGACCAAACTTGCTCTAAATTCACTCACGATTCCAGATATGTAACTAATATGAATTTATATTAACTATATCTACTGAATTATCTAAAATACGTGAAGAACCCTAAAATTTGAAATTCAAATTAAAAGGCTATACTGAAGTATAAATGACTGATGATAGAGGGTTTTTAATCCTCTGATGATGCTGAATGAAATGGTATTGAGTTTTAACTGAAAAGGTACACGAATTAAAGAGGTGGAGTTGAGAAACTTACCTCTGAAAATGAAGATCGTGAGGATGTTAGAGAGCACCTGGGCTTGTATGAATGATCCTAAAAGCTTCCTTGGGACTCAGTGATGCTAACTGGATGCTTGTTGTGGCCTTAAACCTTCTGAATTGCTCTACTCGACTCCCTCGATTTGAGCTTCAAGTGAACATGGAGGATGATGAATTTGCAGTTACAGATGAGCTGCGACCATCTGAATAGCTTCACTACACCCTAAGGAATGTGCCTGGATGCTTGACCTTGCTTGGAACCTCCTAAATTGCTCTATGGTCCTCCAACTGCAAGTGCTCCAATGTGAAAGCAACAATGGTGTTCCTCCACTTACATAAGTGATCCAGGTACTTGGATCACCTCAAATGAACCCCTTTGAGATGTTAGAATGCTTACTTTCCAAAGATAAGCTCTGGTTTGAAGAAAACGATTCTTCTTGCCAAAGAACTTTGAAAAACCAATAAGAAAGAGGAGAGAAAGAGAAAGCAAGGAATATGGTTGCTTTGGTGTGTTTTCTAAATGAGAAAGACCCCTCTATTTATAGGCAAATGGTTCAGAGCAATTGAACATAGCAAGCTTGCTTAGTGATGTGAGTTTGGTTTCTTAGCCATGAAGACATTTTGAAAATATCCCAAATGCAATGATGCATTTTCGGGATAGCTTCCCCAACCATTGATCTTGTATAATCTTAGGGAAAATTTCTGATGCAGAGGAGAGTTCTAATTGGCTTAGAGCAAGATTCCTTAATGATTCACCATTTGCCATAAATTCAAAAATGCAATCATTACATAATCACATGCCTTTGTTTTTGGGAATCTTCTTCAATCCTTATGCAATGATGGAAATTGATGTATGGCATGCTTTCAGATGTATTAGAGGTCGTGTAGCATCACTTAGTGAAGCTAATTGCACAAAATTGCAAAGTTCCAATTTGTACATGACCTATAATTTCACCTTATGAGGCCAACTTTGAACAAGCATAACTCCTAGCTCAAAATGAATTTGGAGAAGGTTGAGCCCAATTTGTAAAGCCCTAAACATCTACTTCAAATCATTAGTTTGGGGTTTCTTCAGAATCATTTGGGAAAATTGTGAAAAATGAGCCCAAAGTTGGATGAAAACTAGGTTAAAAACACTTAGAAAAATTTCTAAGTTTTTATAACCTAAAGCTTGAAAATTCCAAATCTCTTAAATGGTTGATCTTTTGAAAAAAGTTCCTATGTAAGATGTTGTTTTATTTTGCAAGATCTACAACTTTCATGTTGGAAGTTTTTTGAGTTGTGTAGGTGAAATTTTGAGTTCCCACAATGCCCTCAAAAACCCTAATTCCCGACTTTTCGCTCCTTGATGATTCTTCTTGAATTTCTTTGGTCAAATGACTTTAATATCAATATATTGATGATATTGATCTTTGAAAGTCATGGTTTGACCAAAAATCTTAAAAGTCAAAGGTGATCCCATATAGTTGACTTTTTCCAGATAAAGTGAGATTTTGGACTTTTGTGTGGAATTAAGATCTTCTCCTCAAATGAGTGATGTAAATGGTTTATATTGAGGTAGTAGAGGTTCTTGAATCATGTCTTGAGTTTTGGATCCATGCCCTGATTAGAAGTCAACTATCCAGATGAATTAGGTTAAAAACCCTAATTGTCGACCAGATGAAATTGGTGACTGTGGATCTTGAATTAAGGTGTGATGTCCAGTCGATTTTATTGTATGGATCATTTGAAGATGATTGAAGTCTTTAATAGATGTCCTGGAGCTTTTTAGGGTTTCCCAAAGGTGATCCCTGATTTCAGTCCTTGATAGGCTCAAAAACCCTAGTCTGGTGACTTGAGTAAACCTGTACTCAGATGACTGAGTGTCTAATCAATCATAGGTGAATATAAAAGTGAAGCTTTTGAGTCCTATGATTGTGTTAGAGACCAATCCTTCTATTGATTGATCCTTTGCCTGAGTTTTCTTGTCTTTGAACATCCTTGATTAAATGCCAGATGAAGAAGTGACTGCTCTGGGTACTTGCTTTGACCTGATGAAAATCCTGAATATATGTCATCTCAGGGGGGTCAAAAATTAGGGTATGACACCTGATACTACTTAAATGTCTTACACTGTTGTAACGCTGGAAAATAAGTAACAGTGGCATGCCAAGATAATTTTAAAGTTAATCACAATAATATACAAGTATTGTGATGTCAATTTAGAAGTTTAGATTAAATTAGTCTTGTAATATCATATATAGGTGGGTGTATTATGATAGACAGTCGTTATCCTTAAAAAGATTAAGACTATTCAAAATTATAGCAGTAAGAGACTTATATGGTATTGATGCTTTAAGTTTAATGTAGTTTATCAAACTTAGTAAAGACAAATAAAAAGTGGAGTTAAGGACTAAAATAATTTATATAGATACAGTATAGGTACTTGATGTCCTGGTAAGAATTAGATTTTGTCATTTAATGGTTTAAGATTGAAATTTTAATTTAAATTAAGTATGAGATGAATTTAAGTTAACTGATATGTTTAAAATTGTCTTTGAGATATTTAGAGTTATATTTTCATTTGTTTGAGTAACTTTGGTTTGTTAGAGTTGTCGGAGTTTCTTTCGAATTGTTTAAAGTCAAATTTGATAAACCGTAAAAATTAAGATTAAAGGTATTTGACTCTTTAAAGTTGTTCTATTATTACTTGAGTCAGACCATTAGCCAATTAATTTCATAAGAGTTATTCTTATATGTTTAGAGTTGTCAGTTTATGAAGCCTGTGTTTACATTCTCGTTAAAACTTTACAAATTCATAACTTTCAAAATGGAAATCTATTTTGACTACCGTTTGAACCTTTAGAAAGCTAGCGTGACATTCTTTTCAATAAAAATAGTTTTGTTGACAGTAGGTGGTATTAATTGATGACTAATAGTTGTATTAGTTGCATTGAGCCGATTTGATTGGAATATACTAGGACTTGGATCAATTATTCGGTTTATCGGTAAATTACAGTATTTTGAGAATTTGTCCGTAATTGTGTTTTTGACTCGAATATTTATGTTGAAAATAATATATTACTATGCCAATGATGTTGTTTTGATAATGTGTATATTCATATATATGTGGTAAATGTGAATTTACATGAGATAGTATGAATACTAGTGTTAATTGGATTTTGTGAATCGTAATTGATTAATTGGTCTTTTATATGTGAATGATATGTATGTGTTGTGAATGTTGGGTACAATTTATGGATAATTCATCGAGTTGAATTATTATGATATGCGGAATGTTAAGATGGTAGAGATGATCTTAATTGCATAATTGGTTCGTAATTGTACATTCATTCATGGCATAGTCGGCTTTATTGTGGAAGCGGTGAAACTGTGGGTTCACATGGTATTAGACGGTGATCCTTGAATGGAAATAGACGTAGATTACGTTGATCCTTAATTGGAAACATGCGTAGTGGCTTTGATCTTGTCCGGATCGGAAGCGGCTTGGATTCCAGAGTGAATTCGGAAAGCGGTAAACTATATGTTTACATTTGGTGGCTTCGATCTTGTCCGGATCTGAAGCGTGGCTAGATTCTATATGAATCGGAAGCGGTGGAACTTTGGGTCCATATTGGGTACCACATGCGTTGAGTCACATGTTTTGCATTGAGTCACATTGAGGTTATGTGATGTTTGAATATATGCATTATTGTGATTGTTATGTGTACATGAGTTGTGATAATTGGATTTGGTGATGTTTGGACGCACGACTTGGTAAAATATAGGATTATGTGATAATTATAGTTATGTGTATTATTTGGGAATATAGTATTGGAATTTAATATTATTCTCCTTGAATTTCTATGTATGCTTGTAACATGTGAAATAAATGTTGGTTAGTATTATTTACTTGGTTATATAAGTGTGGTGAATTCCTATAACTGTTGATTGAATCACTGTATCTTATTATACTTTCTTCATAATGATTCGTATTCTCACCCTTCTGTTTTAATGTTGCCCTTGTTTGGCGACATGCAGGTTCTGGCGATTAGTAGTTCATACGAGATTTAGTCGGAGAGCTTCCGAGTTGTTTGATGATTAAGTAGCGAGTCAATGCTCTAGTCATGTAACACTGGATAGACTAGCCGTATTGAACTCATGTTTCTATTTGGTTATGTATTATGTTACAACTTGTGAACCTGTTTATTTGGCTACTTATTGTTTGAGAGGCTTTAAGCCAAATATTTTGATTATGGTTTATTTTATATTGAGAGTGTTATTGAGTTATGATCATGGTATGTGACATGAATCATTTAATGGAATACATGAGTATTTTAGTATTTTCCGCTGTGAATGCATATTCTGGATGAATTATGATTAAATGTTAGGTGTTATCTGAAATGACCAGGTGTGTTGTGTATTGTGGATAAATGCTGTCGGTTTTAAAAGCTTTTAGTTTTTGAAAATGTCGATGTGACGCCCTATTGAAGTATATGCATGCTTATTCTCTGATTTTATGTTAAATATTTTGGGATATAAAAGGGCTGTTACAGATGGCCAATATAACTGATAAGTGCTTTATTCATGCTAAAATGACTTATTATAACATAGCACTTATCTTGCTTATTTGACCTATTTCTCACATAAAAACCCCCAATTATTGAATAAACTATTATTGTGCAAGATTACTTGGCTTGGTTTGTTTTTGTGCAGGATTTGGCCTTAAAGCAAAAACCATAAAACAGAGCATTCGCTGCAGCGAACTATATTTCGTTGTAGCGAACTCCAGGCACTCAAAGGGAAAAATGCAGAAAACAGGTCATTCGCTGCAGCGAAAGGTAGCGAATGGTAGCGAAGGCCCGATTCGCTGCAGCGAACCTTATTTCGCTGTAGTGAACGAAGTCAGAATCAAACTTTCCAGTTTTGCTAGCGGCGAGCAGAAGCGAAGTACATTCGCTGCAGCGAACCATATTTCGCTGTAGCGAACTTTGGCGGTTTCTAGAAGATTTGAATTTCTTAAAGCTGAAGAAAACATTCGCTGCAGCGAAATACCCTTCGCGTAGCGAACTCTGGCGGTTCAACAAAGACTTAACAATGAAGCAAGGCATTCGCTGCAGCCAACTTCTGTTCGCGTGGCGAACTCAGGCGGCCAGAACAGCTATAAAAGGAGCAGAAACCAGTTCAGAAGGAGACATTCAGTTTGTATCTTGTAATACTCTTATAATAGAAGTAGGAAAAGAGGTTTTTAGGTAGAGAGAGGTGGATACGCATCAAGAGTCGGGAAATCGTCGTTGATGTCTTTCCAACTCAAATCTTCCACTGAGCTTCCAACTACCATGAGTAGCTAAATCCCTCTCTTGTTGGGATTGGTTGTAGTTCACCGAAACAGTATGTATTTTCTTTAATCATGGCGTTATATATAGTTTATGTTTGAATCATTATCGTTGTTATCTTCGTTTTACCGTTTATTTCATGGATTTAATTGATATTGACAAATACGATTCTAATCTCGATCCAAGATAACAACTATTAAACTCTAAATGCTAGACATAGATTTAGGTTTAATATTCACTTCAAGTATTGAAACTTAATGCTACCGTATCGTTTAATAGGCTGAGAAATCGTCGATTAAACCATAAGGTAGAAATCTCAACAAACGTTTAGACATGAACTTTGTTGTGAGCAATACGTGATGATATTGAAACAAGCATACATTATGTATAACTGATCTAAGATTTACATATTGAATTGGTGGATGAAAACCAATTCCCAACAAGTCTTTTCCTCTGAAACCTATCTTTCGTTATTTACGCATTTTTACTTTCCGTAACTTTCAACCAAACAAACTTGAAATTTATGCTTAGAACTATATAAATTGTTGAACGGTTTTGATATCGCTCCAATCCCTGTGGATACGATAATATAAAATACTTACATCTGACTTGTACTTTCTACAACATCAAATTGGCGCTGTTGCCGGGGATTGGCGTTTAAGATATTAAAACATCGCAATCGTTTCTATACTTTTAAGCTTTGTGCATTTGTTTATATATTGTATATATTTTTCTGTTTGTTGCAACGTTTGCTCAAGTGTTTGGATAGGTGGAAAAATTTCTGTTTATGCTTCGAGGCAAAAGTTCAAAGGAGCAACTTCTTTTTGATCCCGAGATCGAAAGAACAATCCGAAAGAACAAAAGGCAAACGAAGAAACAAAAATCCAAACAGAAAAAGAAAGGAGCATATACATCAACTTCCTCATCAAATTCATCAAAAGAAACAATGGCTGAAGTTGTTAATGGTCCTTGTGAAAGTAGCCCAAGGCGGTTCGCCCATCTCACCAACAATCCAGCTGCAAGACGAGCTGAGATGAAAACACGACTGCTGCAAATTATTTATGCTAATCCTTTTGCAGGTTTGGATCATGAAGATCCATACACTCACCTCACCCGATTCTACAAAATAGCTGGTACATTAGGTGCACCAGAGGCTGAAGAGGAAGCTGTCTTCATGAGGTTATTTCCACACTCTTTGATCGGAAAAGCAAAGGATTGGTACCTCGATCAATCAATAGAAACCATGACCAATTGGAATGTGTTAGAGAGAAACTTTCTCAGCAGATTCTTTTCTCACAACCGATTCATGGATGCAAAGACAGCTATCGCCACATTCACCCAATTTTCAAATGAAACTTTGTGTGAAGCCTGGGAACGCTATAAATCCATGCTACGGAAGTGTCCAAACCACGGTTTTGACGACATGTCACAAATCCACATTTTTCGTAATGGATTATTACCTCAACCGAAGCTTTTACTTGACGCAACAGCTGGAGGTTCCTTGATAGCAAAAAGTGCAGCAGAAGCAATTTCAATCATTGATAGGATGGCTCTCACAGATCACCAAGTTCAACACAATCGAGGTACCGTCCAAAAGAAGCCTGGAGTTTTGGAATTGGGTACAAATGATGCAATCCTAGCACAAAACAAACTGCTCACTCAAACCGTAGAGGAATTGACAAAACAGCTATCCAAGCTTCCTCAACAACTCAAAGATGTGCACGGTTCGTCAAACGCATCACAACAAGTAGCTTTTTGTGAACTTTGTACGGGTGATCATCCAACTGGTTTCTGTCCCCCGATCAACGAAGAGGTAAAATATATGGGAAATCAACAACAAAGGCAAGTTCCGTACAATCAAGGTTATCCACATAACAACAACGCAAGCTATGGCCAAAACCGACCAAATCAGTACCAAAGTTACACGCAGCCAGATAAGCTTTCAAAGATCGAGGATACCTTGAATCAATTCATGCAATTGTCCATGGCAAACCAGAAAAACACTGATGCGTCAATTAGAAATCTTGAAACGCAAGTTGGGCAAATTGCGAAGCAACTAAGTGAGCAACAAAGAGGTACGTTTTCTGCCACCACTCAAGTTAATCCCAAAGAAACTTGTAATGCAATCACGACAAAAGGTAGTGACATTGTTCAAGACAAAGTTGGGGAGAATTCAAAAAGTTTAGTTGTGGAGAAAAATCAAGAAAAAGGAAAACGTAAGGAGGAGGAAGAAAAAAATGCGGATCCTGGAAAAGTTACTTTACCGGTTACCATTGGAAATATCTATTTCGATAACGCTTTAGTAGATCTTGGATCAAGCGTCAATCTTCTTCCATTAGCCACCATGAGAAAGATTGAAGATCTTCACTTAAACCCTACAACAATGAAGTTGCAACTTGCTGACAAATCAACCACAAAACCAATTGGCGTAATGAAAGATGTAATGGTCAAACTTGAGGGTTTTCGATTTTCAACTGACTTTGTGGTAATCAGCATGAACGAAGATGAAGACAGCCCTCCGATCTTAGGACGTCCATTCATAAAAACAGCAAGAATGATGATTGACGTGGATGAAGGGAAGATGAAAATAAGGCACAAAGATGAAGAAATCAATTTCACATTGTTTCAACACAAAGAGGATTCCAAAGTTAAAGCTCCTGATGAAGTAGGCCTGGAAGCATTGAAAGGAATGGATAAGAAAGAAAGGCCAAATAATGGTGGCAAGGATGTTTTGACAAATTCATACAAACCACCGTAAGTTTATTCGAAACAGGCGTCGAGCTAATGACGTTAAACAAGCACTTGTTGGGAGGTAACCCAACCTTTTACTTCTTTATTATCTTTATGCATCATTAGTTGAATTGGTAAGAAGAAGACATCATGACATGGCACAAATGAAATTCTGCAGAAAACAGAATTATGCAGAGTTCGCTACGCGAAGCCCTGCTTCGCTGCAGCGAATGCAGCAAATTCAGCAAAAATCTTTGCCAATCATGCCATCTTCTTCATTTTTGATTTTTGTGTGTTTTCATTTTGAGCTATAGATGACTTATGACCAAATTCATGATACTTGTTGTCCTCTAACAATGAATTAAAAGAAGAAGCATGGAGTAGAGGACCAATTTCACATAAACCAAAGATACAAGAAAAGGGTTATGACTTGAGAGGATTGCAATAGCCAAGGTACATGTTTATAGCTTTCCTAGAATTTAGCATATACATGACATGAGTAAGCTGCAGAAAAACTATTTCATTCAAGTCCTATGCCATGACATGCCTCTTATGAATCACTTAGTTTTAAACCATAAATAGTGAGGTAACCTTCCATTGTTCACCATATGTTAAGGAGACTGACAAATTCTTGTTTTAACTCGTTTGATTCATGCTTAATCCTGCATTCATGTTGATAATTGTAAAAGACATAGAAGGGATCAAGGCAATTTCTTGAACTTGAGCATAACTACTAAAACCAAATATAGCCTCAATGTCCTTGAAAGAGAGTGATCATTTGCAACCATTTTTGAGCCTTATAATACAAATCTATCATGGTGAACTAAACAAGATGCATTAAGTAAACCACTTAATGAATTTTGTTCTATCTCTCGGAAAAACATAAAAGTTCACATATGATAGATTCCACCTTTTCTTGAAAGAAACCTTGACAACAAAGAACATCCTGTAATAACTCAAAAGGGAGCATTCAAAAGAGAAATAAGGTTTTATTCAAAAGTGAAAAGAAAAAGAAAGTATCCTCTTCCAAAAAGAAAGAAAAATATGAATTCAAAAGAATCAAAAATAAAAGAAAAAAGAAAGAAAAGGAAAAGGAAGAGGAACATGATTATCCAAAAAGAAAAAGAATTGAACAAGATGAGCAATGAGTGTAAAAGAAGAAATATGTATGCTCCTCAATACCATTTTTTTTCATTAGCCTTAAGAATGACACCTCATTACAACCATGAAAGTCCTTGTGATCTATGTTTTTGCATATCAATATACCTTGCTTGGATGAATGTATGAATTTAAATCAAGATGTTAGCAAGATTTGTCATGTGAGAGATCAAAAACACTTCATCATTTTCACTTATACAAAAAGTGTGGTAAGTGTGATTCATGATTAAACATGTCTAGTGCTTTGGATTGATTGACATGGTTTTTATGTGGAAGACTTGTTTCATGAATATGTCTAAGTACTAAAGGGAGTCATAAAACATTTATCCTTGGATGTTCAAACTTCAAAGAGCCATGTGCCTCCTATACTTCATTGAGAAATTTAGTTAATCATGTGAAGGTGGTTTAGAAGCTCTTGCTTTTGTTTTTACTTTGATTGAGGACAAACAAAGATTCAAGTTGGGGAGAGTTTGATAAGTGCTTTATTCATGCTAAAATGACTTATTATAACATAGCACTTATCTTGCTTATTTGACCTATTTCTCACATAAAAACCCCCAATTATTGAATAAACTATTATTGTGCAAGATTACTTGGCTTGGTTTGTTTTTGTGCAGGATTTGGCCTTAAAGCAAAAACCAGAAAACAGAGCATTCGCTGCAGCGAACTATATTTCGCTGTAGCGAACTCCAGGCACTCAAAGGGAAAAATGCAGAAAACAGGTCATTCGCTGCAGCGAAAGGTAGCGAATGGTAGCGAAGGCCCGATTCGCTGCAGCGAACCTTATTTCGATGTAGCGAACGAAGTCAGAATCAAACTTTCCAGTTTTGCTAGCAGCGAGAAGAAGCGAATTACATTCGCTGCAGCGAACCATATTTCGCTGTAGCGAATTACATTCGCTGCAGCGAACCATATTTCGCTGTAGCGAACTTTGGCGGTTTCTAGAAGATTTGAATTTCTTAAAGCTGAAGAAAACATTCGCTGCAGCGAAATACCCTTCGCATAGCGAACTCTGGCGGTTCAACAAAGACTTAACAATGAAGGAAGGCATTCGCTGCAGCGAACTTCTGTTCGCGTAGCGAACTCAGGCGGCCAGAACAGCTATAAAAGGAGCAGAAACCAGTTCAGAAGGAGACATTCAGTTTGTATCTTGTAATAATCTTATAATAGAAGTAGGAAAAGAGGTTTTTAGGTAGAGAGAGGTGGATACACATCAAGAGTCGGGAAATCGTCGTTGATGTCTTTCCAACTCAAATCTTCCATTGAGCTTCCAACTACCATGAGTAGCTAAATCCCTCTCTTGTTGGGATTGGTTGTAGTTCACCGAAACAGTATGTATTTTCTTTAATCATTGCGTTATATATAGTTTATGTTTGAATCATTATTGTTGTTATCTTCGTTTTACCGTTTATTTCATGGATTGAATTGATATTGACAAATACGATTCTAATCTCGATCCAAGATAACAACTATTAAACTCTAAATGCTAGACATAGATTTAGGTTTAATATTCACTTCAAGTATTGAAACTTAATGCTACCGTATCGTTTAATAGGCTGAGAAATCTTCGATTAAACCATAAGGTAGAAATCTCAACAAACGTTTAGACATGAACTTTGTTGTGAGCAATACGTGATGATATTGAAACAAGCATACATTATGTATAACTGATCTAAGATTTACATATTGAATTGGTGGATGAAAACCAATTCCCAACAAGTCTTTTCCTCTGAAACCTATCTTTCGTTATTTACGCATTTTTACTTTCCGTAACTTTCAACCAAACAAACTTGAAATTTATGCTTAGAACTATAGAAATTGTTGAACGGTTTTGATATCGCTCCAATCCCTGTGGATACGATAATATAAAATACTTACATCTGACTTGTACTTTCTACAACATCAATAACCCTCTTCAAAACAAAAGCCATTTCATCTTATGGCCTGATTGGTGTGCCCCACAAGCACCACTATGTACTTCTGATACGACTATAAATGCTTCAGCCTCACTTAAACATTTCATTAATACACCTTCGGCTGTCTTCTCATATAATTCATTCCCTAATATGACATAAATCAAAGCTCTATACTTAATTTTCCGATCAGTCGTCCCAACTGGATTGTTTAAGTATTGTACCAATTGCTTTCGCCAATCAGCATCTGTCATATTGTCGATGGCAAAAATTTCACCACTTTCTACATAAGTTTCTAAACTTTCGTCTTCACTTTCACATTTCCCCCCAATTTTTGCCATTGACAAAGCAGGGTAATGACGTTCGACTTCTTTATCTTTAACTTCAATTAACTCTCCCAATCGATCTTTAGAAACTCTATATCCTGAAGCAAGTTGTGCTAACTCATTTGCTGCACTGTTTTCATTCCTAGGCACATGAGTTATATGCACCACGTGCAATTTCTCCAACAACTGAACTACTAAAGCATAGTAAATGATTAAATTTTCTTTAATACATTTATACTCCTTTGTAATTTGTCGAATAACAAGCTCGGAGTCACCTTTTATCTTGACTTCAGTAGCCCCTAAGTCTAAAAGAGCCCTCAATCCAGTGATCAAAGCTTCATATTCTACCTCATTATTTGAACAGGCTTCACTGATCTTGTACTTAAACGTTGAAGGTATACCTTGGGGAGATATAATTAAAACCCCAATACCTGAACCATTTCTATGACTGGAACCATCAAAATACAATTGCCACATAGTTTGAGTGACCATATTTACTGATATATCAGTTAATCCATGGTCAACTATGAAGTCAGCTACTATTTGTCCTTTCATAGCTTTCAAAGGAACATAAGTTAAAAAAAATTCAGTTAAAGCTAGCGCCCATTTTCCAATTCGACTGTGCAAAATAGGTTTGGACAATATATACTTAATAATATCATAATGAGACGAAACATACACATCAACATGCTTCATATATTGCTTTAATTTATTACATGAGTAGTACAAACATTAACATAGTTTTTCAATATCAGAATATCTAGTTTCTGCATCCACTAAAATTCGACTTAGATAATAAATAGCTCTTTCGACGCCATGATCATCTTCTTGGGCCAACATGCTCCCAATTGTCGAATCAGATGTAGCTATGTACAATTTCATGTTCTTATTTCTATTTGGGGGTATTAAAATGGGAGGCTTCGTCAAGTATGCCTTGATTTGATCAAACGCCTGTTGATGTTCTTCTTCCCATCTAAATACATCATTATTCTTGAGTTTGAGTAACGACGAAAATAACTTCGTCTTACCACTTAAATTTGAGATAAATCTCCTCAAGAAATTAATCTTCCCCAAAAGTGACTGTAACTACTTTTTTGTGTCTGGCGCTTTCAACTCCAAAATTGCCTTGGTCTTATTTTGGTTTATTTCAATGCCTTTTTATGCACCACGAAACCAAGGAAATCCCCTGCATGGACACCAAAAGCACATTTTAAAGGATTCATTTTTAAACTGTACTTCCTCATCCTCTCAAAGGACTTCGAAGGTGGTTCAAATGTTCATTTTATGATGATGACTTTATTACAATGTCATCAAAATAAACCTGCATAAAATGCTCTATAAAATCGTGAAACATTAAATTCATTGCCCTTTGATAAGTGGCTCCAGCATTTTTTAAACCAAACGGCATTACCACCCATTCATAAGTACCTAAAGCCCCCGAGCATCTAAATGCTGTTTTAGGTATGTCCTCTTCGGCTATAAAAATTTGATTATATCCTGAATAGCCATCTAACATACTTAAATATTGAAAGCCTACAGCTGAGTCGACTAACATTTCAGCCACAGGCATGGGATATTCATCATTAGGAGTAGCACGATTCAAGTCTCTGAAATCTATACATACCCGAAGTGTCCCATTTTTCTTAATGATAGGTACAATATTAGCTAACCATTCGACATACCTTGCAGTTTGAATGAACTTGCTTTTTAAAAGTCTTTCAATCTCTGCTTTAATTTTCGCCATGACTTCTGGGGCGAATCTTCTTGGATCTTGTTTTACTGGCTTTTGCCCCAATTTTAATGGCAATTAATGTTCTACCACAGTTCGACTCAAACCAGGCATCTCATTATAATCCCAAGCAAAACAATCCTTGTATTCCTTGAGAAGCTGAGTTAATTTAATCTTCATTTAGGCATCCATCTTTGCACTAACATAAGTTGGTCGTCAAAGTGAATCCTCACCCAAGTCAATCTCCTCAAGAGGATCTTGAGCTTTCATCCTTCTATGTGGTTTGTCTGGATCTTTTTCGAACCCAAGAGGCCCGTCATCATAAATCCCATCAAACCTTTCAAACTCTGAATCCCACTTGTTGCTAGATTGAGTACCTTCGCTTGTAATCATGGCCTCTAAAGCCATATTTTCCTCTAAGTCGGCTTCTAGAGCCGCTTTTAATTTATTTTCGGCTAAATAAGCCGTAATTCGAGCCAAATGAATTGACTCAGCAGTCATTGTCATCAATCATTGTCCACCCATTAAGTGGACCTTCTCCATTCATCGGCTCATTTGGGTCATCTTTATTCCAAATAAAACCATAATTGGGGTCTAAATTCAAGTATTTAGACACACTTTCGTCAGAAGAATATATTTCCTCTGCTCTATAACAAGGCCCTACATTAGCCAAATGTTGTTCAAAGTGTTTCGACTCACTTTGCTTGCATCACCTTTATAATAACTCTAATCAGCTTCCACATTTTCCACAATTCCATCTTCTCTCCAGATTGCAACCCTTTGGTGTAATGTTGACGGGACAACTCCTACTCCAGGAATCCACTCTCGACCCAACAGCAATTTGAAATTTTCTTCTGAAGCAATCACCATAAAAATAATGGGCCTTACTGTCGAACCCACAACTAATTTCACCTGCAATACTCCTAGGATGTTGCTGGTCTTACCTTCATAATTTGACAACACCATATTATGAGGCCTTAAATCTTTATCAGATTTTCCAATTTTCTATAATAAAGAGTGAGGCATTAAATTCACAGCAGCCCCACCATCAACAAACACTTTATTAACAGACACACCATTTACTATTGCCCTTATGAACAAAAGGCTTGAGATGGTATTTCATCCCATGATCAGGCTTTTCAAATACAACCTTTTGTCCCTCAACTACACCATTTTCCATTACATAATAACAGACAGGCATATCTTCTTCCTTTTTCGTCCGGCATGAAGTCATCTCAGGTTTCAGAAGCCTCTGAAACCCTGTCGAACTCAGCAGGAAGTATGGACACAATTCCACAGTCAATTAGTAACTCGTCTTATTCTACATCAAAGTTATCGTCTACCAGCTCTTCGTTTGACAATGGAGAATACTCCAACTCTTTGCCAGCACTATCATTTGGTGAATTTTACACCCTTTCTTTTCCTAGTAATCAACCAGTCGATAACCGATTATTGGCTATCCTTACTTATTCTTCTGTTAGCTTCTTCTGATAAGGTCTTGCTTGGTATCTATCGAAATGTATCTGAACTAGATTCGACGGAATACTTCTATTTTTGTGATTTCTCTGGTATCGTCTCCATTGACTTCTTGTCATTGGATTATTCCCATTGTAATTTGGAGATATGTAGTCCTTTTTCCTTGACCCATTTCCCATTGAGCTCTCAGCACTGGCTCCAGCATCTTGAATCCTCCACTCAGGGTGCTTTCCTCCTTGAAAGTTAACTGGCTTCACCCATTTATCTTGGGGAACGTCAGATGGGGGACGAAAAGTTCTTGGCTTTTCGAATTTCTTTCTGTAAACCTCATCCCTACGAGTCATACTTCTTTCTCCTGCAAACCAAAATTGACTGTTTTGGCCTCATCTAGGATTAAACCTAATTTTATTTGCAGCATCGACGTCATACACAGCGTCACATTTTGGGCACAATCCAACTTGTGCATTGTTTTTGTGACACCTTTCCAAAAACTTCAACAGACATTCGGCTGGCTTAGGGTAAGCCATGCTCAATATTTGGCCATTAGTAGCCATATCCTTTTATTTGTCAAAACCCTCAATAGCGACCATCATTATATCAGTAACTTCAGTGTAGTTGGCTTCTCCAATCATCATTGGATTCTCATCCACTTGCATTGATGATTTCGGCTTCCCACCAAATTGCAGCCTACCTTCCTTCAAAGCCTTCTGCACCAAATCCCTGAAAAGTACACATTGAGATGTTTTATTACCCAAAAAATTATGAAATTTACAAAATCCTCTTTTCTTTTTTTGTTCTAAAGGAGGATTTTTTAATCCTCGAGGCACAATGATTTGTCCATCAGCAACTAACAAATCGAATATCTCATCACATTTTGTTATATCAAAAGTATAAGTTTTATTTGTGAAATTTTCATTTTGTTCTTCTTCTACAGGATTTTTTCCATTCGAAGGCTTGAGTAATTTACAAACATAAGGAGGCCCTGGTTTTAACTCAGCCACATTAACCTCGTTTTCGTCATAACTACTGTCTAAGTCAAACTCATATGTTGCAACATATGCCACTTTTTCTTTCTTATGATATTTATTTGATCTTGCTTTTTCGGCTTTCAGCCGTTCTACCTGGCGAACGTTATCAGCTAACTGCGCCATATCTCTCAAATATTGAGTGTCTAACTTTTTCCTAATGGAATAGTCTAAACCACCAGCGACCATTTCGACTAACTCATGCTCCTGGACTTGTGTAAAACATCTAGCCTTTAACAATCTGAATCGATTTAAATAGTCATCTATAAACTCAGACGTCTTTCGTCTTACACCTGCTAACTCTTTCAAACTAATCTTAGATTGTCCCATATAAAACTGTTCATGAAACAATCTTTCTAACTGGTTCCACAAAAACACTGATTGAGGAGGCAAAGTGGTAAACCAAGTGAAAGCACTATTCGTTAAAGAACTGGGAAAGTATTTTAATTTTAAATTTTCATTATTAACAAGATCACCTTCTTCTGTTTGAAACCTAGCTACGTGTTCGACTGTAGATTCGCCAGTCTCACCAGCAAACTTTGTAAACTTTGGGACTTTCCAACCCCCAGGTAACTCGGTTTGTCTAGTATACTTTGACAGAGGAGATACAAAATTGGGTCTATGCAAACCCACATTTATACCATTTTGGACTAAGATTTACTCTACTACATTTGAAATGTTATTATGACCCATAAAATTATTTTGCTGAACATTTCTTAAGACTTGCTCTGCATCCTGATTTCTTTGTACTACCCTAGGTATATTTTGTACCAAATGTTCCTCTTTGTCTCATTCTGTGGTTTGACGTTGAGTACCTAAACCATCCCCATTACCTGGTTTTTCGACTAATCTCACATTCGACACTTGGGAAGTATGCCTAGGTTGGACCGGTGGTGTCCCAAAGAAATCTGCTATTCTAGACATTTGAGTGGCTAACATTTCATAACTATGGTTTGTGTTATTTATCATGGGAGTGAATATAGTCCCAATCTGTTGAGTCAAAGCATTAACCATATCATGATCACTCTCATCCATCTGTTGTCTAATTGAAATCATGGAAGACGTATTTAACGTCGGTGATGGTGGTGGCAAATACCCTACTCCTGAGGTTCGCCCTCCTGGATTATAAGAAGTACTTGTAGCCATCATGTTTTTAGAATAAGTGCCAGGATTAGTATGTAATCCCATCATCATTGATGTAGGCATTCCATATTGGCGAAATCCAGGTGGAGGAATTCCTCCTTGAAATAATGGTCTCGCCAACTGGAATGGCGAACGTACTGGAGTCGCTAGTTTCCTTTTTAAAGGTTACTCTTGCGGAATCAACTAGAATATTCCAGACCAAAGTGATAATTTATGATTTGTTGTAGACTATTGACTAATGTGGACACATTAAGACTAATGAATGATAGAAAAGTGGAAATTAAGTGATTTTTGAATGCAATAAACGCAGGACAAAACCCAATTTAATGCAATAAAGACAAACATACTTAATGTAGAGAAAAAGAAGAACAAATGAAAAGATTTTAACTGAAATAAATGCAAAGTAAAAGGTGATGAAGCATAGTAAAAGGAAATAGAATGACATTAATGGAAAGGATATAAATGATTGCATTAAAAGTAAATTGGAACACAAACATACATTTTCAGATTGCACTCGTTTCTCATTTTCAATGTAGAGATTGAGTTTATCATAAAGTGTAAAATTGTGGACCCCTAAGATGATTCTATTCTTCTACTTAAATAGGCATTTCAAAATAACTATTTCTGACGGTTTCTTAACCCCTTGACGACATGTGTACTACCATGCATAAGATATTAATCAGAGCTTCTCCACGTGTTGCAGAATATAAAACCACCAACAACTGTCACTTTTCTTCCCGCCCTTCGACTTCGACTAGCATTAGAAGCCAGACTTTTGACACTAGCATCTTCTAAGAGTAAACATGCTGCAACTTGCTTTGACGGAGCGTTATTAGACTCTGCGTCGAACCTTCTTCGACCAGGCTCTCTGTTGAAGCAAGCATAGCGGCAAACAACAAAAGATTTGAAAATATTGATCCGGGAATTATCGTCCTTAGAGATGGAGAGATGCCATTCAACAGTTTCTACGATTTCAAACTTTGGATTGAATGAGCAAAAAGTAAACAAAGATATAGACAGGAAAAGAATAAACACATTCTTAGAAGAGAAATAACTTATCAGGAATGTAAATATATTCACTCTTCACAAACATACACTTACAAACCCGTTATACTCAACCTACGATACCCATCTATGTCATCACGTATCTCTCACCTAAGCGTCCATCTCTGGAGCACAAACGAGATTATCTCACAACTAAGGTTATCTCTAACGCAAAGTCGCGAGAACATCCGTATTCTCGCGTCGGCGATCTCTCGCGCGCCGCTCAAACACGATAACATTACGAACAAATACAAACGGTGAATGCTAGCTTTAAATCTATCTCTAGAGTTCAGAACCAACAGATTATCATCCTAGATAAGGATTCAAGAAGTTTATCTCTAAAGCAACCCAAATCCCCAGCATAGAGCAAAAATCCAGAACAACATCAACACAGATTTGTAAAGCAAGTTAAAAATAACATTATAATCGGTAAATATACATAAGATTCAAGTAAATATACAAACAAAACCCAACCAAAGAGAAATACACAAAGAAGAAGAGAAATGAACCGAAAATCTCCCGGTTTGTCACCTGCGTTCGACGCTCAATCCACCCCCGATCATCCGTATGCAACCTCCGAAGTTGTTTTCTAAGCTAATCTACCCTAAGAATGAAGGTTTGATGATTTGGAAACAATTACCCCAAAACATAACCTAAAAATTATGTTTTTGGCCCCTTTTAACGAGCTGTTGTCATAGCAGGTCCGCTTAGCGGCTGACAGCAAAAGTGAATTTTTGTTTTCGCCGTAACTTGAAAACCGTAACTCCGAATTGCGCCCGGTTCGAAGCGTTGGAAAGCTTAATCAATGCTCTATCCAATAATGAATGAATGGAAACCAAAATGATGATTTTGGTAATCCTTATTTTGAGCCTATGGAAGTCCTCTTGACGGTGGCTAAGCGGGCTTGCACCAAAACTGCGAAATCGAAGTCGTGCCTTTGACACTTTATTCCTCAAGGCTCCAATAAGCATGAATACCTATAAAAACAAAGGAAAAACTATCAATTGGTATAAAAGTATATGAAAATACAACTATTCACAAAGTATACGTATTTATACACAAAACGGGGAATTATTCAAACGGTATTAACAAAAGTATCGATAAGTGCCACTATTTACATACACAAAATAAGTACATTTTGGAACTTATCAAACTCTCCCCAACTTGAAACTTTGTTTGTCCTCAAACAATGTCAAATAAATCAAAGAATTGAAAGTAATAAACCAAAGAATTGTGGCTCAATAAGTTTAGAAAAACCAAAAACAAATGTATGGTTTAATACAAAAATGTATAATACAAGTAAATACTTACCACTATCCTACAACGACAACATGTAAATGAAACTAATCCTAAGTACAAAAAGCATACAAAACATTCTAACACAATACAAGCTCACATCATGAATCACACCTAGCAAAAATTCATCAATGGATGAAGAACACACAAAGGTGAAGGACTTTTAACACTCATCCAACAATCTTGCAAACAAAAGATTAAATTATGCATTCATCCAAAAATCACATTGAATATACAAAATCAAGAATCACAAGGACTTTTCAAGGTTGTAATGTGGCTTGGTTAACAAACAAGCGATAAGTCCTAAGGCTAATTGAAACAAAAGCTTGCCTAAACCTAAGGGAGTGATCAATCCACCAAATATTCAAACAACAAAACCTCGATTAAACTTCTTCCATAACCACAAGTTTCTCAAACCAATCACAATACTTATTAGCACAATTATTCGCTTCTCTTTTCTTTTTGTTTTTCAAAACTTTTTCACATTTTTTTCTTTCTTTTTCTTTTCTTTTCTTTTCATTTTTTTTCTTTTATTTTCAACCTCATAGCAACAACCACATAAGTAGCAACCATTTTTCTTCCCAACTTGAATTCAACCACATCATAATGTGAATACTCCCTACTTTCTAAGGCAAGGTAAAAATTCAAACAAAAAATCATGGTTGAGGGTTCAAGAAAACAATGAATCAATCATCCATGCAAATATGAGAAATAAACACTCAAAGATAAGCCTTTAGCAAAAACAACATGGGCATTGACAAAAAGCTCAAAAGGGTTAACAAAAGATCACACATTCACAAGGTGAATTGATTATTTGGTTACGGTGGTTGTGCTCAAAATGAAACAAAATGCCTTGATCCTTTTCATGCTTTCATAAAATCAATATAAACAAAAGATTAAGCATAATAAAATCCAGTTAAAACAAAGATTGTGGCCTCCAACATATGTAAACAATGGAAAGCTTCCTCACATTTATGGTTTGGGAACTAAAGTGATTCAATCAACAAGCAAGTAATGCACAAGAATGAATGGTATGATAATTGTACAAATGAAAAGTTTCCTAAACATGTTATGCTATAGAAAACGATAAATGAGTACCTTGAATGATACGACTTCAAAAACAATATCCTACCATACATCCGCAAGTTGAAACACTCAAGCTTTGGAAAATCACCTCAAAAATCTTCGAATTACCGACAAAATTCGAGTACAAACAACCAATTAAAGAATTAGAAAAAATAAAACTAGTATCTACTACTAAATAGCCTTGGTGAAAGTGGGAAAAATGAGTGAACCAAGTGGAATAGGGACCCCACTGGTACAAAGCAAGAAAACAAAATTCTGCTATGCTCGCTTAGCGAGCTCTGTTCCGCTTAGCGGACACAGAAAAAACCAGAAAAACCAGAACATAATTAGGTTTTCCAGCCCTCTCCACTTCACTTAAACACCTCATAAACATAAAAATAACCAAAAACTTTACAATTGTTGGGGTGCCTTCCAACAAGCGCTTGTTTAACGTCGTTATCCCGACGCCTTTATTGTTTCGATGTTTGGAAAGTAGCCTCCTCTCGTCAAGCCATTGTGACGTCTCACCGCACAAGCCTAAAGAAAGTGTCCTAACCAACCACTTAACAAATGTTACAGTACAAATATATACAACAATTTTTCACAAACATAAAAGAAAACACAAGTATAAAAATATGTACACAAACAAACACATATATACAAGTATTAACACATACATGTATTATTATACAAAAAGAGAAAAGTTGGTGAATGTTGGATTCACAAGTTGAAAAGTGAAGATTTGTTATTAAAGAGCTCATCCGAGATCAACATGTTTCACCAACATTCACCAATAAAAGTATACTTATATGTAACATATACAAGTAAACTTATATGGTGAACATAAACAAGTAAACATGTACAAGTAAATATATATATATATATATATATATATATATATATATATATATACAAGTGAAAATATACAATATATACGTTATATACAAAGCTCAAAACCACGAAAACTATTGCGATGCAATTCAAACAACCATCCCCGGCAACGACGCCATTTTGTTGAAGCAGGCATAGCGGCAAGCAACAAAAGATTTGAAAATATTGATCCCGGAATTATCGTCCTCAGAGATGGAGATATGCCATTCAACAGTTTCTACGATTTTGAACTTTGGATTGAATGAGCAAAAAGTAAACAAAGATATAGACAAGAAAAGAATAAACACATTCTTAGAAGAGAAATAACTTATCAGGAATGTAAATATATTCACTCTTCACAAACATACACTTATCAACCCGTTATACTCAACCTACGATACCCATCTATGTCATCACGTATCTCTCACATAAGCGTCCATCTCTGGAGCACAAACGAGATCATCTCACAACTAAGGTTATCTCTAACGCGAAGTCGCGAGAACATCCGTATTCTGGCGTCGGCGATCTCTCGCGCGCCGCTCAAACACGAAAGCATTACGAACAGATACAAACGGTGAATGCTAGCTCTAAATCTATCTTTAGAGTTCAGAACCAACAAATTATCATCCTAGATAAGGATTCAAGAAGTTTATCTCTAAAGCAACCCAAATCCCCAGCATAGAGCAAAAATCCAGAACAACATCAACACAGATTTGTAAAGCAAGTTAAAAATAACATTATAATCGGTAAATATACATAAGGTTCAAGTAAATATACAAACAAAACCAAACCAAAGAGAAATACACAAAGAAGAAGAGAAATGAACCGAAAATCTCCCGGTTTGTCACCTCTGTTCGACGCTCAATCCACCCCCGATCATCCGTATGCAACCTCCGAAGTTGTTTTCTAAGCTAATCTACCCTAAGAACGAAGGTTTGATGATTTGGGAACAATTACCCCAAAACATAACCTAAAAATTATGTTTTTGGCCCCTTTTAACGAGCTGCTGTCTTAGCAGGTCCGCTTAGCGGGAGGATCCCGCTTAGCGGCTGACAGCAAAAGTGAATTTTTGTTTTCGCCGTAACTTGAAAACCGTAACTCTGAATTGCGCCCGGTTCGAAGCATTGGAAAGCTTATTCAATGCTCTATCCAATAATGAATGAATGGAAACCAAAATGATGATTTTGTTCATCCTTATTTTGAGCCTATGGAAGTCCGCTTGACGGTGGCTAAGCAGGCTTGCACCAAAACTGCAAAATCGAAGTCGTGCCTTTGACACTTTATTCCTCAAGGCTCCAATAAGCATGAATACCTATAAAAACAAAGGAAAAACTATCAAATGGTATAAAAGTATATGAAAATACAACTATTCACAAAGTATACGTATTTATACACAAAACGGGGAATTATTCAAACGGTATTAACAAAAGTATCGATAAGTGCCACTATTTACATACACAAAATAAGTACATTTTGGCACTTATCACTCTCTTTCGTCTCTTTCTAGATATAGGGAAGTTGAAATCTTTTGTAACACCCTCAGAGATGAAGTAAGCACAACACCGAAAACGAATCGTCAAGATGGAGTTCTTTATTAATGATTGCGATGCAAATGATGTATGATCTTAGGGTCAAAAATTGGGGTATGACACAGTGCATGGGAACATTGTAATTGCTTAGTTCACTCATGGATCTTGAATTCTATTACGCCTCCGATTGCTCAAACAATCGTGTTCTTGGAAAATGCTCTCGATGTTTGGAACGATCTCCAAGAACGATTTTCCAAAATTGATCGAATTCGTGTGTCTAACCTTCGCCTTCAGATCAATAATCTCAAACAAGGTTCGAAATCCGTTCTTGATTACTTCACAAAGATGCGTGGTTTATGGGAAGAATTGAACTCCCATAGGCCACTCTCAGCATGCACATGTATCCATCAATGCAGATGTCAAGCTATGCGATGTGCACTAGAATTTTGCATCGAAGATCACTTCATTTAGTTTCTTACAGGTTTGAATAAAAAAATTTCTATCATCAAAACTCAAGTTCTTTTGATGGATCCTCTACCATCTATAAACAAGATCTATTCTATGGTTATTCAAGAAGAAAGTCACAATATCTCTCTTTTTCCTAAATCTGATTCTTCTTTGGCTCCTGAAGAAGTTAATACTTTAATCAATGCCTATGATTCAAGAAAGTATTCTGATCATGGTAAGGCTTCCAGCCACAATGGTGGATCTCAAAGCTCTAAAAGAGATAGCATATTATGCACACACTACAATAGGATAGGTCCTACAATGGAGGTATGCTATAGGAAACATGGATTTCCTCCCAACTTTGGTAAAAAAACAAGTTGCTGCTAATTCCACTACTACTTCTAATGGGGATAACACAGTTATAGCTCACACTAGTGAAGAAGGAACATCCAACAACCAAAATGCCAATATTACTCAGGAGCAATACTCTCAGTTGATTAGCTTATTGCAGCAAACAAACTTAATATCTTAGACCCCTAGCCCCAATACTACCTCTACTCCAACCATATTTCTACCTCTCCCACTCATATTGGTCATACACCACATGAGTACTCAGGTAATTCCCAATCTCTTATAGCTTCTTGTTCTACTCAAAATAAGTCAAAATATTGGATCATTGATTCTGGTGCCAATGACCATGTTTGTTCTTCCATACATTGGTTTAGTTCTTGTCATAATATTCAGCCAGTTAATGTGTTTTTACCAAATGGTTCTATTGTTGTAGCCAACAAAGCTGGTACAGCTAAGCTTTCATCTCAAATATGCATCAATAATGTCCTATACACTTCTGATTTCTCTCTCAATTTGCTATTTGTGTCAAGACTATGTGTTTCTAATCATTGTGTCTTTCGTTTTTCTGCTGATAAATGTGTTATATAGGACATGACATCCTAGAAGATGATTGGTTTGGCTAGTCAAATTGAAGGGTTACACAAATTGAAGATTGATGATGGTTGGCATGCTGTTAATACTCTTTCCCTTACTTCCGAAATCCATAACCTTCCTCTACACAAATCTGTCTCCCCCAGTGTTAGTATCAATAATTGTAAAGTGATACCTACTAAGACCTTGTGGCACTTTAGGTCAGGTCACTTATCTCATGAAAGAATATAAAAAATGTCCCATTTGTATCCCCAAATTGTTAATGATAATAAAGCTGTTTGTGATATATGTCATTTTGCTCGACATAAGAAGCTTCCTTAAACTCCAAGCAATTCTAAAGCTACTAGTAAATTTGAATTGCTACACTTTGATATATGGGGTCCCATTTCCACTAGTTCCATAAATGGTCATAGATACTTCCTTACAGTCCTTGATGACTATAGTAGATTTGGTTGGGTCATCCTGCTAAAATCAAAAGCTGAAGTATCTAACCATGTTCAACAATTCATCACTCTTATTGAAAATCATCTTCACACATGTCCTAAATACATTAGATCTGATAATGGATCTGAATTCTATCTTTCTTAATTTTATGCTTCAAAAGGCATTGTCTATCACAGGTCATGTGTTGAGTCACCCCATCAAAATGGCAGGGTAGAAAGAAAACACTAGCACCTTCTAAATGCAGGGAAAGCCTTACTATTTTCAGTCTAATCTGCCAAAGACCTTTTGGTCCTATGCTGTTTCATATGCTGCTTTTATCATTAACAAAGTTACCACCAATCTTCTTCACCAAAAATCCCCATATCAAATGTTATATGACACTCTACTTGACATCCAACAAATTAAAGTTTTTAGTCCCCTCTTGTAGATGTTCTTGATTGGCTGCATTTTATGGTACATATTTTTGTTTTTAGATGTCTTGACTGATGTCATGACATGCATGTGTAGTGTACTGCAGGATTTTTATGGTTAGCTAATACATAGTTTATTGGATGTCAAGCTGAATGTTGTGACATCAGTATCTGACATCATGGGCTGTTATGTTTTCTGTTATCTTTCCTTATAAATCTAAGCCTATATTTTAGGAAACTAACTATTGTGCTGATTGTATATCAGTAACAGAACGAGCCATGGGCTGATTTTTTAGCACCCTGATATGTGAAAATTATGTTAACTTTGTTAACCCTAATTTGTGTTTGTTAGGCCCAAGGGCCATGTTCTTCCTATAAGAAGATTGGTAATCCTACTTGAAGAGGCAGAGATTTTGAAGTGAAGAATACTGTGCATTGTGCTTGTATTGTCACGTGTGTTTTGTCTTTGTGTTTTATCGTGAGCTAAGCAATTATCACCTTGATGATTGTATTGTGTAACCCAAAAAAGTGATTTTTCGCTTAATTTTGACATTTGTGAGATTTATTGAAAACTTTGCGTTTTGGGACAATTTAGTCGGTATTAGCTCAGAATAGAAAATCGATATTTAGTCAAGAATTTTAATATTTTCAGTATTAAAAATATTATTAGAGGGTCGTGTATTATTTTGGGAATATTCCGAGTATATAAAAATTTGACCGTAAATTAGGAGTTAAGAGTTAGAAGGGCTATGTGAAAAATGAATTAATTGGGCTGAGTGTTACCCAAGTGAATTAATTTGGCCCAATTGGAAAGTAAGAGGTAGTGATATCCCTAGGTGCAAAAACTCATTACAACATTGAGGAAAAATTCCATAACCGAAGCAGAAGAAAAATAGGAAGAGAAGAGAGTTTCGGAGATAGCACGTAGAGCAATTTAGGATTTCAATCGGAACGAAAATTAGAGCGACCTTCGATCCAAAGGTAAGGGTGGGGTTCTTGCTCTATAAATGGGGACATGATAAACTGTATGTGGGCTTGGGAAATTTTATTTTCTCTATGTTTCGATTGAAATTTTCTGATTATGTATGGATAATTGTGTGTTACTGTCTTGGAATTTTATTTGAGAGAATCTATTGTTTTTCCACTATGGTTGATTTGTGTTTCTCTGTGAATGCTTGATTGAATCAAAACTGTGATCGATGTGGAAATAATTGTTGTGATGTTGGTGATGGTTGTGTTTTGGAAATCTGAGACAGGAAGGAAAGGTGCCCATCGGCACCAATGGTGTGGAAGGAATTTGCCCGTAGGCACATCATCAATATGATGAGGGGCATATCATATCAATTTCGAATCATGTATCAAAGTACTAATTTATCACTTAGTGTTAAAGTGAGAGACCTTTTCCAAATTTACAATATGTAATATTTTATAGGTGTGTCTAATAATAATAATAATAATCAATATTTAGCATTTTAATAATATATTATAATAATGATTATAGTAATAGTAAATATTATTATAATGTTAATACATTAAATTAAGAGTAGTATCAATATGCATAGTATAGTTCAATTGGATTAAGTAGGCCAATATAATTACAAACTATATATGTAAATTTAGCAGAGATAATTTTGGTAACATAACAGCAGCAGTGAGCTAAAGTAAATAATCGACTGAAAGTTAATTAACCGAGTAGTATAATTTAGGCGAGTCTGGAATTGATTCGGTATCCGTAAATTGGCGACGTCTGGCGATGTTGTGACGTAATGCATATATTGACATATTGCGAATTCTTGTGATGCTGCAGGAAATTATTGTGATGAGTAATTATCAATAATGATTGATATATTTTGGCGATGTAGGCGAATTCCTTATGTGACGTTGTTATGTGATTGATTGTGATTTGTTGCATTTCATTAGTGTCTCATTAATTGCATATTTTAGCGACTGCCGTGATTTGGCAAATGCGACGTAGGCTTATGCCTGATGAATGCCTCTATTTATTGGCAATTGGCGATGAGGGCTGAACCCCTGGGTACCACATGCATGATGCACTGTCGAGTCTCATTCATTTGTTTTGGTGTGACGTTGTGTATGATTATGTGATTTTGAATTTAAATCGCTGTGATTGAAATATAGACTTGAAATATATATTATAACTCGAACCGTAATATACTTTTTATCATAATTTCATTTATATGGTTTGATATCTCACACTTTTACTTGTTTTCGCCGTTTCCTTTATATTGGTAACATGCAGGTGATGCTAGTGAGTGAAGATTTAGCCGCCGGGAGTCGAGTCGGTTGACGCTCTAATACGTAGCACTCGGGGGACAAAACGATTGTTTTATTTATTATTTTTTATGCTGAATTTTAAGTGAATTATGTTTTGAATTGTAATTTATAATTACTTTGCAAGGATGCTTGTTAGGTGCCAAAATGTGTTAATATCAAGTTTAATTAGTGGCACCTTTCGACCGATTTTATCGAGTATTCGTACAATTTCCTGTAGTTTTATATAATTATTTGTAGTTTATTATTTTAGCTTTTATTTCATGTTAATATGTGTTTTAGTTATGATTTTGTAGGTCTTAGCAAATTTTGGAAGTTTTGAGCTTGTTTTGGCCATGATTGAAGTCTGGTGGGCAGAGCGTAGCGCGCGTCGCGCGGTAATAGGGCGCGTCGCGCCCTGGATTTAGATATTTTGTGAAGCTTCCTGCAGAGAACAGCGCGTGTGGCGCGCTTGGGCCGTTTGATCTACAAGTGACATGGCGCGATGCACGCTAGAGGGCGCGACGCGCCCTGGACAGAAAACAGAATTACTATATAAAGAGCAAATAAGATATTTTACTTCTTCTTGATCTTTTGGATAGCTCAATATATCATTATCTACTGTAGCAAACTGAGAAGTGAAGATTCGAAGCTTTGATTGTCGATTAATCGCCGTTGAAGCTTGTTATTCTTCATCCTTACCTTATTGAGCCAGCTACCATGTCTATGGATAGCTAAATCTCTTTTGTATCAAGACAAGATGTAATCCTCCTTTACTTTTGTATGTTTTTCTTGTGAATATGTGTATGAAGAAGTGATGATCAATATAGATGGTTTAGTTTATTTATTAAAGCTTTTCTATGGTATAAATGTTTGAGACATCAATAATTGTATCTTGACCTAATTTTATCATCCATCAAACTATAAATTGCAGACATGGATTTAGCGTTTGATGTTTACTTTGTATCGGTTTATAAAACGTTATTTGTATTGTTTAAGCAGTAGAGAAATCGGCGGTTAAACAATACAGTAAATCTAACTATATCGTTGCGGACACGGACGATATAGACGTCGATACTTAATTATATTGATCGTTAGCGAGTTCATATATATATATATATATATATATATATATATATATATATATATATATTTATAGGTTGACATACAAAGTTAGGTTGGTGAAATAAAATCTTGATACATTATTTTACACTTAGCACTCTCTTAATTTTACTCCTTGCTACTAAATTGTTGATTGATCTTTTGCAAACCCAAAACCAAAGTAACCTTAACTCAACGCAACATAAACTATAGAACAGCGGTGATATCGCAATAATCCCTGTGGATACGATATAAACGAAAAGTACTGCAGTATACATTTCAACAATGCTACAATGTTATTTGATTTTATGAAGTTTGGTGATTTCCGCTGCGATTTGAAATAATTATTTGGATAATTTGGTTTTGAGAAATAATTTAAATTGTCCGTTTAAGTTTATGTGCTATGTATCCAGGTGAAGGCACGTAAGCCGTAAATGTTTTGAATGACGAATATGTGATATCCCAAATGTGTATTGTTTTTCTGGAATTTTATACAGTGATTTTTCGTATAAATTATCGGGTAGATTGGGGTGTTACATTAGTGGTATCAGAGCAGGTCGGTCTGTCCGGCCAAGTGTCGTGTCGTAGTTGTTTAACAATTGAGTATTTTTATTTGATTTTAACCATTGTTGTGTTGTAGATTTAAGTTGAGATGGCTGGAAGAAACGACGCTGCGATTGCTGCTGCATTGGAAGCTATGGCTCAAGCTTTGAGAAATCAGCCGAATGATGGTGAGAATGCTGGATCTCACAGTTTGGCTACCTTCTAGAGAGAGAACCCGCCTGTCTTCAAGGGTACCTATGATCCTGATGGTGCGATGACCTGGTTGAAAGAGATCGAGAGAATCTTCCGTGTGATGGATTGCACTCTAGAGTAGAAGGTTCGGTATGGTAATCACATGCTGGCAGTGGAAGCTGACGACTGGTGGTTAGAGATTCGTTAGAGATTAGAGATCGCTGGTGAGGAATTGAATTGGGCTGTGTTTCGTAGGGATTTCCTGAGGAAGTACTCTCCTGAGGATGTCCGTGGCAAGAAAGAGATCGAGTTCCTTGAGCTGAAACAAGGAAGCATGATGGTCACTGCGTATGCTGTGAAATTTGGTGAGCTGGCTAAGCTTTATCAGCACTATGATGAACCAACTGGAGAATTCTCAAAGTGCATCAAGTTCGAGAATAGGTTGCACCCTGAGATCAAGAAGGTCATTAGCTATCAGAAGATTCAGATGTTTGCTGATTTGGTAGACAATTGTCGAATTTATGAGGAAGACAACACTGCTCACTATAAGATAATAAGTGAGAAGCGGGGAAAAAGCAACCAGAATCGTGGCAAGCCGTATGATGCTCTAGCTGGTTAAGGTAAGCAGAAAGTTGCACAACGTCAGAGAACTAGTGGGGAGATGCCCCTGCTGGTATAGTGTGTTTCAAATGCGGGAAACCTTGTCACAAGAGTACTGCATGCAATTCTGGAGCGATGAGGTGTTACCTCTGGGGGAAGATTGAACATTTGACTTATAATTGCAAGCATAAGGAAGTTATATGCTTCAATTGTGGAGAAGAAGGATATATCAGTCCTAACTGTGAAAAGCCGAAGAGGGCACCAGGAAGTGGGAAAGTGTTCGCATCAGCTGGAACTCAGACGAGCACTGGAGATGGACTCATTAGAGGTACATGCTTCATTAATAGTACCCCTCTAATTACTATTATTGACACTGGTGCCACTCATTGTTTTATTGCTGCTGATTGTGTTGAAAGATTGAAACTTATGTTGTCTGCTATGAATGGAGAGATGGTTGTCGACCTTCTAGCTAAGAGGTTGGTAACTACTTCCCTTGCATGTTTAAAGTTTCCTTTGTCGATCTTTGACAGAGAATTTGTTGTTGATCTAGTTTGTTTGCCTTTAAGGGGATTAGATGTGATTTTAGGTATGAATTAGTTAGAGCATAACCACGTTCATATCAATTGTTATGACAAGTCAGTGAGATTTTCTACTCTAGAAGAAGAAGCAAGTTTGTTGTCAGGTAAACAGTTATGACAATTGATGCAAGAAGAGGAAACTCAGATGTTCTCGTTAATGGTTACCTTGTCAGTGGAGAACCAAGCTGTAATTGACAAAGTGCAAGTGTTGAGAGACTTTCCTGAAGTTTTCCCTGATGAGATTCCAGACGTACCACTTAAAAGAGAAGTCGAGTTCATGATTGATCCTGTACCTGGTACCAAACCTGTTTCTATGGCACCGTACAGGATGTCGGCGTCTGAATTGACAGAATTAAAGAAGCAATTGGAGGACCTACTTGAGAAGAAGTTTGTGAGACCAAGTGTATCACCGTGGGGAGCGCCAGTGCTGTTGGTAAAGAAGAAAGATGGAAGTATGAGGTTATGTGTTGATTATATACAACTGAATAAAGTGACTTTCAAGAACAAGTATCCACTTCCGAGGACAGATGATTTGATGGATCAGTTAGTGGGTGCTCCCGTATTCAGTAAGATTGATTTTAGGTTGGGTTACCATCAGATTAAGGTGAAAGACGAAGATATTCAGAAGACGGCGTTCAGAACGCGGTATGGATACTATGAATATTCGGTGATGCCTTTCGGTGTTACCAATGCGCCGGGAGTATTTATGGAGTATATGAACCGTATCTTCCACACTTATTTGGATCAGTTTGTAGTAGTATTTATTGATGATATTCTGATTTATTCTAAGTTGGAGGAAGAACATGCGGAACATTTGAAGATTATGCTGGAAGTGCTGAAAGAGAGGAAATTGTATGCGAAACTGTCCAAGTGTGAATTTTGGTTAACGGATGTGAGTTTTCTTGGGCATGTCATTTTGGGTAAAGGGATTGTTGTAGATCCGTCTAAAGTAGTTGATGTGTTGCAATGGGAGACTCCAAAGTCGGCTACCGAGATTAGAAGCTTTTTGGGATTAGCCGGTTACTATAGAAGGTTTATTGAAGGATTTTCGAGGTTGGCACTTCCGTTGACTAAATTGACTTGCAAGGGCAAAGCTTTTGTGTGGGATGTTCAATGCAAAGAAGTTTTCACTGAATTGAAGAAGACGGTGACAACGGCTCCGGTTTTGACATTTCCTAATCTAGGAGAATCTTTTGTAGTGTATTGCGATGCTTCCAAGATAGGTTTAGGCGGTACGCTTATGCAGAATGACATAGTAGTTGCTTATGCGTCGAGGCAATTGAGGAATCATGAAAAGAATTATCCAACGCATGACTTAGAACTTGCTGCAGTTGTTTTTGTGCTGAAGATTTGGAGGCACTATCTGTATGGTTCTAGATTTGAAGTATTTAGCGACCATAAAAGTTTGAAGTATCTATTCGATCAGAAAGAGTTGAATATGAGACAACGAAGGTGGTTAGAGTTTCTAAACGATTATGATTTCAGTTTAATCTACCATCCGGGTAAAGCGAATGTTGTAGTGGATGGGTTAAGCCGTAAGACCTTGCATATGTCCGCGATGATGGTTAAAGAGTTCGAGTTGATTGAACAGTTTCGAGATATGAGTTTAGTGTGTGAAATGACACCAAAAAGTATAATGTTGGGTATGCTGAAAATTAATAATGAATTTCTGGACAGCATCGGAGAGGCTTAGAAGCTCGGTGTGGAGTTGGTAGATTCCATGGTTGAGGTCGATCAATCTGAGAATAATGATTTCAAGCTGGATGCACATGGTGTGTTGAGGTTCCGCGATCGAATTTGCATTCTTGATGATATAGAGATGAAGAAGATGATTCTTGAAAAGAGTTACAGAAGCAGTTTAAGTATTCATCTGGGATCTACTAAAATGTATCAAGATTTGAAGAAGCTATTTTGGTGGCCTGGAATGAAACGAGATGTAGTGCAGTTTGTTTATGCTTGTTTGACTTGTCAGAAATCGAAAGTCGAACATCAGAAGCCTACAGGATTGATGCAACCGTTGGAGGTTCCGGAATGGAAGTGGGATAGTATCTCAATGGATTTTGTGACAGGATTGCCTAACACTTCAAGAGGGCATGATTCTGTTTGGGTGATTGTTGATAGGCTTACGAAGTCGGATCATTTTATTCCTATTAACATCATGTATCCAGTGTCGAAGTTGGCGGAGATTTTTACCAGTGTGATTGTGAAGCTACATGGTATTCCTTTGTGTATCGTGTCAGACAGAGACCCGAGGTTCACATCGGATTTTTGGACGAGTTTGCAAGAGACGTTGGGTTCTAAGCTGAGGTTAAGTTCAGCGTATCATCCTTAGACAGATGGTCAAACTGAAAGGACTATTCAATCGTTGGAGGATTTGTTGAGGGCGTGTATTCTTGAACAAGGAGGTTCGTGGGATACCTATGTTCCGTTGATTGAGTTCACGTATAATAACAGTTACCATTCTAGTATCGGGATGGTACCCTTTGAGGCCCTGTATGGTCGGAGATATAGGACTCCGTTATGTTGGCATGATTCTAGGGAAAGTGTAGTACTTGGACCTGAGATCATTCGAGAAACTACCGGGAAGGTGAAACTGATACAAGAGAAGATGAAAGCTTCGCAATGTAGGCAAAAGAGTTACCATGATATGCGAAGAAAGGATTTAGAGTTTCAAGCTGGTGATAATGTGTTTTTGAGAGTTACACCTGTGACTGGTGTTGGGCGAGCATTAAAGTCTAAGAAGCTTAATCCTCGCTTTATCGGTCCTTATCAGATATCAGACAGAGTTGGAAACATGGCTTATCGAGTGGCGTTACCGCCTAATCTTTCAAATTTGCATGATGTGTTCCATGTATTGCAACTCCGAAAGTATGTTCCTTATCCGTCGCATGTAATTCATATGGATGACGTGCAAGTATGGGATAATCTCACGGTGGAGATGATGCCGGTGCGAATTGAAGATCATGAGACAAAGACACTCAGAGGCAAGGATGTTGCTTTGGTTAAAGTGGTATGGACGGGAGCTGCTGGAGAAAGAATGACCTGGGAATTGGAAAGCAGGATGCGAGAAGCTTATCCAGAGTTGTTTGAATCAGGTAAATTTTCGAGGACGAAAATATTTTAAGTGGGGGGAGTTGTAACGCCCGGAAAATTAATTTTTCGCTTAATTTTGACATTTGTGAGATTTATTGAGAATTTCGCGTTTTAGGACAATTTAGTTGGTATTAGTTCGGAATAGCGGATCGTTATTTAGTCCTGAATTTTAATATTTTCTGTATTAAAAATAATATTAGAGGGTCGTGTATTATTTTGGGAATATTCCGAGTAAATAAAAATAAGACCGTAAATTAGGAGGTAAGAGTTAGAAGGGTTATGTGAAAATGAATTAATTGGGCTGAGTGTTACCCGAGTGAATTAATTTGGCCCAATTGGAAAGAAAGAGGTAGTGATATCCTAAGGTGCAAAAACTGAGTACAACATTGAGGAAAAATTCCATAACCGAAGCAGAAGAAAAATAGGAAGAGAAGAGAGTTTCGGATATAGCCTGTAGAGCAATTTAGGGTTTCAACGGGAACGAAAATTAGAGCGACCTTCGATCCAAAGGTAAGGGTGGGGTTTTTGCTCTATAATTGGGGACATGATGAACTATATGTGGGCTTGGGAAATTTTATTGTCTTTGTGTTTCGATTGAAATTTTCTGAATATGTATGGATAATTGTGTGTTACTGTGTTGGAATTTTATTTGTGAGAATCTTTTGTTTTGCCACTACAGTTGATTTGTGTTTCTCTGTGAATGCTTGATTGAATCAAAACTGTGATCAATGTGGAAATAATTGCTGTGATGTTGGTGATGGTTGTGTTTTGGAAATCTGAGACTGGAAGGAAAGGTGTTGATCGGCACCAATGGTGTGAAGGGAATGTGCCGGTAGGCACATCATCAATATGCCGAGGGGCATATTGTTTAACCCTAATTTTTACTTCCCCTAAGATGTCACATCACTTGACATGTCACAAATTCCCAATCAGATCAATACAGATACCCGGAGCAATCACCTATTCACTAGGTATTCCATTAGGGTTTCCAGTCTATGAGATTCAGGCAAAGGATCAATCAATGGTTAACATGATCTTCAACACAATCATAGAATTCATTATGTTTTATCCATCTCAACATGATTTCCAACCTCAGGGCATTGAACCTCCAGTTCATCAGTGCAACTGGATTAGGGTTTTGAGATCCTTAGAGATTGCATTCAAGATTACATCTTGGAAGAGCTTCTAGCTTAAAAAAAAAGGTTCACACATCTCAAATGCATTCACATACTTCCATCATCAATGTCTAAAGCAAAATATACTTCAATTTAAGATCAACAATTCTCAGATTCATCTGGACAACAAAATTAGGGTTTTGACCTAATTCTTCTGGATAGTTGAATTTTAATCAGGACATGGCTCCATAACCCAAACCATGATTCAAAGACCTCTAATACTTCAATAAAATCCATTCACTTCATTCATTTGAGGAGGAGGGCTTGATTCATCACAAAAATCCAATATTACCCTTCATAAGGAAAAAGTCAACTCGACAAGATTGACTTTGACTTTTAAGAAATTTGGTCAACCATGGACTTTCAAGGACGAATATCATTAACATATGATTATTAAAGTTATTTGACCAAGGAAAATAAAGAAAAATCAATCAAGAATCAAAGAGTCAACAAAAGTCAAAGTTAGGGTTTTAAGGGCATTTTGGGAACTCAAAATTTTGCTTACACACTAAAAAACTCCCAACATGAAAGTTGTAGATCTTGACAGAATAAACAACTCATCACAATGCAAATTTTGGCTAAATGTGATTATTTTGAGAGATTTTCGATTAGGAAGGTTTATGTTCAAAACACTTGGAGAAATTTAAGTGTTTTTAAACCTAGTTTTTCTTCCAACTTCAGGGCCATTTTTCACAAATTTCCCAAGTGATTCTGAAGAAACACCAAATTAATTAATTGAAGTATATACCAAGGGCTTTCCAAATTTTGCTCAACCATCACCAAATTCATTTTGAGCAGAAAGTTATGCATGTTCAAAGTTGGGCATTTGAAGTTGTTTCAAGCCATAACCAATTTTTGCATCTTACCAATTTGATGCAAATGTTTCTACTAAATGGTTCCACGTGACACCTAATACATCAGTAGAGATCCCATGTATTCATTTTCATCATTGCATAAGTGTCATACCACAAAATTTGCCCGTCATATTTCATCATAATTTAATTCACCTGACTTTCAAAAGTTCAAAGATACACAAGAAGGAAACATGCACCACTCACCTTAGCAATAAGCCTCTGAACTGGGGTTTTTTTCCTTCTCAAAGGAAACTCAAGTTATGATACCTCAAGTGGACTTCATGGCTTCCCACATGTCCCAAAGAATCCCTATGCCAATTTTCAAGCCCTGATTTCCAAGATTGCACAGTCAACTGCTCAAAAGATCAACAGTCTACCAGTTTGACCTAAAAGTCAACCCTGGTCAACAGACAGTCAAAACTTCTAATTTCTGGTCAACATCCTCATTTGGAAGTAGCATTCATCATTTGATCAAGGATTGATCATGATTCATCAAGGAAAGTTCAGAAATCCACAAAACTCAAAGTTTCTAAATTAGGGTTTTGAACCAAAAGTCAAGTCCCTCGATTCCGAGGATACCTAAAGCAAAGGTTGCCTTAATCATTGAAATCATCATATAAGATCTAGTCCCTCGAAGTTGCCTCGGTAAAACATGATGATTGTCCCAATTGCTAAGGTATCCTCGCCTGTTGCCTAAAAGATTAAATGACTATTATATCCTTCCTTTAGACTACCTGCCCTCTTTATGGAAGGGTCAGTCTTATGGCGAATGATGACTCCGACGACCCTTTTCAAATCCAATGAAAGAACTACCTGCCCTCTTTATGGTATGGATAGCCCTTTCCAACTAAAGTCTTAAAGAACAGAAATTTTAACTTAGGGTAATTGCTTTTAATCGCTTATTTTACAATCTAAAATCCTTATTCAAATTCTTTTTCTATTCACACACTACACTTTAAACATTTTGAAAACAAAAGTGAGCTAAGCAATTAAGAGCCCATGGATAACCATGGATACAAAGGGTGCTTACACCTTCCCTTTGTATAACCTACCCCCGAACTCAAGTCTTTTTAAAAGGTCTTTCCTGTTCTTTTTGGCTTTGAAATTGGATAAAATAAAAGTCAGTGGCGACTCTTGCTATCCGAAACATTTCAAAAAGTCAGTTCTCCCACCGTATTACAGAACTGGCTACTCTTCTGGGGATTTCTTAAAAAAGAGGGGTTACCTTAAAGTTTAGGATTCACTAAAATGTTTTCAATTGTTTGCTTTGTTTGCTTTATTTTAAAGGTTACTTGGGATTTAAATGAATGACGAATCCTATACCCGAATTCAAGTACACTTAAGATAGGAGTGGCGTAGTCATGGCGACCTCTTTCACATATGTGGAAGATGAGTCAATATGAAGTTCACACTTAAGTTAGGACTCCATAGATATATGCACACCTTTCTAAAATGAGGGAGATCTATGTATGTACCTTTGGATGCGTCGGAGCTTAGGACCTTTAGTTACCCTTTAACCCATCTTGGCCTTTAGGACGTAGTGGGGGGGGGGGGGGGGCTACCCTTGACAAATGTTGAGGGCCTAGTCGCTACCCGATACTACAACTCAGATAGGTTCTTTCTTAAAGTATCATTGCATGATACGAATGCATCATGTCCGATGGTGCTTTAGAGGGGCTGACGATTCTGAGTAACTGGTAGAACCTTGTTGCTGAAATCTCCTTATCCATAAAAGTACCTTTGGGAAGGGTAGTTACCTGGTCAGACTCCATGCAAGCCTTTAAACCTAACAGAGGGTGATTCATTTGACTCCTCAATTTTTATTTGAGTTTCTTTTGAGTTTTGAGCAGTTTTGAGAGCAATTGATTTTCCTTTCTTTTGTGGCTTATCTTCTAGAATGATACATTCATGAGCACGAAGAGAACCAACAAGTTCCTCAACTGGCAGATTTGTCAGATCTTTAGCTTGAGTTATAGCAGTGACCATTGGTCTACATACTTTAGGAAGACATCTAAGTAATTTTCTTATTCTCTCATGAGGAGAGTAATTTTTTCCAAGAGATCTTAATTCATAAATAATAATTGTAAACCTGGAGAACATTTCATCTATGGTTTCATCTTCTTTCATTTCAAATGTTTCAAATTTTCTTACTCCCATATCTATTCTTTCTTCTTTAACATGACTTGTTCCTTCATGGTGAATTTTGAGTTTGTCCCAGATTTCTTTGTGTAGCAACCTGCCCTAAAAATTAGACTTTTAGAGTCGCCACCTATTCTACCAAGGCGAATAGGAAACCTACGCAGTTGAGAGATCAGGGTAAGATACTATATTCAGGTCGAGGGAAGGTGTTAGGCACCCTCAACCCTTTCCCAAAGGCTAACATCTCAAAGATAAAGGTCTATGGCAAGGCTTATAAAGAAAGGTGACAGAGAGTAATAAGATTTAAAGGCTAATTATTTGAACATGATTAGAGTTTGGAAGAGGGGGACTCGCCTTGTTACCAAGTGCCTACATACCTCCTTATGGAGGATCAGAGTCTACGTAGTTCGGGGAAGGGTTGTACGCCCTTAGGATTAGAATTTGATTTGATATGGTTTGAAGGCTTTTTGAATGGCCTATCATAGTTTTGAATAAGGATAAAAATCCGTAGTTTGATTTGAAGTGTTTGAAAAAGACAAGTGTTTTGAGGTGTGGGCGTACAAC
This sequence comes from Vicia villosa, assembly GCF_029867415.1. Lineage (NCBI taxonomy): Eukaryota > Viridiplantae > Streptophyta > Magnoliopsida > Fabales > Fabaceae > Vicia > Vicia villosa. Next base: position 871,286 of record NW_026705262.1, read on the forward strand.
CCTGATTTAATTTTGCACTATTAACCGCAACGATCAATAGATTCGATCGCCATAGTTAAAAGATTTGAAGTTGCACCGTTACCAATTTTAATCAATTGATTTCATTATTACTAATAATGAATTAGGATATTTTTAATAATTTTTAGTAATTAGTTTGCACCGTTACCACTCGTAATCGATTGATTCGATTAAAAAGAATAACGAATTTGAAGTTAGAAAAAGAAAAGGTTAATCATCACAACTAATAAAATAGTTGCAACCATTTAACCAAATATGATTTAATTGCATTTTAATTAAATAGCATTTTAATTAAAATTATTGTTGACCATAGCGATTAATCGATTTAATCGGCACGAACAACAAGTTGAAAATTTTTAATATGAATATTATATACTTATTTTATTTAAAAAATAATTATTATTATATAATTAAGATATATTAAAAAAGATATTTTAATTAAAACAAAATAAATAATTGAAATTATTTAAGTTTTATTAAAGGTTAAAATCTTGTGTGGTTGTTATGAAGGTGTATAGTATGAGTACCAATTCTGGGTGTGTTAGATCTAGGGCAACAGAATTTTATTGGCCAGATCTTGAGGGAGTGTAGTGCGCCTATAGTGCTGTGCACACACTGAATCATGAATCAATGTTTTTTTACAAAAATATTGTTGGAGGAAGGATTCGAACCAGCGACCCTCCCCTCACAACTGCCTCTCTTAACCACTCATCCACGTGCGCCAGTTGGTTTATTACACGCATTCGTATCATAATATTGGAAATCCAGAAACCTAAACCCAAACGCGCGCGAATTTTGAATGAGCCATTGGCATGCTGCCAACTCATCGTCTTCCCCAAACGACCTGCAAGAAAACCTATAATATATGCTACGGTTTTGCTACTAACATTCTTCGTAGCAGAATTAGATGACATCCTAAAAACCTCATACATGCATATAAATTCTTCGCAAATGTCTCCTTCGCTTCGTCCAAGTCCCCTAATTTTAGCTATGCCCATAATTTCCCCAGATTTTACCTTAAACAGAAAAACCCCAAATATATGTTATGAACCCTAACTTGCTCATCAATGGCGAGTCACCCCAATCTTGCCCAGAATTTCAATTAAAAGCACATACACGTTCGCAACACACCAACAAACCATAATATGCAATCAGAATCACATGAGAATGCGTGAATTACCCTACTCGAGCCAAGTTTCAGAGCAACTTACCTTGGCTAAACGGAGATTAATCTGGGGTTGTTGATGTCGTGTGAGTATCCAAACAGCTTCAGCAAACACCAATGGACGTGTATCAATCCTCAAAATCCTTTGAAACGCCTCCAATATTCAAAACCGATCTTGAATTTTTGAAGACTTTTTTTGCTCTTGAATATGCTCCTCTCTCCCGATTTCCGAACCCCCATTCCTCTGCCTTGTGTTGTATCTTTAAAAGAGAACAGGATTAGGTCAAAAAATAGAGCCCAAAGTCCTTGAATCCAATATTGCCATGTTTGAGAAAATTCACTTTATTCTTGAATGAAATCTTGCTATTTTGGGCAAATATTGTGTCAATCTTTCTCAATCCCATTATCACGAAAATTGTATTATATTTTGCCATTAATATTGATTGGAATCAATCATAATATCTCCTTTACCAAAATATTTGATTTTTATCTTAATTAAATCATTAAAATGAAATAAAAAATCATATTAAATCAAATAAAATGTTAAATTTCGTGGCATATGGTTTTGGGCAGCCTAAATATCTTATGGATCAAGTTTGGATTACAAAACATAGGCCCACTTGTGAAAAACTCCATTTTGACCCCCTTTTATTTCACATTTGGTCCTCCAAAATCACCCAACTTTGATCAAGCGTATCTCACTCAATTTTTAAGCTATGAGGGAGTTCTAAGACTTTTTGAAAACCTTAGGATGTCCTCTATAAGCCACTTTGGAACATATTTTTCATTTGGAGCTTTTATCTTGATCATATCTTCTTTGACAAAAAACTGCTTTTGAAGGATGCCTGAAAATGACCTGTAATCTTTTGCATCATACCTCTCAAATGTAGCATTTATGGCCCTGGCTTGTGAGAGACAAAGTTCTAGAGAATCCCATTTCCTTTAAAATAGGCTTTGAATGGGGAATTTTTGATGTTCCATGTGAAAGTTATGCCCAGTCAAAGTTGGGTGGACTTTCTCCTAAAGAAACCCTAATTTGAACCTTTTTCCACTTGTTCATTTCTGAGTTTCTATTAATGGAATCATGATCAGTCTTTGATCAAATGATGGATATACTTTAATTCACTTGGTGTTGACCCAAAATTGAGAGCTTTTGACTGTGCTTTGGCTATGGTTGACTTTGAGGTCAAACCATTTGACTGTGAATCTTTGAGTTGTTTGAATCATTGTGAATGGAATATGGAAGGCAAATTTTGGGGTAAGACAGCTGCCCCTGTTCAATCTTCTTAAACCTGAGGAGGGTGTAGGTTTGTATGCCTGTTAGAGTATGAAGGTGGAAGAAGATTGGACACTAGAATACCCAGAAATTTGCGCTTGCTGGCAAGATACTCGTCTAAAGCATATGCTTTTCAGACCTGGATCATTTGATTGTATCTAAGGAGAGAGGAGGTGATGTCTTACATAAGACTACCTGAAGAGGTTCCTAAATAGGGTATATCAAAGGATGATGCGAAGAAGCTTAAGCTTTGAACAAAGCTTAGGAAGAATGTCTTGGAGAAGACTAACTACGGAGTTCTTTTAAAAGAACAAGGTATGTCTAAGAAAAGATTGGATAAATATTTTAAGAAGGCTACCTAGAAAGGCATGATATGTCTTAAATGAGACTCACCTAGAAAAGCTACTAAAAAGATATGAAACCTGGAGAGGTTTTTTTTCGGAATGGATATGGGATGTCTTAAACAAGACTACCTAGACAAGTTCTTATAAATGATATGAAATGTCTTAAACAAGACTACCTAGACAGGTTATGGTACGTCTTAAACAAGACTGACCTAGAAAAGTTGTTTGGAAAGGATGTGATACGTCTTACACAAGACTCACCTGGAAAGGCTCTTACACAGGATACGATACATTTTTAAACAAAACTACCCAGAAAGGTTCCTATAAAGGGCATGATATGTTTTAAACAAAACTACCTAGAAAGGTCCCTATAAAGGACATAAAACGTTTTAAACAAAACTACCTAGAAAGATTCCTATAAAGGACATGAAACGCTTTAAACAAAACTACCTAGAAAGGTTCCTGTAAAGGCTGTGAGATGTTTTAAACAAAACTACCTCGAAAGGTTCCTATAGAGGCCATGAGACGTTTTAAACAAAACTACTTAGAAAGGTTCCTATAAAGGCTATGAAACATTTTAAATAAAACTACCTAGAAAGGTTAGGATATGTCTTAAACAAGACCGCTTGGGAAGGTTGTTAACTGTTTTGGACAAGACTACCTGGAGAGGTAAGAAATACTTTGATTGCTTCTTGATTGTCTTTGAAGAAAGACTTGGAATGAGGTATTAGAATTGTATCTGTTAAGATTGAATCGTTGTTGGATGATAACATCCTTTTAATTATGAAGTGACCTGAAAAGGCAGCGTTAGTTTTATGCAATGTCATGATGCATGGATCATGTAATGAGATTCTCAAAATAAATGAGAATTATGCATGCATGCCGATCCCACACTGCGGGATGTAAATAGTACAGGCGTGGGAAGATCAATTACACAACAATGCTCCTTGTGTGATACTAGTGTGACTTCCCGAATATCAGAAATTTTGAGAGACGTGCCCCTTAATCTGAAGGAAGGACCTTTAGAGAGAACTCGAGTTTCATCATGTGTTGCCTGATATGCATTGCCCCAGTGTTTGAATTCTTGAAAGATATGCCCCTAGTCAATAGGATTCTTGATTGTATGCCCCTGTTTTAGGAAAACCCTCTGGATGTGGTTTCCCCATTCAAGAGTCTTTATCAGAAATGATCGCCTTTGATTAAACCAGTTTCGAGGTCTCCTTGATGCTAAGTGTTGATTTGAATGTGAAGTAGATGCTTTTCAGAATGAGTCCTGCGTTTCGGTCGCATCCGACGGACAGTGATTTGCTGAGTACTTAGAATGAGGTGATGTTTTCTATAAGATTACCTGAAGAGGTCCTTGGAAAGAATGGGAAATTGTCTTAAACAAGACTGTGTTTTAAATAAAACTCAAGGCGACATGTTTGTGAAGAGGGTCAAAAGATTCCTACAAAGGAAAAAGACTGTTTTATGGAATGTGGTGTTTTAAACAAAACATAGGAAAAGACATCTTGAAGAAGATTAACCTAGAAAGGATAGGAGACTGTCTTATAGAAGACTCTGCTCTTTTAAACAAAGTTTGACAAGGTTATTTTTTGGAAGCATAAGAGAAGTTTGAATATGTCTAAAAAAACTAACTGAAAAGATCGATGAGTATCTTTAAAGAAGATTACTTAGGAAGGAATATGTCTTAGAGAAGACTATCTGAAAAGATTTTTGAAAAATGAAGAGAGATACCTGAAAAGGCTCGTAGAAAGGATGAGGAGATATTTATTTAAAAGAATATCTGAAAAAGGCTTCTAGAAAGGGTAAGAAAAATTTGAACATGTCTTAAAGAAGACTACATGGACAGATTGGGAGATGTCCTATAAAGGTTCCTGGAAAGGATGTGAGAGTGGTATTGGCCCCATCTGATACTGAGTGACCTTTGCAACGTGCCCCCAGGTAATGGGCTTGCCCCATGGGCTATTCAGCGTCTTTGAGAGGTTCTATGGATCTTGATTAGATTTGCCCCATGTAAATGGTATAATGACGAGTTATGCCATGTGTACACTTTAGCCATCCCAGTCATCCTTAAGAGATGTTTCTTCCTTTGACAAGCTTTTAAAGCTACTTCGTCAGTCAGTAGGATTTTTAGCCATTAGCCATGCCCCATGCAACTTCTCCCTGATGTTTAAACATTTGGATCCACATAGACAAGTGTACTTTATAATGAAATTCATAAGATGCGAATGCATATGTCTGTCTTGAAAGTTTAAAAACATTTTTTTGAGTAAAACGAAGTTTTTTTTGTAAGAAAGTGATATCAACTCAAGAGTTGTAGTAGACCTTAAGGAGTCGGGATACCTTTGGTAACGGTATGCTTTCGAACTAACCATGTTTCAGTTAGGGGTTTTAAGGGTTGTAACGTGGCCTGGTTCACGGTTTAAATAATCAAAGGATAGAGGCTCAAAGTTTATTTGTACCCATCCCCGTCTTCGTGATGTTCTCCAGTCCTATGCTCAGTTAGCTATGTGTTTAAGCTCCAAAAGACTTTGGGAATACTGATGTTCATGATGGTTCAAAAACCAAAGATTTATTTGCAAAGGCAGTCATCCTCCTTTCTTGTAACATTTTCCTTTTGTCGAGGGTATGTAGTGTGACCTCCTTTCGACTTTGTTATCCCTAATTTTTGCCTGAACTGTTCATTTTAAAACTACAGTCAGCGGGATGCCCCAATTTTGCCTAAGTATCCTTAATAGGTTTTGACTTAGCAGGCCTTTGCATTTCTTTCTTTTTTCTTTGCAGACATTGACTGCCGGACTTAATGATGACGGAGAACCATCGGTGGTTATGTTCAAAGGAACAGTTTGGAATAATTAAGTTAACTGAGCAGCTACCCTACCCCAAGTTATGTATGAAGGGTTTTATTTTATATGAAGGAAAACTCCTACTTCTTTTAGGCTCAAAGGGGTTGACGAGGGATTAACATCCTTATATCTCCATTGTATTGGAATTGAAACAATGCCTGTACATCGTCAACACGGTCTGTTCGAAAGCGCACTGTATGAGATTGTGGTATCGTTTTCGTCATTCTCCCTCTAAAGGTGTACGACTTTAACGAGAGTTGAATATCACAAGGAAGAAAACCAGGTAAAAACACAGTTTTAAATATAGTGAGAACACTAGGAATAAATCAAGACAAACGTAAGCAATGCATTAATGATTATTGTAAAGTACATAGCATATGTCGTAAGACTAACGTTTAAACAAACGGAAAGAAATTGCGAATGAAAACAAAACTAATGATCTAAGAAATCCTCCTTCTAGCCACCTATGGCATTAGACTTTCGAGGATCTTCGAACTCAATGAGCCCTTCTTCAATTAAATCTTGGATCTTGTGCTTCAACGGTCCACAATCCTCTGTATCATGACCGGGACTATCTTAATGATAAGCGCACCTAGCATGATGCTTGTACCCAGGAGCGGGGTTAGCTGGAGCTGAGTATGGAGGTAGCAGAGTTACCAAGTTCTGACTGAGCAGACGTTGCAAAGCTTGAGACAGTGGCATGTACAACGTGGTAAATGATCGTTTTGGCTTGGACCTCCAGGTGCGTTGGCCACCCTGTTGCTTTTGCTGATCCCTTTGCTGTGATACTAGGGTCTGATTACCCATGATCGCCCCCACAGTGTTGGATTCATTTTTTCCGACATATGACTTCTTTGTGTGATAGGAACCTAAGGGTGCCCCTTGTATCTTCCCATTTTTGATTCCATCTTCAATTCTCTCACCAATGACTACCAAGTCTGAGAACCCTGAAGATATGCTTCTGACCATCTTGTCATAGTACGGTCCTTGCAAAGTGCTCATAAATATGTCCACCATTTCTTTTTCCATTAGGGGAGGTTGGACTCGAGAAGCCATTTCCCTCCACCTTTGGGCATACTCCTTGAATGATTCATCCTTCTTCTGTGACATATTTTGTAATTGCATCTGATTGGGTGTCATGTCCAGGTTGTACTTGTATTGCTTCAAAAATGTGTTAGCTAGATCATTCCAGCTTCTGACATAGGATTTCTCCAGTTGCATGTACCAGTCAATAGATGCTCCGCTTAAACTGAAGTGTATCATCAGCTTTTGATCGTGAGCATAAGCAGCCATTTTTCGCACATACATGCGCAAGTGATTCCTCGGACACGTGAGCCCTTTGTATTTCTCGAAGTCTGGAATCTTGAATTTGTGTGGGATAGTCAAGTCTAAGACTAAGCTCATTTCGAAGGTATCTACGTCGAAGACATCGTATCCTTCTACCACTTTTAGTCTCTCTTCTAGCGCCTTGATTTATTCACTGTCCTTGGAGTCTTCTCCAGAGTTAGGAATAGACTGTTGTGTCTGAGGTGCTTGGTCTGTGTTGTTCACCTCTTGTACCCCGTATTGTAGATCCAGGTAATCTTCTTCCTTAGGGAAATTATTAGCAGGAATGCGAACTGTGCGGGTTGTCCCTTTCGTTTGTGGAGGAGGGACAAATCCTTCTTGAGAGGTCTCTTCTTTCTCTTGGAATTGGATAGCTCTCCTAACAGGTCGGGCCTGATGTCTGTCTTTAGTCGGGCCAGAGCTTGAAACAAATCCTAGCGGCGGGTTTTCGTCATTGGGGATCTCATCCTGAACCAGGGTATCCCTAGACTGAACCTCTTTTGCTTTTTCTTGTTTATCCAGGAGGGCCTTCATGAATCCTAGCATCTGAGTCATACCTCCTTTAACTTCTTCCATACTAACCTTTAGTTGATCCACCTCCTCACGAAGAGCAGCTTGATTCTGTTCTAGCTGGTCCATTGATTTCTTTTGCTGAAATCTCATTTGGTAAGACGATCGGGATGTTAGGTTATCCTTCCCAATGATCCCTTGCTTTGAAGATAGAAGAGAAATCTTCTCTTAATGCCATGAAGATGATGTGCATGCCATGAATGATATGCTTTATTCGTATTTATGTCTTATCCACATTTATGGATTAAATATAATAAATCTTTTTTTTATCTCTCTTTTTCTTGAATAAGACATGATGCAAGAATGCACATGAGGAATGATGCATGCAAACGCAAAGATATAATAACAAGCAAACAAGGAAACAAACCCAAGCATAAATGACAAAAAAAAAACAAATCAGATTATGATATTTCAAGAATTCTAAGTTCATAGGTTCGACGTAGCGGCTCTAGGGAGCCTACCTTTTTATGGGGGTTCTAGAAGGTCTCATGGGGTCGTTCGTAGCCTCCGAGACTTTTTGTCTCTTTGGATTTTAGAACAACTCATTTTATCCATGAGGTTCGAATTTTTGGGGTAGGTTCTCAGAGAGATCAGCTGACTACTAAGTCCTGCCCTCAACAAGGTCAAGCCTCATATTGGACATTTCCGGATATTCAACCCACTCCGAGTGGAGTTATCAATGAGACTCGTAGGCGATTCAAGTCCCCCCTGATCTCAAGGATAACTCCCACACTTAGGTTTTAACACTACATAATATACCCAGCAGTGCATATAAAAATATAACAGCAGGCGATAAAATATAAATATATTCACATAAACAATTAAATACAAACGTATTATAAACAATTAAATATTTTTAGATAAAAATAAACAAATAAACAATTTTTTTTAAATAAAAAATAAAACATAATTACAAACCCTAAAAAAAGGCAGATTAGCCAAACCCTAAAAAATTGCCAAACCTAAACCCTGCCAAAACCTAAAACCTATAGGAGCATAGTATTCACCATTTAAGTTATCCCCAGCAGAGTCGCCAGCTGTAGCAACCTGCCCTAAAAATTAGAATTTTAGAGTCGCCACCTATTCTACCAAGGCGAATAGGAAACCTACGCAGTTGAGAGATCAGGGTAAGATACTATATTCAGGTCGAGGGAAGGTGTTAGGCACCCTCAACCCTTTCCCAAAGGCTAACATCTCAAAGATAAAGGTCTATGGCAAGGCTTATAAAGAAAGGTGACAGAGAGTAATAAGAGTTAAAGGCTAATTATTTGAACATGATTAGAGTTTGGAAGAGGGGGACTCGCCTTGTTGCCAAGTGCCTACGTACCTTCTTATGGAGGATCAGAGTCTACGTAGTTCGGGGAAGGGTTGTGTCATACCCCAATTTTTGACCTAAGATACCACCTCATATCATTTGCATATGCATCATTTGCATATGCATCATTTGCATCTCTAACAAATTGCATAGCTTGTGTTTGTTACTTGTGCTCAGCAGGGTTTAATCAAGAGATCACTCATCAGTGCAAGAAACAGTCAATTAGGGTTTTGTTCTCCCTTCATCTCAAATGAATCATCTTCATCTACAATCAATATTTGGTCCTCAGAGATTCATTTCAACAAGCTCAAAGGCTCTGAATCGACATAAAGACTTGGGACATGATATCAAGACCCCAAGTGCATCATTTTGACCTAATCCATTGGCTCAGAACATCTCTTACACAAGGAATGATCAATAGTGAAATTGCAAATCATCAGATTAGGGTTTTGAACTATCAGGGACCAAAATCAGGGATCACATTTGGGAAACCCTAAAAATCCCCAGGAAGGCAATCAAAGGTTTCAATCATCTTCAAATAATCCCTATGACAATATCCAATGAAAATTTTGTCTCAATTCAAGATCCACAGTCATCAATTTCATCAGGTCGACAATTAGGGTTTTTGACCTAATTCACTAAACCACTGACTTTTTAATCAGGACATGGTGCCACAACTCAAACCATGGCTCAATATCCTCTAATGCTTCAATATGATCCATTCATACCATTCATATGGTGAGGATAGCCTGTTTCATTTGAAATCTCCAGAAACGCGATTCGTCTGAAAAAGTCAACTGTACAAGATCACCATTGACTTTTGGGGAATTTTGGTCAACCATGACTTTTGAAGTTTTGAATCATCAATATATGATATATGAAGTCATTTGATCAAGAAAAATCAAGAAAATCAGTCAAGAATCAAAAAGTCAAAAGTTTGACTTTCATACTTAGAAATTTTTTCTAAGTGTTTTTCATGGTTTTTTCCAAACTTTGGAAGGGAATAACTCAAAATTTCACCTACAAACTGAAAAAAACTTCCAACATGAAAGTTGTAGATTTTGATCCAATAAACAACTTTGACACATATAAATTTTTTCCATAAGATCAACCATTTAAGAGATATGGAGCTTCAAAGTTGGAACTTTATGAAAATTTCACTTAAAATCTCATTTTCTTCAAAGTTCATGGATCTTTTTCACCTACTTCCTTAAAGGTCTTGAAGAAACTTTCAACTAGGGTTTTGAAGTGTGTAATATGAGCTTTCCAAAATGTCCAAGAGCATGAAAAAACATGGAGCATAGCTATGTGTCATACCCCAATTTTTGACCTAAGATACCACCTCATATCATTTGCATATGCATCATTTGCATCTCTAACAAATTGCATAGCTTGTGTTTGCTACTTGTGACTCAGCAGGATTTAATCTGGAAATCACTCATCAGTACAAGTAACAATCAATTAGGGTTTTGTTCTCCCTTCATCTCAAGTGAATCATCTTCATCAATAATCAACATTTGGTCCTCAGAGATTCATTTCAACAATCTCAAAGGCTCTGAACCAACCAGATTAGGGTTTTGACTGAAGATAGCATACTCCTGACTTTTGCTCAGGATTTGACCTAATGACTTGGGACATGACCTCAAGACTCCAAGTGCATCATTTTGACCTAATCCATTGGCTCATAACATCTCCTACACAAGGATTGATCAACAGTGAAATCTCAAAATCATCAGATTAGGGTTTTTTGAACTATCAGGGACCAAAATCAGGGATCACATTTGGGAAACCCTAAAAATACCCAGGGAGTCAATCAAAGACCTCAATCATCTTCAAATAATCCCTATGACAATATCCAATGGAAATTACATCTCAATTCAAGATCCACAGTCATCAATTTCATCAGGTCGACAATTAGGGTTTTTGACCTAATTCACTAAATCATTGACTTTTTAATCAGGACATGGTGCCACAACTCAAACCATGGCTCAATATCCTCTAATGCTTCAATATGATCCATTCATACCATTCATATGGTAAGGATTGCCTGTTTCATTTGAAATCTCCAGAAACGCGATTCGTCTGAAAAAGTCAACTGTACAAGATCACCATTGACTTTTGGGGAATTTTGGTCAACCATGACTTTTGAAGTTTTGAATCATCAATATATGATATATGAAGTCATTTGATCAAGAAAAATCAAGAAAATCAGTCAAGAATCAAAAAGTCAAAAGTTTGACTTTCATACTTAGAAATTTTTTCTAAGTGTTTTTCATGGTTTTTTCCAAACTTTGGAAGGGAATAACTCAAAATTTCACCTACAAACTGAAAAAAACTTCCAACATGAAAGTTGTAGATTTTGATCCAATAAACAACTTTGACACATATAAATTTTTTCCATAAGATCAACCATTTAAGAGATATGGAGCTTCAAAGTTGGTACTTTTTGAAAATTTCACTTAAAACTTCATTTTCTTCAAAGTTCATGGATCTTTTTCACCCATTTCCTTAAAGGTCTTGAAGAAACTTTCAACTAGGGTTTTGAAGTGTGTAACATGAGCTTTCCAAAATGTCCAAGAGCATGAAAAAATATGGAGTGTAGCCATGGTTTTGAATTTTGCAATTAGAGGTCATTATGCATGAAATTACAAGCCATTTTCACTAAGTTCAAAACTATATGGCCTATAATTCAAGCAATGACACACCAAAGCAATGATTGAATGATATTTTCTGATTTGAGATCAGAATGGAAAGAGATAAGAAGCTTGGCCAAAATAACCATGGTTTAGTTACTTTAACCATATGCATTAAATGGTAAGATTCCTTTCTATCTCCAAATGCCAAATCATCACTTCTTGAAGCAAGTTGCAAAGCTTGGAGTTCAGAATCCTTGGCCTATAAATAGAGGTTCAAATCATCTTCAAACACGCACCAAAACCTCATAATCATAGGTTTTCTCTCTTCTTTCTTAAGTTACAAGTTTCATGAGTTTCAAAGAGGGAGAATTGCAATTTCCATTTCTTGCAATTTCTGAACAAAGTGAGGGTTCTCACATCCCATAAACATCAAATGTGATGTGTTTGATCCATCCACACACCCAAAAACACCTTAAAACTCAGAATCACCATCTCACCTCCATGTTTGTATAAAGTGAACCTTAACATGCCAATTCTCACATCAAGCCATATCTGCCCAAACTATCACTTCTAACACCCTCCATATACTTCATATGAATGATCCAAACACTCACATATGACCTGTAACCTCATAATCTTCAAATTCGATCCTCACTCCAAGCAACTGCAGATCGGGTCCCATGGCTATGCTCAGATGAATTCAGTTCACTCCAAGCATCCAGACATGTTCCATAATCATCATTGAAGCTATCCAGATCATTGTAAAGCATCTGTAACACCTCTACTGAAGAATTCAATCTCCACTTTGGCCGTTTTTGAAGGTAAGCCTCATGAACTTCAAACTCATACTTGCACGCATCATAAATGAAATGTGAGCATACCATCTTGTTTCTGCACCTATGAGGATCATTAACCCTCAATCAATTGCATCTTAACTTGCACATACACGATTTTAGAATGAATCATAGAATTAGGGTTCTTCGTGTTCATCAGAGAATTGACCCCCTTAGAGTGAAAATAAATGGAATTAAAGACCACCATCGTGATCCTTGTGGAAAAACGAGTGAATTAGACCCTTCACTTGATCAATTTGATCCAGTTTCCAGAATTTTCAAATTCAAATGGGATTCATGTTCTTGGCGCCATATTTTTGAAACTGGATTTAGTAACCTGACTCAAAATATAACCTAATCCTTGCCTTTGATAATCAGACCACGCGCGTGGTCCAGTTGGTTATGTTTTTGAGTGGTGAGCGTGAGGTCGTGGGTTCAAACCCTTATGGAGACAAAACCAATTTTTTAGTACCTATTTTCTTTCATTTTCTTCACAACTTCAATTAATTAATTAACACATCAAATTAATTCATTTTTCATTCATTTTTTGTACACTCTTTATTTAACACATATATTTTATGAATATCAAAAAAAATCACAAAAAAAGATTTATTTAATATGTTTTTAATTAGGTTTAAAATGATATATTTTTTTAAGTGTTTTTAAATACTCTAAATATTATTTTTCATTTGATTTTCAAACCTAATCACTTGTAAATATTTTTTGTGATCAAACCCTAATCATTTAGGTCTTAATTGAGTATTAAAACTTCTTTTAACTTAACTAAGTTTGTTTTCTTTCAAATTCAAATCGTTTTAAGACAAGCGATCGCGATTCTTTTTCAAAACGATAAACCACTTCTTTTTGATTAAATCTTTTTAATTGATCAATTGATTTTCAAAACGAAGTGGGGCCTCTCGAATATTAGAGAGTGTAAGTCCCATTTCTTTTCTTTTTGTACAGTTTTCAAAACATTCTTCAAAACAAAATCTTTTCAAAACAATTTTCAAATCATTTTCAAATCATTTTCAAAACAACAAAGCTCCAAAGAAACTTCAAACTTTTCAAATATACCATGGGCCTCCATGTAGGTATAAGTCCCAAGCCCTTTTTGTACATACCCATTCCTGTACATGAAATTAGGTATTTCATTGTACACACACATTTTTGTACATATCTCAACCTGTTTTTTTAACTTTGAATAACAAATCAAAATCGAAGGTTTTCTTTAAATCTTCCCAAATACCATGGGCCTCCATGTAGGTATAAGTCCCAAGCCCCTTTGTAAATACCTGTTTACATAGCTTTGAATAAACTCAAGTGGACCTCTCCTCGAATATGAGTCCCGAGCCCCGTGTGTACAAATGGATCATGCTTACAGGTATATTTCCTTCATAAACTCCATTATATACACACACTTTGTCATAATTGTTCATACCTGTTCATGTTTGTTCATACTTGTTCATGTTTGTTCATATGTGTGATATGTGTGCTTGTTCAACTTAGTATAACACTAGGTTCCCCATAGCCTCCTATTGGGCTTCGTGCAAAGAATCTCCTTAGTTTAGGTTAGGACATAGAGTATGGTTTCCCGGTGAAATCGCTCTAAGAGCTCAAACCAACTATACCATGCCTCCCCTTGGGCTTTGTACAAACGAGTGACCCTCCCATAGCCTCCTCTTGGGCTTACAATGCAAGGACCCTGGATTGTCCCTCCCATAGCCTCCTCTTGGGCTTACAATGCAAGGACCCTCGGATAGCCTCCTCTTGGGCTTCGTACAAGGACCCACGGGCTTCTTATAAGCATCCCCAATATCCAAATCAAATACCCTAGAAGATTAGACATTTATCATCTCTATGATAGGAGTATCTCTTCTATATCATCACAAACAATCAATCAATCAATCAATCAAACTTTTTTGCCACAAGGCTGGCTAATCAATCAAACCGTTTTGCCACCGTACTGGCTGATTAATCAAAGTTTTTGTCACAAGGCTGACTTCATTGAAACTTTTGCCACAAGGCTGGCTGATTAATCAAAACTTTTTGTCACAAGGCTTACTTCATTGAAAGTTTTTGCCACAAGGCTGGTTAAACAAACAAAAAAACATCTTTATCATTCTAAGCACCCTAAGTGGCATGGCCCCGGGCTTATAATGAAAAGATTTTCAAAATCAAACAGATGTATGTGATGATATAGATTAGATACATCGAACATTTAGATGACATTTGTCTCTTATCCTTTGCTTCCACTAGCATAAGTGGGAACTACGATTGCTCTGACTTTCTCAACATCCCTTTGAGAATACGTAGGCACAAGGTCGATCCTTGGCGAGCAAAACAAAACAAAAAAAACCATTCAAACCTTAGCACCCGTAGACCCCGAGCTACAAATGCTCTGATTCCCTCTAAGGGATATGTATGCAGAGGATCGCGATGATCTTTGCGAGCATAATCAAACAAACACCTTAGGTCCCACCTATCTCACAAGAACCTCCACCGTAACAAGAATGGAATAAACAAAACAAAGAAACCTATAGAGTACTATAGATACGTTGGGTGCTAATACCTTCCCTTCGTATAACCAACCCTCTTACCCAAGATCTCTCCCTTCACTTTTAGGTTATTGCAGCTTTTTTCCTTTTCCTCTTTTGGAAACAATAAAAAGTTTGGTCGGTACAAAAGAAAAATCATTTTTTGAGCACTCGAGCCCAAAGAAGGCATCAGGTGTCTCATCTCACAAAAAAGAGGAACCAAAAACGATTTTTCGCCCGCGACAGAAAAATGGCGACTTCACTGGGGACCATCTTTTTATTGTTTCCAAAGAAAGGGTTATTTCTATTTGTTTTGTTTTTATTTTGTTCTTGTTTGGTTCTTTGGTTCTGTTACATCTGTGGTTCTGTTACAAGTGATACATTATGGACAAATCCTAACCCGGATTAAGTACACATAAGAAATTAGGTGGAGGGTATAGTCATGTGCAGGCGCACGTGAGAATCCTTCCGCTCAGTGGAGGTTCCTTGTTTGTAATATATGTTTAGCGAGTTAATTGCGAAGACATTGTTGCTTTCATTGAACTGTAGAAGCTGAGTTGGCTGTAGAACCCCAACCCATCCTGGCCTTATTAGGTTGTGGTGCAGAAACTATTCAGGTGAAGACTTGGATTAGTTGTCATGCGGAGAACCACACTCAGACGAGTTTTTCTTGAGAATATTGTTGGCTCATGAGTTTAATTGTGGAAAGCCGGTAATATCCGAAAGAAAAATGTAGACTCTGACGTATCAGTAGAACATGTTGTACAGGTGATTAACTAGAACTATCCCATGTTTGGTTCTCTGACCTCATGCTCGTGACGCTGGACCTTTGAACCTGTGTGTACCATGTTTGTGTTACCATGTTTATGTTGCCATGTTTACAGTACCATGTTTGCGTTACCATGTTCGCTTTACCATGTTTGAATATGTGGCATCCATGCATCCATGCATTCATACATCCATAAAAAAATAAAAAAAAATCTTTTTCCATAAAAAACATGATTTTTTCCAAACAATTAGAGAATTTTCTTTGCAAACATTATAGGATTAGGTTATGGAGTGGATAAAAAGGCATACCAAGAGGTACGGTTTCAAAGAGCCTAATGTGGAAAGACTGAAAGAGTTAGCGTCTTTTGTACAAGATCCTTCTGATTTTAGGAAAAGCCATGGAAAGCTTTTGCCTATATTGAACACTCATATTGATGAAGGACTTCTCAAAACTCTGGTTCAGTTTTATGATCCCGTCTACCGGTGTTTTACCTTCCCAGACTATCAGTTGGTACCAACCTTGGAGGAATATGCCAATCTTTTGGGTATTCCTGTGTCTGACAAAATACCTTTCAATGGTTTGGAAGCCATTCCTAAGTCACCAGTCATTGCAACAGGTACCCATTTGAAGAAATCTGAAATAGAGAGTAATTGGACTACCAAAGGAAACCTTCCAGGTTTGCCTTCACAGTTTCTAATAAAGAGAGCCTTTGATTTCATCGAGACTGGTAGCATGATAGCTTTTGAAGCTGTACTAGCCTTGCTCATCTATGGGTTGGTTCTGTTTCCCAATATCGACGACTTTGTTGATATCAATGCTATAAAGGTCTTTTTGAATGGAAATCCCGTTCCGACTCTGCTTGGTGACATGTATTTCTCTGTCCATCATAGGAATCACCAAGGTGGTGGAATTATTGTATGTTGTGCACCTCTGTTGTTTAAATGGATTGTTTCACACTTACCTAAGTCTCCCATTTTCACGGAAAACCGGGAAGGTTTACGTTGGTCTCAAAGACTTATGTCTCTTACTAATAATGATATTCAGTGGTATACCTTGGCTCGCTGCGGTACAGAAATCATTGAAAGTTGTGGAGAATTCGCCAACGTACCCCTCATTGGTACACAAGGAGGAATTAACTACAATCCGGTCCTAGCCCGACGACAACTCGGGTATGCAAATTCAACTAAACCCATTCGCCCTGCAGTGGAAAGCTACTTCTATCAGGAAGGAAATGATCCTCAAGGGTTGAAAACAAAAATGGTGAAAGCCTGGTACGACATCCGATGGAAAGAAAAAGGTGAGATAAAGAACTGTATTGCTACGAACGCCTATACCTGTTGGGTGAAGAAAAGAGCAAGGGAGTTTTAAATGCCTTATGATTATGAAAAACCCATGTTCCCTGTGGTACCTCAACGACCCAACATTCCTGCTATGGAGGAATACCAAGACACTTTGACCAAGATGAGGATAGAAAAAGACGCTTGGAAAGAAAAATTTCGAAAAACTGATGTGGAAAACAGAAAGTTGAAGAAAAGAGTGAAAGAACATGAAGAAACTCTCTATTATCAGGATGGATGGCTCATGAACAAAGATGAGAAGATCCGTCGGAAAGATGCCGCAATCAGAAGATACATCAAAGAAAGCAAGAAAAATCTTGAAGCCTCGACAAGCAACGCTCCGATGCCTGACAATTGGAAGAATGTTGTTGACAAACTGAGGGCTGAAAAGGCCGAGTTAAAAGCTTACTATGGGAAAGAAATCATGAAGCTCAAGCTGCACAACGCATTTGGTTCTTCGTCTGATGAAGATGTTTAGGATTTGTTTAGATTTTCATGTATCATTTGCTTCTGTAAGGAGCTACGCTCCAATGTTGTAACATTTCCCATTATTTCAATAAAAGAATTGTTTGTGTTCAAATGTTTGCAAGAAAATAATCTTTAAAATGTTTGGAAAAATCATAAATTTTCTTTTTGCATACATCATTCTGCATATCGAGTCTGTTATATAGAGTCTCATCTTTTGGATCTTTCTCCATTAGATCGTCAAGCTGTCGCGTCTCAAAGTTTCTCGACCACGCTCGCAATCAGATCACAGATACAATACTCGTTCAAGCAGAAGAAGAATCATGGAAAGTTCTGAACAAGAGAATATTGAGCTTCGTGGTACAGTGACCACCCTTCAGGAAAAATTGGAAAGTCTCACTACTTTGGTTGACTCCTTAATGGCCGCACAGAATCAGCCGCCGCCACCTAACAGTCAAGCAACGGTAACATCTGAGGTCACTACTCCAGTTTCTACAGTCGCATTCAGCACTCCATCTTTCTCCATGCCAGAAGGTTGGGGCCCGCCTTTCAGCTTTGGTACAGGTTTCCGCCATAATGTTTCTGGGGTTCAAACAACTACAACTGAAGCGCCTGCCGCACAAAGTTCACAGTTCACTCCAAATCAGGGGGTAACTTTTTCTCAAGTCACTATGGCACTTTCTCAACCCACTATGACAGTTCCGACCCCTACGGTTCACACTGTTCCTTATGATGGCAATGAGATTTATCATGATCAAGGTGATAGCACAAATCAGCGTAATCTTGTGGGAGATCTCCAAGAGCAGTTTAACAAGATGCAGCTGGAAGTTAAAGCTATCCGTGGAAAAGATTTGTTTGGAAAGAATGCCCAGGAGCTATGTTTGGTTCCCAGTGTACAAATACCGGCTAAGTTCAAGGTCCCTGACTTTGAGAAGTACAAAGGTAGTTCTTGTCCACAAAGTCATCTTGTGATGTATGCCAGAAAGATGTCTACTTATGCAGATAATCATCAGTTGCTTATCCATTACTTTCAAGACAGTTTGACTGGTGCCGCACTGAAGTGGTACACAGGCTTGGATAGCACTAATATTCGAACATTCAATGACCTAGGTGAGGCCTTTGTCCGACAATACAAGTATAACTCGGATATGGCTCCAGACAGAGATCAGCTTCGGTCCATGGCTCAGAAAGATCATGAAGCTTTCAAAGAGTATGCCCAACGATGGAGAGAAATTGCTGCTCAGATTAATCCACCGTTAAAAGAGAAAGAGATGACAAAGATCTTCTTGAATACTCTCAGTCCGTTTTATTATGAACGCATGATTGCTAGTGCTCCAAGTGATTTCACCGAAATGGTAAACATGGGGATGCGTCTAGAAGAAGGGGTCCGAACCGGACGTCTGACTAAAGAAGGTGGATCTTCGAGTGGAACCAAAAAGTTCGGAAGTGGTTTCCCAAAGAAGAAAGAACAAAGTGTTGACATGGTGTCCCAAGGGAGGCCAAGAGGAAACTTCAATCGTCGACAACAGATTGTTGCTATTGCGCCAGTCGTTAATACAGCACCAAATCCGGGATTTACCCCTCAGTTTCAGCAACAACACCCTCGACAACAGGCTCAGCAGTTTAACAATAATCAGAATCGTGTACAAAGAGCTCCACAGTTCGATCCGATTCCAATGACCTACACAGAATTGTACCCTGCTTTGATTGAAAGAGGTCTTGTTCAAACTAAAGCACCACCACCGGTACCTGAGAAACTCCCATGGTGGTACAAAGCTGAGGTCTCATGCCCTTATCATCAAGGAGCACCTGGCCATGATCTTGAGCATTGCATAGCTTTGAAATACGAAGTTCAGAGGTTGGTTAGATCTAATCTTCTCTCTTTCAGAAATTTGAATCCTAATGTGCAAGCAAATCCGCTGCCCAATCATGGAGGGCATGTTGTGAACATGGTGTATGGATGTCCTGGTCCATACCGAGTCTATAATATCAATTTCTCAAGAGCAGATTTGGTACAAATGCACGCTACTCTCTGTCGAGGGCCGAGTTTTCGCCAGCATCACTACGGTTCCTGTAGCATATGTTGTGTAGATCCTCACGGATGTTCGATTGTGAGAAGAGATCTCCAAGTGCTGTTGGATAATGGTACTATTCAGATCTACAGAAATAGGGATGAAAATGAAGTTAACATGATAGGATGTTATCCGCATGAGCTTTTAGTCTCAGATATCAACTCGGAAATGCCTACAGTTAACGTCATCGTTCCTCATTTCAACATGCCTGAGCACATGGAAGTTACTTACAACAAGCCGAAGGTTCCTGTTGCTCCTTTGATCATTTGTCTACCTGGACCTGTTCCTTATGACTCTGACAAGGCAATTCCATACAATTACAATGCTACAATGATAAAGGATGGACAAGAAGTTCCTTTACCAACTCTTTCATCTGTCGTAAACATCGCTGATGTGAGTCGAGTAACAAGAAGTGGACATGTGTATACTCCACTACCTTCAAAGCAACCTGTTGCTCCTGCAACCGGACAAAATCCTGTCAATGTTCCAGTGGGAAATCCTGTGGAAACTCATGTCAGTAATACAAACACTGATGTTGGTCAATCCAGTGGAACCAATGTGAATCCTGATTTTGATGAAATTTTGAAGCTTATCAAAAGAAGTGAATACAAGATTGTGGATCAGCTTATGCAGACTCCTTCAAAAATCTCAATACTTTCGTTGCTGTTGAATTCAGAAGCCCACAGAGAAGCCCTGATGAAGGTCTTAGATCAAGCTTTTGTAGACCATGATGTGACTGTTGACCACTTTGATGGGATAATAGCTAACATAACAGCCTGCAACAATTTAAGCTTCTGTGATGAAGAACTCCCCGAAGAGGGTAAAAATCACAACCTTGCTCTGCACATTTCTATGAACTGTCAGTCAGACTCTTTGTCTAATGTGTTGGTAGACACCGGATCTTCCTTGAATGTGATGCCAAAGACGACTCTTGCTCGCTTATCTTACCAAGGAATGCCTATGAAGTTCAGTGGTGTAGTAGTCAAAGCATTTGATGGATCGCGAAAATCTGTTATCGGCGAAGTCAACCTTCCCATGACAATTGGTCCACATACATTCCAAACCACCTTCCAAGTCATGGACATTCAAGCTGCTTATAGCTGTCTGTTGGGACGACCATGGATTCATGAAGCAGGGGCAGTAACTTCTACGCTCCATCAGAAGTTAAAATTTGTAACAAATGGAAAATTGGTAACAATAAGTGGAGAACAAGCCTTGATGGTGAGCCATTTATCCAATTTCTCTTTCATCAGTGCTGATGATGTGGAAGGAACTCAGTTCCAAGGTCTCTCTTTAGAAGACGAATCTTCCAAAAAGAAAGCATCAATCTCTTCTTACAAAGAGGCGGTAAAAGTAGTGAAAGATGGAACTACCACTGGCTGGGGGCAAGTTGTGATCCCTACTAAGAATGAAACTAGAGCAGGACTCGGATGTTCACCAACATTCTCAAACTGCACCAAGAAGGATGAAACCCTTCGTCCGATCAAAGAAACGTTCCATAGTGGAGGGTTCCTTAACCCAATTCCTCAAGAGGTCAATGTCCTTATCGAAGAATGCATCGAAGAAGGTCTCTCCGATACTGAAGAAGAATGGAAATGTTATCTCAATGACTCGGGATACATATCTCAGGAAGAACCATATCCTCCTTCAGAGAAATCCAAAAGCAACGAAACTGAACCTATTCCTGCAGAAATCTGGGACACCTTGGGACAACCAAGTGGGAAATTTGATTATATGGTGAAATATATTGCACCTGAAAGTTACAAGATTGCGATTGAAGATATCCAACCAACTGGATGGGGAGATTCCTTTGAATATAATAGTCAACCAGAAGAGGCTTATCAGCCCTGTCAATTTTCTCAGCAGCCTGAAATTACTGAAGATTTCGGCTTCAATGCATCTGCCAAGGTTTACAATCCTGAAGATGGTTATTATCACATAAATGCCATTTTTGAAGATGAAGGGGAAGATGGTCCCGCAACTGACTCAGAAAGTGTCGCTGACAATGAGTCTCTTCATCCTGAAGACTGGGAAATACACCCTGAAAATTCTGAAGATTGTGACTCGTCTTATGCTCTTCAAGAAGTAGAAGAAGACCGTTTCAACTCTACAAAGAACCAGGTTGACAAAACAGGACCTTCAAATCCTGCTCGACCAGCGGTCAATGTCAATACTGAAGATAATTCTGAGGAGAATTTTCCTGAATACATAATACACGGAGGAGTTCGTTGCTACTGGAAGGCTGTCGACGTTCCGAATGTTGTTCGCCGCTCAAAGTAATCACCTCGCTGTTATTTTGACCTCCTGCCTTGCCCAAAGCAGAGAGATGTTTTATAGGGCTTTGCTTTTAAATGTTCCGCCCAAATAACTTTGTGTATAGGGCTTTGTTTTAAAGGTTTCCCTCTTTGTCCTGCCCAAGACAAATGAGTTTGTGTTTAGGGCTTTGTTTCAAAAATGAATCATAAATAAAGTGTCATTTTGAATTCCCTACATTATATGTTTTATTTTTTGCTTTTTTCTGGAAATGGTAATCCTAAAAAACCAAAATAAAATAAAAAAAAACTTTCTCAAAAAAATCTGCATACACTCCTGCATTCATAAATTTTCTGAAATAAATATAAATCACATGTGCAGATTAACTATTGATAAACCCATTGAATGCAATAACCCTATGCCCTCTCCCAACTTTGAGTTTCCTGTGTTCGAAGCCGAAGAAGAGGAAGAAGAGGAGATCCCGGACGAGATATCTCGATTACTTAAGCACGAGGAAAGAGCCATTCTGCCTCACAAAGAGCCTTTAGAAAAGATCAACTTGGGTTCTGAAGAAGACAAAAAATAAGTGACCATTGGATCGCTGCTTGATACTGATATCAAGAGTAAGTTGACAGACCTTCTGAAAGAATATGTTGACGTGTTTGCCTGGTCCTACCAAGACATGCCTGGGTTGGATACCAATATTGTTCAGCATTACTTGCCATTGAAGCCAGAATGTCCGCCAGTTAAGCAGAAATTGCGAAGGACTCACCCTGATATGGCTAACAAGATCAAAGTGGAAGTTCAAAAGCAGCTCGACGCATGTTTTCTTGTCACCTCTGAGTATCCTCAATGGTTGGCTAACATAGTGCCAGTTCCGAAGAAAGATGGAAAGGTCCGAATGTGTGTTGACTACCGTGACTTGAACAAAGCCAGTCCAAAAGATGACTTTCCATTGCCACATATTGACATGCTGGTTGATAACACCGCTAAGTTCAACGTCTTTTCTTTCATGGACGGGTTCTCCGGTTATAATCAGATCAAGATGGCTCCTGAAGACATGGAGAAGACATCTTTCATCACCCCATGGGGTACCTTTTGCTACAAAGTGATGCCGTTTGGATTGAAGAATGCAGGCGCAACTTACCAAAGGGCAATGACTACTCTCTTTCATGACATGATGCATAAAGAAATTGAAGTTTATGTCGACGACATGATAGCCAAGTCCAGCACAGAAGAAGAACATATTGAATACCTTTTGAAGTTGTTTCAACGACTAAGGAAATATCAGCTTCGCTTGAATCCTAACAAATGTACTTTTGGGGTTAGATCTGGAAAACTCTTGGGTTTCATTGTCAGCCAAAGAGGTATCGAAGTAGATCCCGACAAAGTCAGAGCTATTCAAGAGATGCCTGCACCAAAAACTGAAAAACAAGTAAGAGGATTTCTTGGACGATTGAACTATATCTCTAGATTCATTTCTCAAATGACTGCTACTTGTGGGCCAATTTTCAAGCTTCTCCGCAAAGATCAAGGGGTTGTATGGATTGAAGATTGCCAGAAAGCGTTTGACAGTATCAAGGAATACCTGTTAGAACCACCAATATTGATTGCTCCGGTTGAAGGAAGACCACTAATCATGTACCTTACTGTGTTAGAAGAATCCATGGGTTGTATGCTTGGACAACGAGATGAAACCGGTAAGAAGGAGCATGCCATCTATTACTTGAGTAAGAAATTCACAGACTGTGAGTCTCGTTACTCCATGCTCGAAAAAACGTGTTGTGCTTTGGCATGGGCTTCAAAACGTCTCCGCCAATACATGATCAACAATACTACTTGGTTAATCTCCAAAATGGATCCGATCAAGTACGTCTTTGAAAAGCCTGCCTTAACAGGAAGGATTGCCCGGTGGCAAATGCTGTTATCCGAGTATGACATTGAATACCGTGCTCAAAAAGCAGCCAAAGGAAGCATTCTCGCCGATCACTTGGCGCATCAACCAATTAATGAATATCAATCTCTCAAGTTTGACTTTCCTGATGAAGATGTCATGAACTTGAAGATGAAAGATTGTGACGAACCGTTACCTGAAGAAGGTCCTGATCCTGGATCAAGATGGGGCCTAATTTTTGATGGAGCTGTAAACGCTTTTGGCAATGGAATTGGGGCAATCATCATCACTCCCAAGGGTACTCATATCCCGTTCTCCGCCAGACTATTATTTGACTGCACCAACAACATCGCAGAATATGAAGCTTGTATTATGGGTCTCGAAGAAGCTATTGACTTAAGGATCAAGATCCTGGACATATATGGAGATTCAGCCCTTGTGATCAACCAAATCAAAGACAAGTGGGAAACTTACCACCCTGGCTTGATTCCTTACAGAGATTATGCAAGACGTCTTTTGACTTTCTTCAACAAGGTTGAATTGCATCATATACCTCGAGATCAGAATCGAATGGCAGACGCCTTGGCTACTCTATCTTCCATGTTCAAAGTCAGTCACTGGAATGATGTGCCTAAAGTCAGAATTACGCGCCTTGAAAGGCCCGTCTATGTGTTTGCAACTGAAGCAGTCATCGATGATAAACCGTGGTTCCACGACATCAAACGCTTCCTTCAAACTCAAGAGTACCCACTTGGGGCATCAAACAAAGATAAGAAGACTCTAAGGAGACTTTCTGGCAGTTTCTTCCTGAACGGAGATGTGCTATACAAAAGAAACTTCGACATGGTTTTGCTCAGATGCGTGGATAGACACGAAGCAGACATGTTAATGCATGAAGTGCATGAAGGGTCCTTTGGAACTCATTCAAACGGGCATGCAATGTCCAAAAAGATCTTAAGAGCAGGATACTATTGGTTGACAATGGAATCAGACTATTACAAACACGTGAAGAGATGTCACAAGTGCCAGATCTATGCAGATAAGATCCATGTGCCACCGACTCTACTCAACGTTCTCTCATCTCCATGGCCTTTTTCCATGTGGGGTATCGATATGATTGGAATGATCGAACCGAAAGCTTCAAACGGTCATCGTTTCATCTTGGTAGCCATTGATTATTTCACCAAATGGGTCAAAGCAGCATCTTATGCCAATGTTACAAGACAAGTGGTTGTGAGGTTTATCAAGAATAACATCATTTGCCGATATGGTGTTCCCAGCAAGATCACTACTGATAATGGTTCAAATTTGAACAACAAGATGATGAAAGAACTGTGTGAGGAATTCAAGATTGAGCATCATAACTCTTCTCCTTACAGACCGAAAATGAATGGCGCCGTTGAAGCTGCCAACAAGAACATTAAGAAGATTGTCCAGAAAATGGTCGTCACTTACAAAGATTGGCATGAAATGCTGCCATTTGCTTTACATGGGTACCGTACTTCAGTGCGTACTTCAACAGGGGCAACTCCCTTTTCTCTAGTATACGGCATGGAAGCTGTGCTTCCCGTAGAAGTTGAAATCCCATCAATGAGAGTCCTCATGGAAACCAAGTTATCAGAGGCTGAATGGTGCCAAAGCAGATACGATCAGTTGAACTTAATCGAAGAAAAACGTATGACTGCTCTATGCCATGGACAGTTATACCAAGCAAGGATGAAACAAGCCTTCAACAAAAAGGTTCGACCTCGTGAATTTCAAGAAGGCGACCTCGTGCTTAAAAAGATCTTGTCTTTTCAACCAGATTCTAGGGGCAAATGGTCACCTAATTACGAAGGCCCGTATGTTATCAAAAGGACATTTTCTGGCGGCGCCATGACTCTTGCAACCATGGATGGTGATGAACTCCCATATCCTGTGAATGCTGATGCAGTCAAGAAATACTTTGTCTAAAAAAGAACAAAAGAACAGCTCGCTAAGTCGAAAACCCGCAAAGGGCGACTTAGGCAAAAATGAGCGTCTCGGTGGACTGAAAACCCGAAAGGGCAGTCCAGGCAAAAATTAGAGACAATAAAAAAATTCATCCTGGTAGATTGAAAACCTGAAAGGGCAATCTAGGCAAAATTAGGGATTAATGACAAAGTAACTGCATCAGTCCATACTTCGTCACCTGAAGAGTCTGTACTTCATCAAAGGATCTTCAATCAAATCATCGCCAATCTGAAGCGACAAGCACAGTTGGAACTCAAAGTTGTTAGGGAATAGTGGTTATTGCTTTCAATGTAGCCTTTTCCGCATAATTACCATTTCCAACTTTTGTAAATACTCCATGGAATCGCGCCTTTAGCTGATTTCCATCCTATTAAATAAATTTGAGCCTTGTGCCCATTTGTTTGCAATCTCTAATTTCTTTTAGCTTGCAAAATGACGCTTTAATTGTGTTATTCACTTTTGAAAGAAAAAAAGAAAAAAATAAGTTTTAAATGAATTTACATCACTTTTCTTTTTCAAAATAAAAGCGAAATTTTCCTTTGAGTTGTGAACAACGGAAGGAACATCAGCAGTTGTCTCCGTAAGATGAACAAAAGGATTTTCCCTGAAAATTGTTGAGACAACGGTATTCTTGTCCCAGAAAAGAATTCTTGAAGCAATTATCCCTCGAGGAAAATAAGCTCTTCTATCCCCAGTAAAGAAGGTCTTTTATCCCCAGTGACGAAGATTTTCCATCTCCAGTGAAGAGGTTCTTCCATCTCAATAAGGAAAAATGCTCGTCTTCCCCAGAGAAGTTTAAAGCATGCAACACCATTCATCACCTGTGTTATCTACACCGTGTTGAAGAACATTTGCCAAGTATCTGGTTGTATGGCGACGTCGGTCCTTCTCCAGTATACACTTCATTGTCTGTCAGTATTGTCAGTATGCATGCTACATTCATGACATTCATCATTCATACATATTTGCATCATTTATGCATTCTTGCATTTTTCAATAATCGCTTGTTCAGGATATATCTATCCCAAAAAGTAAAAAAAAAAAAAAGAAGAAAAAGAAAAGAAACAGGTATGGGCGTGTCATCTCTCCAGTAGGTTGTCACCCATAAGCAGAAAAAAAACATTTTCTTTCTCCAGTTCCCCACTGAGATCATTCCTCGTGGAAGAAGGTTGCTTTAGTTTCTCCTCTCAAAAAAAAGGAGAAAATCCCAGTTGAGTTAATTCCTCATGGGTACAAAGTCTTGTTTCACTGTCTCTTTCCAATTCATTCTTGGTTAGAACCTTATCTTTACCAAAAATTCAAATTCCGATTCTCAAACAGAGTCGTGAAAAACAGACGATAAGCAATAGCCTCATCATCTGAGCAGTTTATGTTTCTTTCAAAAGATTCTTCCTCTCTAGGAAATCAATCATGAAGACCATTTGACAAATCAGGGCCTTATTACTGTTCACAAGGCTGAATAACCAGTAATTCCCCTAGCAAAGTCTCCAGGATCATTTTGCCACTTGGCTGATAATTGATCATGTCTTCAAAACCACTATCACGAGGCTGGTAGTCGGTAACTTTTTGTTCTGGTTATATTATTAAACATGTCTATCACCATGCTGATAGTCGGTAATATTAACCGAACCT
The DNA here is from genome assembly GCF_029867415.1 of Vicia villosa. Classification (NCBI taxonomy): domain Eukaryota; kingdom Viridiplantae; phylum Streptophyta; class Magnoliopsida; order Fabales; family Fabaceae; genus Vicia; species Vicia villosa. Next base: position 898,566 of record NW_026705262.1, read on the forward strand.
TTGAAACTCTTTTACCTTGTCAAGTCTATCACCATGCTGATAGTCGGTAATACGGCTTCACACCTTTCACCTTCGCATTATTAAACAAGTCTATCCCCATGTTGATAGTCGATAATGTCGATAGGTAAGCTTTTCTTACAAAGCTATCATTCCCCGGTGAAGCATACACTTGCTTTCCCGAAAAGACAAAACGGATTCTCTTCCTAAAACGGATTGAGACATCCTTCCCAATCTCTTTTCCCCAGTGGAGTCAATTCTTGATATTCCCTCGGTAAAGACATCCTTGTATCATTCGCAATTTTGGTATCTTAGGTCCAAAATTCGCGTCTTCTGATATTTAAGTCTCTTCCACCCTATCAAAACGAAGATTTTCAATCTTCATGTCTCAGGTTGAAGAAACTTAAATAGGGGCATCTCTCATACCCCAATTTTTGACCTAAGATACCACCTCATATCATTTGCATATGCATCATTTGCATCTCTAACAAATTGCATAGCTTGTGTTTGCTACTTGTGACTCAGCAGGATTTAATCTGGAAATCACTCATCAGTACAAGTAACAATCAATTAGGGTTTTGTTCTCCCTTCATCTCAAGTGAATCATCTTCATCAATAATCAACATTTGGTCCTCAGAGATTCATTTCAACAATCTCAAAGGCTCTGAACCAACCAGATTAGGGTTTTGACTGAAGATAGCATACTCCTGACTTTTGCTCAGGATTTGACCTAATGACTTGGGACATGACCTCAAGACTCCAAGTGCATCATTTTGACCTAATCCATTGGCTCATAACATCTCCTACACAAGGATTGATCAACAGTGAAATCTCAAAATCATCAGATTAGGGTTTTTTGAACTATCAGGGACCAAAATCAGGGATCACATTTGGGAAACCCTAAAAATCCCCAGGGAGTCAATCAAAGACCTCAATCATCTTCAAATAATCCCTATGACAATATCCAATGGAAATTACATCTCAATTCAAGATCCACAGTCATCAATTTCATCAGGTCGACAATTAGGGTTTTTGACCTAATTCACTAAATCATTGACTTTTTAATCAGGACATGGTGCCACAACTCAAACCATGGCTCAATATCCTCTAATGCTTCAATATGATCCATTCATACCATTCATATGGTAAGGATTGCCTGTTTCATTTGAAATCTCCAGAAACGCGATTCGTCTGAAAAAGTCAACTGTACAAGATCACCATTGACTTTTGGGGAATTTTGGTCAACCATGACTTTTGAAGTTTTGAATCATCAATATATGATATATGAAGTCATTTGATCAAGAAAAATCAAGAAAATCAGTCAAGAATCAAAAAGTCAAAAGTTTGACTTTCATACTTAGAAATTTTTTCTAAGTGTTTTTCATGGTTTTTTCCAAACTTTGGAAGGGAATAACTCAAAATTTCACCTACAAACTGAAAAAAACTTCCAACATGAAAGTTGTAGATTTTGATCCAATAAACAACTTTGACACATATAAATTTTTTCCATAAGATCAACCATTTAAGAGATATGGAGCTTCAAAGTTGGTACTTTTTGAAAATTTCACTTAAAACTTCATTTTCTTCAAAGTTCATGGATCTTTTTCACCCATTTCCTTAAAGGTCTTGAAGAAACTTTCAACTAGGGTTTTTAAGTGTGTAACATGAGCTTTCCAAAATGTCCAAGAGCATGAAAAAATATGGAGTGTAGCCATGGTTTTGAATTTTGCAATTAGAGGTCATTATGCATGAAATTACAAGCCATTTTCACTAAGTTCAAAACTATATGGCCTATAATTCAAGCAATGACACACCAAAGCAATGATTGAATGATATTTTCTGATTTGAGATCAGAATGGAAAGAGATAAGAAGCTTGGCCAAAATAACCATGGTTTAGTTACTTTAACCATATGCATTAAATGGTAAGATTCCTTTCTATCTCCAAATGCCAAATCATCACTTCTTGAAGCAAGTTGCAAAGCTTGGAGTTCAGAATCCTTGGCCTATAAATAGAGGTTCAAATCATCTTCAAACACGCACCAAAACCTCATAATCATAGGTTTTCTCTCTTCTTTCTTAAGTTACAAGTTTCATGAGTTTCAAAGAGGGAGAATTGCAATTTCCATTTCTTGCAATTTCTGAACAAAGTGAGGGTTCTCACATCCCATAAACATCAAATGTGATGTGTTTGATCCATCCACACACCCAAAAACACCTTAAAACTCAGAATCACCATCTCACCTCCATGTTTGTATAAAGTGAACCTTAACATGCCAATTCTCACATCAAGCCATATCTGCCCAAACTATCACTTCTAACACCCTCCATATACTTCATATGAATGATCCAAACACTCACATATGACCTGTAACCTCATAATCTTCAAATTCGATCATCACTCCAAGCAACTGCAGATCGGGTCCCATGGCTATGCTCAGATGAATTCAGTTCACTCCAAGCATCCAGACATGTTCCATAATCATCATTGAAGCTATCCAGATCATTGCAAAGCATCTGTAACACCTCTACTGAAGAATTCAATCTCCACTTTGGCCGTTTTTGAAGGTAAGCCTCATGAACTTCAAACTCATACTTGCACGCATCATAAATGAAATGTGAGCATACCATCTTGTTTCTGCACCTATGAGGATCATTAACCCTCAATCAATTGCATCTTAACTTGCACATACACGATTTTAGAATGAATCATAGAATTAGGGTTCTTCGTGTTCATCAGAGAATTGACCCCCTTAGAGTGAAAATAAATGGAATTAAAGACCACCATCGTGATCCTTGTGGAAAAACGAGTGAATTAGACCCTTCACTTGATCAATTTGATCCAGTTTCCAGAATTTTCAAATTCAAATGGGATTCATGTTCTTGGCGCCATATTTTTGAAACTGAATTTAGTAACCTGACTCAAAATATAACCTAATCCTTGCCTTTGATAATCAGACCACGCGCGTGGTCCAGTTGGTTATGTTTTTGAGTGGTGAGCGTGAGGTCGTGGGTTCAAACCCTTATGGAGACAAAACCAATTTTTTAGTACCTATTTTCTTTCATTTTCTTCACAACTTCAATTAATTAATTAACACATCAAATTAATTCATTTTTCATTCATTTTTTGTACACTCTTTATTTAACACATATATTTTATGAATATCAAAAAAAATCACAAAAAAAGATTTATTTAATATGTTTTTAATTAGGTTTAAAATGATATATTTTTTTAAGTGTTTTTAAATACTCTAAATATTATTTTTCATTTGATTTTCAAACCTAATCACTTGTAAATGTTTTTTGTGATCAAACCCTAATCATTTAGGCCTTAATTGAGTATTAAAACTTCTTTTAACTTAACTAAGTTTGTTTTCTTTCAAATTCAAATCGTTTTAAGACAAGCGATCGCGATTCTTTTTCAAAACGATAAACCACTTCTTTTTGATTAAATCTTTTTAATTGATCAATTGATTTTCAAAACGAAGTGGGGCCTCTCGAATATTAGAGAGTGTAAGTCCCATTTCTTTTCTTTTTGTACAGTTTTCAAAACATTCTTCAAAACAAAATCTTTTCAAAACAATTTTCAAATCATTTTCAAATCATTTTCAAAACAACAAAGCTCCAAAGAAACTTCAAACTTTTCAAATATACCATGGGCCTCCACGTAGGTATAAGTCCCAAGCCCTTTTTGTACATACCCGTTCCTGTACATGAAATTAGGTATTTCATTGTACACACACATTTTTGTACATATCTCAACCTGTTTTTTTAACTTTGAATAACAAATCAAAATCGAAGGTTTTCTTTAAATCTTCCCAAATACCATGGGCCTCCATGTAGGTATAAGTCCCAAGCCCCTTTGTAAATACCTGTTTACATAGCTTTGAATAAACTCAAGTGGACCTCTCCTCGAATATGAGTCCCGAGCCCCGTGTGTACAAATGGATCATGCTTACAGGTATATTTCCTTCATAAACTCCATTATATACACACACTTTGTCATAATTGTTCATACCTGTTCATGTTTGTTCATACTTGTTCATGTTTGTTCATATGTGTGATATGTGTGCTTGTTCAACTTAGTATAACACTAGGTTCCCCATAGCCTCCTATTGGGCTTCGTGCAAAGAATCTCCTTAGTTTAGGTTAGGACATAGAGTATGGTTTCCCGGTGAAATCGCTCTAAGAGCTCAAACCAACTATACCATGCCTCCCCTTGGGCTTTGTACAAACGAGTGACCCTCCCATAGCCTCCTCTTGGGCTTACAATGCAAGGACCCTGGATTGTCCCTCCCATAGCCTCCTCTTGGGCTTACAATGCAAGGACCCTCGGATAGCCTCCTCTTGGGCTTCGTACAAGGACCCACGGGCTTCTTATAAGCATCCCCAATATCCAAATCAAATACCCTAGGAGATTAGACATTTATCATCTCTATGATAGGAGTATCTCTTCTATATCATCACAAACAATCAATCAATCAATCAATCAAACTTTTTTGCCACAAGGCTGGCTAATCAATCAAACCGTTTTGCCACCGTACTGGCTGATTAATCAAAGTTTTTGTCACAAGGCTGACTTCATTGAAACTTTTGCCACAAGGCTGGCTGATTAATCAAAACTTTTTGTCACAAGGCTGACTTCATTGAAAGTTTTTGCCACAAGGCTGGTTAAACAAACAAAAAAACATCTTTATCATTCTAAGCACCCTAAGTGGCATGGCCCCGGGCTTATAATGAAAAGATTTTCAAAATCAAACAGATGTATGTGATGATATAGATTAGATACATCGAACATTTAGATGACATTTGTCTCTTATCCTTTGCTTCCACTAGCATAAGTGGGAACTACGATTGCTCTGACTTTCTCAACATCCCTTTGAGAATACGTAGGCTCAAGGTCGATCCTTGGCGAGCAAAACAAAACAAAAAAAAACCATTCAAACCTTAGCACCCGTAGACCCCGAGCTACAAATGCTCTGATTCCCTCTAAGGGATATGTATGCAGAGGATCGCGATGATCTTTGCGAGCATAATCAAACAAACACCTTAGGTCCCACCTATCTCACAAGAACCTCCACCGTAACAAGAATGGAATAAACAAAACAAAGAAACCTATAGAGTACTATAGATACGTTGGGTGCTAATACCTTCCCTTCGTATAACCAACCCTCTTACCCAAGATCTCTCCCCCCACTTTTAGGTTATTGCAGCTTTTTTCCTTTTCCTCTTTTGGAAACAATAAAAAGTTTGGTCGGTACAAAAGAAAAATCATTTTTTGAGCACTCGAGCCCAAAGAAGGCATCAGGTGTCTCACCTCAAAAAAAAGAGGAACAAAACGATTTTTCGCCCGCGACACTATGGTTTTGAATTTTGTCATTAGAGGTCCTTATGCATGAAATTATAAGCCATTTTTACCAAAGTTATGCATTATTCTACTAAATGATCCAAGTAATGATGCATAGATTCAATAATTGGTAGATATTTTCTGATTTGAGATCAGAATGGAAGAGGATAAGAAGCTTGGCCAAAATAACCATTGTTTAGTTACTTTAACCATTTGCATTAAATGTAAAGATTCCATTTTATCTCCAAATGCCAAATCACCAAAGAAGAAGCAAGTTGCAAGGCTCTGCATTCAGAACTCATGGCCTATAAATAGAGGTCATTTCCACTCTTCAATTCACACCAAAACCTCACAATTATAGGTTTTCTCTCTTCTTTCTTGAATTGCAAGTTTCATGAGTTTCAAAGAGGAGAAAGTGCAAGTTCCATCCCTTGCAAGTTCTGAGCAAAATGATGCTTCCCACAACTCATAAACATCATATGGGATGTGTTTGATCCATCCATACACCCCAAAAACACCTAAAACTCAAAATCACTACCTCACTTCTCAAATATGCATAACATGAGACTTATCATGTCAATTTTCATTCAGGCTCAATTCTGTCCAAACTATCACTTCTAACATCATCCATATATCACATATGAACTATCCAATCCATCACATATAGCCAATAACCTCAGAATCATCAAATTCGATTCACTCTTGAAGCTTATGCAGATCGGGTACCATGGCCATGCCCAGATGAATTCAGATGGTTCCAAGCATCCAGACACCTTCCATAAGGTCCATTGAAGCTATCCAGATCATCAAACAACTTCTGTAACACCTCCAAGCAAGAATTCAATTCTCAGGTGTGCCGTTTTTAAGGTAAGTGCTCATGAACTTCAAACTCATACTTGCACGCATCATAAATGAAATGTGAGCATACCATCTTGTTTCTGCACCTATGAGGATCATTAACCCTCAATCAATTGCTATTTATCTTGCACATACACGATTTCATGATCAATCTCAGAATTAGGGTTCTTCGTGTTCATCAGAAAATTGACCCCCTTAGAATGAAAATAAATGAATTATGAGGGCATCATCATGTTCCTCGTGAAAAACCGAGTGAGATAGACCCTTTGATCGATCAAAACAACACAGTTTTGAAGATTTTTAAATTTCAGTTAGGGTGTGTTCTTGGCGCCAGATTTTCGTTCAAAGAATTCAAATAATTGTTTTAAAATATAATGTGTTGAACGCGTATCATAAACAAGCTGCACGCGCAGCTCAGTTGGTTGTTGTTTTGAGTGGTGAACCTTAAGGCGTGGGTTCAAACCCTGGCAGGACCAAACCTTATTTTTTGACACTATTTTTCTTCATTTTCTTCACAACTTCATCATTTAATTTAACCAATCAAATCAACTTATTTTTTCTTCATTTTTTAAACACTTCTTATTTAATATACATATTTTGACAATATCAAAAAAAATCACAAAAAAAGATTTATTTAATATGTTTTTAATTAGGTTTAAAATGATACATTTTTAAGTGTTTTTAAATACTTTAAATATTTGTTTTTCATTTAATTTTCAAACCTAATCACTTGTAAATATTTTTGTGATCAAAACCTAAATCACTTAGGTCTTAATTAAGCATTAAAATTTGATTTAAACTTAATTAAGTTGACTTTTGTCAAATTCAAATCATTTTAAAACAAGCGATCGCGATTCTTTTCAAAGACGATAAACCATTTCTTTTTGAAACTATTGATTAAATCTTTTTAATTGATCAATTGATTTTCAAAAACGATGTGGGGCCTCTCGAATATTAGAGAGTATAAGACCCACTCCTTTTTCCTTTTATACAGTTTTTTTTCTTCTTTAAACAATAAACTTCTTTCAAAACAAAAAAACTTTCAAACAGTTTTTCAAACCTCGCATCTTTTTTCAAAACAATCAACCATGTTTTATAAAATAAAACATGGGCCTCCACATAGGTATAAGTCCCATTCCCGTACGTGAAATTAGGTATTTCATTGTACACCTTTTTGTACATACACATTTTTGCACATATCTCGATTAATTTGTTTTTTTTAACTTTTAATAACTAATCAAAAAATGAAGGTTTTCTTTAAATCTTCCCAAAAATATACCATGGGCCTCCATGTAGGTATAAGTCCCAAGCCCTTTTGTGAATACCTGTTTACATAGCTTTGAATAAACTCAAGTGGACCTCTCCTCGAGTATAAGTCCCGAGCCCCGTGTATACAAATGGATCATGCTTACAGGTATATTTCCTTCATAAACTCCATTATATACACACACTTTGTCATATATATAATTGTTCATACCTGTTCATGTTTGTTCATACTTGTTCATGTTTGTTCATATGTGTGATATGTGTGCTTGTTCAACTTAGTACAACACTAGGTTCCCCATAGCCTCCTATTGGGCTTCGTGCAAAGAATCTCCACTAGTTTAGGTTAGGACATAGAGTATGGTTTCCCGGTGAAATCGCTCTAAGAGCTCAAACCAACTATACCATGCCTCCCCTTGGGCTTTGTACAAACGAGTGACCCTCCCATAGCCTCCTCTTGGGCTTACAATGCAAGGACCCTGGATTGTCCCTCCCATAGCCTCCTCTTGGGCTTACAATGCAAGGACCCTCGGATAGCCTCCTCTTGGGCTTCGTACAAGGACCCACGGGCTGCTTATAAGCATCCCAATATCCAAATCAAATACCCTAGGAGATTAGACATTTATCATCTCTATGATAGGAGTATCTCTTCTATATCATCACAAACAATCAATCAAATCAAACTTCTTTTTGCCACAAGGCTGGCTAATCAATCAAACCATTTTGCCACCATACTGGCTGATTAATCAAAGTTTTTTGTCACAAGGCTGACTTCATTGAAACTTTTGCCACGAGGCTGGCTGATTAATCAAAACTTTTTGTCACAAGGCTGACTTCATTGAAAGTTTTTGCCACAAGGCTGGTTAAACAACAAAAACATCTTTATCATTCTAAGCGCCATAAGTGGCACAGCCCAGGGCTTATAATGAAAAGATTTTCAAACAAAAATCAAACAGATGTATGTGATGATATAGATTAGATACATCGAACATTTAGATGACATTTGTCTCTTTTCCTTTGCTTCCACTAGCATAAGTGGGAACTACGATTGCTCTGACTTTCTCAACATCCCTTTGAGAATACGTAGGCACAAGGTCGTATCCTTGGCGAGCAAAACTTCTCTCTCAAACCACTCAAACCTTAGCACCCGTAGACCCCGAGCTACAGATGCTCTGATTCCCTCTAAGGGATATGTATGCAGAGGATCGCGATGATCTTTGCGAGCATAATCAAACAAACACCTTAGGTCCCACCTCTTTCTCCCAAGAACCTCCACCATAACAAGAATGGAATAAACAAAACAAAGAAACCTATAGAGTA